>NC_091173.1:9427912-9782912 GCF_040958095.1 Procambarus clarkii
CTGCGTTCTCTTTCTGGCTTTTGTAGTGTCGTCTGCGTTCTCTTTCTGGCTTTCCTCAAAGGAACATCTTTCATCAGTTTTTTCTATTCCTTGTGTAAGATTTTTATTACTTAGAACATTTTCCCACTGAATGGTTGTACGTTTCATATTTATTTTCTTCCAGTCTATCATTTTATTATTAAAAATTGAATTTATTGAATAACCCTTCTCGCTTGTTGTTTCTCTTGGGCCTACTACCGTTATTAACGTTAGTTGGCACTTCAATGAGCTTGTGGTCCGAGGACGTGGTGTCTGAGACAGTAATGTCTCTGATTAGCTCCTCATTGTTCGTGAATATCAGGTCCAGCGTGTTTTCGTTCCTAGTTGGTTCTGTAATCTGCTGACTGAGCGAGAATTTGTCACAGAATCTCAGTAGTTCTCTGACCTCTGGTTGGTTATTTCCAGATTGATTTCCTGCTATAATGTTATTGTTTACTATTCTCCATTTTAATCTGGGTAGATTGAAGTTTCCAATGAAGATAATATCTGGTACTGGGTCTCCTAGGTTATCAAGGATGTTCTCTATTTTGTGGATCTGTTCAGTGAATTCCTCAACTGTGGCATCTGGCGGTTTATATGTTAGAATAATAATTAGATTTATATTTTCTACCTTGATTCCAAGTACCTTTACCACCTCATTGGTCAAGTTCAAGAGCTCTGCGCATGCAAGTTCCTCTTTAATATACAGACCTACTCCACTTGACCTAATTACTCTGTCACATCTATATAGATTATAATTTAGGATCCAGATTTCACTATCCATGTAGTCTTTTGTGTGGGTCTGTGTAAATGCACCAAATATTGAGTTCGATTCTGTTAGAAGGCCATTTATGAACTTAACTTTATTTCTTGATTTTGACTTTAGGCCTGGTATGTTTGCAAATATGAGTGATTTCCCATATTGCGTGTCAATTCTGGTGGGCTTAGGTAGTTCTCCCACCTCTTAACCCTGGTCCAGGGTGTCTTGTTTTGGTAGTGGTTCGTCCAGTGTTGGTAGTAGTTCGTCCAGTGTTGGTAGTAGTTCGTCCGGTGTTGGTAGTAGTTCGTCCAGTGTTGGTAGTAGTTCATCCAGTGTTGGTAGTAGTTCGTCCAGTGTTGGTAGTAGTTCGTCCAGTGTTGGTAGTAGTTCGTCCAGTGTTGGTAGTAGTTCGTCCAGTGTTGGTAGTAGTTCGTCCAGTGTTGGTAGTGGTACGTCCAGTGTTGGTAGTAGTTCGTCCAGTGTTGGTAGTAGTTCGTCCAGTGTTGGTAGTGGTTCGTCCAGTGTTGGTAGTGGTACGGGTGTTGTGTGGTGTAGTACCTGTGTATTTGTTGATGACTCGTATTCCAGTCTTGTGGGTATCTCCCTCCCCTCTCTGTAATCCTGCAGTGGTTCTATCTGCCTGTTCCTCTCTCTTATATGTTTTACTCTGTTTCTGCCTTCCTCTAAAAAAAAATCCAGTAGCATCATATTGGCCCATACGAGGCAGCACCTATTGGCCCATACGAGGCAGCACCTATTGGCCCATACGAGGCAGCACCTATTGGCCCATACGAGGCAGCACCTATTGGCCCATACGAGGCAGCACATATTGGCCCATATGAGGCAGCACTTATTGGCCCATACGAAGCAGCACCTATTGGCCCATAAGAGGCAGCATCTATTGGCCCATAAGAGGCAGCACCTATTGGCCCATACGAGGCAGCACCTATTGGCCCATACGAGGCAGCACCTATTGGCCAATATGAGGCAGCACCTATTGGCCCATACGAGGCAGCACCTATTGGCCCATATGAGGCAGCACCTATTGGCCCATAAGAGGCAGCACCTATTGGCCCATAAGAGGCAGCACCTATTGGCCCATACGAGGTAGCACATATTGGCCCATACGAGGCAGCACCTATTGGCCCATACGAGGCAGCACCTATTGGCCCATACGAGGCAGCACCTATTGGCCCATATGAGGCAGCGCCTATTGGCCCATACGAGGCAGCACTTATTGGCCCATACGAGGCAGCACCTATTGGCCCATACGAGGCAGCACCTATTGGCCCATACGAGGCAGCACCTATTGGCCCATACGAGGCAGCACCTATTGGCCCATATGAGGCAGCACCTATTGGCCCATACGAGGCAGCACCTATTGGCCCATATGAGGCAGCACCTATTGGCCCATAAGAGGCAGCACCTATTGGCCCATACGAGGCAGCACCTATTGGCCCATACGAGGCAGCACCTATTGGCCCACACGAGGCAGCACCTATTTATATATGTCTCAAGCTCATTCACATGTGTCTAACCTGCGCTGGAAACAATTCAGCGAATCCATGTCGACTGTATTAACTGTAATAGAGGTACAGGCTCTCTACACTGAGGTACAGACCCTATACTGAGGAGGGGGGGGTCTGAGAGTATGGTGGTGGTCTGAGAGTATGGTGGTGGTCTGAGAGTATGGTGATGGTCTGAGAGTATGGTGATGGTCTGAGAGTATGGTGGTGGTCTGAGAGTATGGTGGTGGTCTGCGAGTATGGTGGTGGTCTGAGAGTATGGTGATGGTCTGAGAGTATTGTGATGGTCTGAGAGTATGGTGATGGTCTGAGAGTATGGTGGTGGTCTGAGAGTATGGTGGTGGTCTGAGAGTATGGTGGTGGTCTGAGAGTATGGTGGTGGTCTGAGAGTATGGTGGTGGTCTGAGAGTATGGTGGTGGTCTGAGAGTATGGTGGTGGTCTGAGAGTATGGTGGTGGTCTGAGAGTATGGTGGGGGTCTGAGAGTATGGTGGGGGTCTGAGAGTATGGTGGGGGTCTGAGAGTATGGTGGGGGTCTGAGAGTATGGTGGGGGTCTGAGAGTATGGTGGGGGTCTGAGAGTATGGTGGGGGTCTGAGAGTATGGTGGGGGTCTGAGAGTATGGTGGGGGTCTGAGAGTATGGTGGTGGTCTGAGAGTATGGTGATGGTCTGAGAGTATGGTGGTAATAGTGCACATGTGACACACACACACACACACACACACACACACACACACACACACACACACACACACACACACACACACACACTCTCCTTTAGAGCGGTGGTGTCGGGCCGGAAATCCTGGAAGTGTAGAGGAATGTTGTGTTTATTGTTAAGTGTTCGTCTGTTCTTCCTTCCTCGCTACACGCATCCTCTGTTATTGTCTAGCGTGGGGGGGGGGAGGGACGCTGCCTCCCCCAGCTGGTAGAAGGGGGGGGGGCGGTTGCTGCCTCGCCCAGCTGGTAGAAGGGGGGGGGGCGGTTGCTGCCTCGCCCAGCTGGTAGAAGGGGGCGGTTGCTGCCTCGCCCAGCTGGTAGAAGGGGGCGGTTGCTGCCTCGCCCAGCTGGTAGAAGGGGGGGGCGGTTGCTGCCTCGCCCAGCTGGTAGTGGGGGAGGGTGTCGCTATATTTTTTATTTTTATTAACACATTTAGGTACATCTTCATTTGTGCAGCTGCCCTAGACTATATGAAGGGGATTACAGTGTGTCAAAAAGCTAGCTACCTCATGCTAAAAAATCCCCATCACACAGGATGGTTAGTCATACAGAGGCATGTGATCAGTAGTCTGCACTGGCAGACTTTGGGTGCATTATGAGGATATCATCATCTACACGAGAAGGAACTATCAAGGGAAAGATACAAGCCATTACGACTATATGGCACGTGGAAGGGATCAGCATAAGGATTTGGGATGGGACGGGGGAAGGAATGATGCACAACCACTTGGACGGTCGGGGATTGAACGCCGTCCTGCGAGACCGTCGCCCTACCGTCCAGCTCAAGTGGTTCAGTGAATAAAGTAATTGCAGAGCTCCAGGTACCTCATGCCAACTGGTCTAAACGGTCTAATAACTGGGCATTCGGTGATGTAGTGCGGGAGATCATGCCGCAGTTCCTGCTCACAGAGTTTGCACCTGGAGTGCTCAGGATTGGGAGATCCGTCACCTGCAGCCACAGGTAACGGTAGCCACCTGCCACAGGTAACGGTAGCCACCTGCCACAGGTAACGGTAACCCAACCTGATCCTGGCAACCACTGTGTCGCACAGTCTGGTGCACGTTTTGTGCTGCCCATAGATATAGGTTTTAGATCTGAACAAATCATTGCTTTTTATACTGGTGCTTTCAGGTCGTTGGGAGTCAGTAATTTATTTCCTATCAGACCTGAGTGTTTGGACCAATACAGTTTTGACAGCAGAGATGGGGATACCTAGATCTAATTCAACTTCATTTTTGTTACACGCTAATTTGGCTGCAATGTCTGTCTCATTATCATGGGTTATATTTATGTGTGAAGGTATCCATACAAAGGAGATTCGAGACCCTTTGCTCTGTGCAGCAATTAGGTCATTTATAATTGGGAGTATGAGGTTCTTGCTGTCGATATTCCAGGAGAAGTTTTCGATTGCTTGAAGAGCAGACTTTGAATCACAAAATATCATTCCTCTTCCAATTTTTTTTAATGTACTGGTAGCTAGTTGTAATGCTGCTAGTTCTGCTTGTGTGGAGGTCAGCCAGTTGTTTAACCTGACACTGACAGTCTGTGTGCAAATATTATTTCTATAAAACCTACATGCCGCTGCAGTCCGTCCAGTAGAGGATTGGAGTGAGCACTGTGTAGACACAGTGCTCGTGAGATCTTAAATTCTCGATGGAGGAGGCAATTGTTTCAAGTGTGACAGCTTTGAGAAGAGCAAGATTCTCATTATCTTTCTTGGTGACAGGTGTGTATGATACTTAAATGGTGTGGAACAGATAAAGAGGAATATCAGAGATAGGTAGATTGCACTTAAAAGGAATGTACAGTTCAATGAGAGTTTGAATGAGATTTTGAATGATTTTTTTTTTATTAAGATATGAGGTACATCTGCATTAGTGCAGCTACCCTGGACTATATGAAGTGGAGTACAGTGTGTCAAAAAAGCTAACTAGGTGATGCTAAAAAATCTCCTAGTTAGCTTTTTTGACTTTTGAATGGGCTCAACGGTGGGGTCGCCACAGTCTACGGGATTGTGTTGCCATGTTTGACTTACATTTGGTCATGCTCTCCATACTATCACACATGACCCCTCGCCTTGCTGGAGGAACGAGTGGCAGAAGCTGTAGGAAGACTACTTAAATCTCCACTCACGAAACCTGTACATCTTTCCTCAATCACAGCTGCTTAGTCTGTATTTATTACAGAACTTACGAGCTCGGAAACTCTGCGTGGTCGCGCTCGGCAAAAGTTATTATGATTAGAGACAACCTCGCAGCGATTCGGAGCTCGTAAACTGTTAACTAAATGCAAACTAAGCCGCCATGATTGAAGCAAGATGTACGGGTTTCGTAAATAGACACGTAAGTATTTTATGAATCCTGACGCTGATGGTTAACTACCTTGAACGACTTAAAACGGCTTTCACTCATTTGTGACAGGAGTTTAAAACTACAGATCCTGTACACTGAGATATAGATCCTGTACACTGAGCTACAGATCCTGTACACTGAGCTACAGATCCTGTACACTGAGCTACAGATCCTGTACACTGAGCTACAGATCCTGTACACTGAGCTACAGATCCTGTACACTGAGGTACAGATCCTGTACACTGAGGTACAGATCCTGTACACTGAGGTACAGATCCTGTACACTGAGGTACAGATCCTGTACACTGAGGTACAGATCCTGTACACTGAGGTACAGATCCTGTACACTGAGGTACAGATCCTGTACACTGAGGTACAGATCCTGTACACTGAAGTACAGATCCTGTACACTGAGTTACAGATCCTGTACACTGAGGTACAGATCCTGTACACTGAGGTACAGATCCTGTACACTGAGGTACAGATCCTGTACACTATGGTACAGATCCTGTACACTGAGCTACATATCCTGTACACTGAGCTACAGATCCTGTACACTGAGGTACAGATCCTGTACACTATGGTACAGATCCTGTACACTGAGCTACAGATCCTGTACACTGAGCTACAGATCCTGTACACTGAGCTACAGATCCTGTACACTGAGCTACAGATTCTGTACACTGAGCTACAGATCCTGTACACTGAGCTACAGATCCTGTACACTGAGCTACAGATCCTGTACACTGAGCGACAGATCCTGTACACTGAGCGACAGATCCTGTACACTGAGCTACAGATCCTGTACACTGAGATACAGATCCTGTACACTGAGCTACAGATCCTGTACACTGAGCGACAGATCCTGTACACTGAGCGACAGATCCTGTACACTAAGGTACAGATCCTGTACACTGAGCGACAGATCCTGTACACTGAGCGACAGATCCTGTACACTGAGCTACAGATCCTGTACACTGAGCTACAGATCCTGTACACTGAGATACAGATCCTGTACACTGAGCTACAGATCCTGTACACTGAGGTACAGATCCTGTATACCAACACGTAATACCAAAATATCACACTAATACCCCCTCCCCCCCAAACAAAATCACACTAACCGATCAATTACCGTTATTTCTCATCCCTTACTAAATAAGGTTGTTAGGAAGTGATGATAATATCTTGATTTTCCAGCCGAACTTCCATTGCCCGAGCTGATAAACAAAGTAGGTGTTTTAGATGTGGCGTTTCCTGCAGAGATACGAGGTAGTGGTGCGGGGTTTGTGGTGAGTGTTTTTGGAGTAGGACCTGAGTCAGTGAGAGAGTTCAGGTGGGGGTGGTCACATACACACACACACACACACACACACCACACACACACACACACACACACACACACACACACACACACACACACACACACACACACACACACACACACACACACACACACGTACGTTCCATACACAGTTTCAAGTATAGATATGATAGAGCCCAGTCAGGCTCAGGAACCTGTACACCAGTTGATTGCCAGTTGATAGGCGGGACCAAAGAGCCAGAGCTCAACCCCCGCAAGCACAGATATGTGATTAGACTCACTCACTCACAGCACATCCATTCCCAGGACAGCAAACAGCGACATCTAGCTGGGGGAGGAAGTGCAACCAAGTATTACCAGTCGTCCGCCATCCTCCGGGAGAACCAGTTTCATTTTCACAGTGGGAAAACTATCCGTTAATACACGACTCGAGGAGCCGGACGGCGCTGGCTTCGTTCGGTTATGGAGGTTTTTTTAAAGCCCTGAAGTACGATTTAGGAGCCAGAATAGGAGAGAGAGAGAGAGAGAGAGAGAGAGAGAGAGAGAGAGAGAGAGAGAGAGAGAGAGAGAGAGAGAGAGAAGAGTTCTCCACAAAGTTGTCAACCGGAGATAGATAAATCCCGGTCACTCTCTCGTATAAAATAGACCGGATGCTGCTATCATTTGTGTGGTGTGTGAGTGTGTACTCACCTAACTGTACTC
Source organism: Procambarus clarkii (assembly GCF_040958095.1). Classification (NCBI taxonomy): domain Eukaryota; kingdom Metazoa; phylum Arthropoda; class Malacostraca; order Decapoda; family Cambaridae; genus Procambarus; species Procambarus clarkii. Next base: position 9,435,313 of record NC_091173.1, read on the forward strand.
ACATAGTTGTGCTTGAGGGGGTTGAGCTCTGGCTCTTTGGCCCCGCCTTTCAACTGTCAATCAACTAATGTACAGATTCCTGAGCCTACTGGGCTCTATCATATCTACACTTGAAGCTGTGTATGGAGTCAGCCTCCACCACAACACTTCCTAATGCATTCCATTTGTCTACTACTCTGACACTGAAAAATTCTTTCTAACGTCTCTATGGCTCATTTGGGCACTCAATTTCCACATGTGCCTCCTAGTGCGTGTACCTCTTGTGGTAAATAGCCTGCCTTTATCTACCCTATCAATTCCTTTGAGAATCTTGTATGTGGTGATCATGTCCCCTCTAACTCTTATGTCTCCCAGTGACGTGAGGTTTAATTCCCGTAGTCTCTCCTCGTAGCTCATACCTCTCAGCTCGGGTACTAGTCTGGTGGCAAACTTTTGAACCTTTTCCAGTTTAGTCTTATCCTTGACTTGATATGGACTCCATACTGGAGCCACATACTCCAGGATTGGTCTGACATATGTGGTATACAAAGTTCTGAAAGATTCCTTACACAAGTTTCTAAAAGGCCGTTCTTATGTTAGCCAACCAGGCATATGCCGCTGATGTTATCCTCTTGATATGAGCTTCAGGGGACAGGTCTGGCTTGATATCAACTCCCAGGTCTTTCTCTCTGAGAGAGAAGGTTTGTGTGTGTGTGCTGCCTGTGTGAGAGTCGTGCTCTATCTCCCACACCCCAACCTCGGTTTTGTTCTATTTTAATTTGTCCGGCTGCTTCCACTTCCGATAGGTTCCCCCTCAGTCATTGTCCTCACTCACCAGGCATCCCTTGTGCGTCCCATCGTCCTGGCTCCCATCCCTTGAGCCTCCCACCGTCCCATACCCACCGCTGGCCCCATCCTCCTAGTCCCAGCAGGTATAAACTGCGTATCTTCAACCCCTCCTCGATTCCTTTCAATATCTTGTATCTTTTGATCATTTCCTTCCATGTTCACCTCCAACACGTTGTTAGATGTAGTTCACCCAGCCTCCCTGCCCTCCTAAGATGCTTCATCTCAGCAGGTGACCAGCATCCAGGCTGCTCTCAAGATGACATCGTAAACACGAAAGGAAAACAATTACAAATTTACCCTGTACCCCTTTATTTGTTGAATTAAATAATAATAATAATAATAATAATAATAATAATAATAATAGAGAAATCTATTACAATAACGTAGTGTTTGAATGAAGTCGAAGAAAAGATCTATTACTTGTGTGAGTGTTCATGGGCCATACGAGACGGCTTGTGCTTATATCCACTCAAACTCATTCATATCCGTCTAACTTGAGCTTCACTGTACACTTAGCGACGAGAAAACACCTCTGGTGGGGTGTGGAGTTACAGGTAATAATTCATGTGAATCCAGTGAGGGAATGGACGGGAGTTCCGTCTCTTCCACCACTCCTTTATTCATACAGGAAGGGTAAGGTCACCTCATCAGTAACATCAAATGTTCATTCTTGGTTTTATCTTAGTCGCCAGACCTCTAACACGCGTCTTAATGACAATGTTGGATTATTAAACATCATACCAATTAATATATAAATGTTGTATAATGAGCATTTTAACAAAAATATACATTCACTATAATCAGACATATAGATTGTAACTGTCCGCCAAACACACACTGAAACTACGACGTTGGTACAACGTTCTAATAAGTTTTAACACCTTCTAAGTAGTTATAACAACCAATATAGCAAGTTGTAACAACGTTCTAATACGTCATAAACACGTTAAGCCAAGATGTAACAACTTTATTACAAGTTGTAACAAGCAGAAAATAGAGACAGTTTCGGTCTGTGTTTCCAGGGTGTTTATAGTGTATAAATTTAACTCGTGGATGCAACTCGACTTTCCAGGCGACAGCACTTGCTTATAGTTGTATACAGCAAGTATATAAGTTTTTACACAATCCATAAATGTGAAAATAATGGAAGTGCCGTTTTGGTTCGTCCTGGACCATTATTAGCCTCGTTACTGTGATTTACGTTCTCCATATTTGTATCTGTAGTGGGTTCAAAGGTTCCTGAGCTCCCCCCCCCCCCCCCCGACCTGAGCCCAACCACTTGGGGTGGACGGTAGAGCGACGGTCTCATGCTTCATGCAGGTCGGCGTTCCCTCCAAACTTCATTTTCACATTTTATTTATGGTCTGACGCTTACAATCGTTTTGCAAGACACTTCTTACATTTTCAAAGACAATTTTTACATACTTTGTTTCATGCTTTGATTTGTTTTTTTGGGTGAGGTGACGGGACACAAATCAATGGGTAAAGATAACACGAATCATTGGGTATATTGCGCGTTTTCTCTTTTTGCTTCTGTGTTGGTACGGAGTCTTGAAGTGGGATCCACTTCAATATGAAGTGGATCCTACTTCAATATGCAGCTAAAGCCTGGAGTCCATACCTAGTTAAACACAAGACAAAGCTAAAGAAGATTCAGCGGTATGCCACCAGGAACTGAGAGGTATGAGCTACGAGGAAAGGCTAAAGGAGTTGAACCTCACGTCCCTGGAAAACAGAAGAGTAAGGGGAGACATGATAATCACCTACAAAATTATCTGGGGAATTAACAGGGTGGTCAAAGACGAACTCTTTAGCGCGGGAGGAACACGAACAACGGGACACAGGTAGAAACCTGGTACCCAAATGAACCACAGAGACATTAAAAAGAATTTTTTCAGTGTCAGAGTAGTTAACAGATGGAATGCACTAGGAAGTGGAGGCTGACTCCATACACAGTTTCAAATGTTGATATGATAGAGCCCAGTAGACTCAGGAATCTGTACACCAGTTGATTGACGGTTGAGAGGCGGAACCAGAGAGCCAAAGCTCAACCCCCGCATGCACAACTAGGTGAGTACTGGTGACTAAATGGATAGCACTCAGGATTCGTCATCCTGGGAACCGGGGTTCGATTCCCTGCGCCGGTAGAAACAAATGGAAACAAGTTTCTTTGACCCTGATGCCCCCTGTTACCTAGCAGTAAATAGGTACCTTGGAGTTATACAGCTGTTACGGGCTGCTTCCTGGGCGTGTGTGTGTGGGGGGGGGGATGATCGTTGATATATGACAGTTGAGAGGCGGGCCGAAAGAGCAGAACTCAACCTCCGCAAGCACAACTAGGTGAATACACACAAAGAGTTCTTACATTATTGTACATTCAGGTTGAAGTGAAGTGGACTGCTCAACCTCTGAATGGGAGGGATAACTCCATAAGTGTTTACCGCTATCATTGGGAGAGGGATAACTTGCTACTACACTTGGGAAGAAAGGATAACTTCAGCAGTTGAATGGGGTAACTTAAGTAGATTGCGAAGAAATTATATTCTTGATCATTCGCCGTTGTTTATGCAAGTTAACGAAGGAAAGGCATTTGTTTGATTACTTGTTGAAAGTTGTATTTATTAACAAAGATCTGAACTTAATTTAGGCTCATCTGTTGTTTCTTATAAAAAAAGATTTTTTTGCGAAAATTGATGAACTGCAGTATGGCCATGTCCGTGGCCTGATTGACTAAGTCACCCCTTATATCATAGTTTTCTTTAAATAAAAAAAAAGAACAGAGCACGGGTGTGAGTGAGGACTAACTAGTCAATTGTGATCATGACTCGGGACTTGCATTTCGCTTGAAAACCCTAAGTAAATATGAGAATCAACCGGTTATCATGAGTTCTGGTTATCGGTAACTTTCGCTCCGATGATATCCCTGCGGGTAATGTCCCCAGTTAGCTTAGAATAACATAGGAGAAGAATTGTGAGAGGTATATGGAAGTCCTACACCCATAATTATGACAAAAATGTGTTTTCTTGATCTATAATATATGTATTATTCGCCATAAATATTTGTTTATTTTCATAGTAACACCAAAAAATATTGATAAAAGAAAACGTTATACCGTAGCTAGTTAGCAAGGAGGGACTCTGCCATCCTTTTTCGTCAGCTTTATAAGATATGTTACTGATCGTCAGCGTCTGATATAATAATTTTAATGATTATAACATGTTCTTTTAAATAATTTTGTCCAGGGACAGGAAGCCAGCAACTGAAAGAAGTAACATACACACTTGAGAGGTGTAATACCTGGTGTCTCGGTTTGGCTATCAAACCTCTGTTTGACAGCCAAGCCTGTCAAACAGCTTGTAATAATTCTAAGAGCCTGTTTGGCTCTTCTGGAAGGTTATTCAGACCACCACCATCGCTTACAGACCAGCCAGAGAGTACACTTCACTCCTGAAGTGTACTCAAGGCTACAGTAAACTTACATGTAAACCGAAAAGCAGTGTACCACCTCTCAGTCTACTATATCCCTTCTATGTGTACTATACTATACAAATACTATATACATACAGTTTGCTGGAGTGTATAGTATTATCTGCAGCTTAAATTCAAAAGCTTTATTCATTAGTATTTGTACTTTTATAATTGAGTTTACACAAAATTCTAGTACTGAATATTAATAGTAAAAAGTGACAGTACATCGCAAGGCTAAATGTAAATAAAAGATTAGATCACAAAGTAAATATAACAACTTTTTATTTGTTTATGTATAATTTATTTAGTTTGTGTGAATATTTCTAATGTATTTAGTTTTGTGAGAGTACATAACATTGGTGTTCTTACATTCTTGTAAAGCCACTAACACGCATAACGTTTTGGGCAGGTATTTGATTCTAAATATACTAAGTATTTGATTCTAAATATACTCAGTATTTGATTCTAAATATACTCAGTATTTGATTCTAAAAATACTCAGTATTTAATTCTAAATATACTCAGTATTTGATTCTAAAAATACTCTGTATTTAATTCTAAATATACTCAGTATTTGATTCTAAAAATACTCTGTATTTAATTCTAAATATACTCAGTATTTGATTCTAAATATACTAAGTATTTGATTCTAAATATACTCAGTATTTGATTCTAAATATACTCAGTATTTGATTCTAAAAATACTCAGTATTTAATTCTAAATATACTCAGTATTTGATTCTAAAAATACTCTGTATTTAATTCTAAATATACTCAGTATTTGATTCTAAAAATACTCTGTATTTAATTCTAAATATACTCAGTATTTGATTCTAAATATACTAAGTATTTGATTCTAAATATACTCAGTATTTGATTCTAAATATACTAAGTATTTGATTCTAAATATACTCAGTATTTGATTCTAAATATACTCAGTATTTGATTCTAAATATACTAAGTATTTGATTCTAAATATACTCAGTATTTGATTCTAAATATACTCAGTATTTGATTCTAAAAATACTCAGTATTTAATTCTAAATATACTCAGTATTTGATTCTAAAAATACTCTGTATTTAATTCTAAATATACTCAGTATTTGATTCTAAAAATACTCTGTATTTAATTCTAAATATACTCAGTATTTGATTCTAAATATACTAAGTATTTGATTCTAAATATACTCAGTATTTGATTCTAAATATACTAAGTATTTGATTCTAAATATACTCAGTATTTGATTCTAAATATACTCAGTATTTGATTCTAAATATACTAAGTATTTGATTCTAAATATACTAAGTATTTGATTCTAAAAATACTCAGTATTTGATTCTAAAAATACTTAGTATTTGATTCTAAATATACTCAGTATTTGATTCTAAATATACTAAGTATTTGATTCTAAATATACTAAGTATTTGATTCTAAATATACTCAGTATTTGATTCTAAATATACTCAATATTTGATTCTAAATATACTCAGTATTTGCTTCTAAAAATACTCGGTATTTAATTCTAAACATACTCAGTATTTGATTGTAAATAGTAGTTAGGAGAATAATAATATTGTAATGATAGATTACCTATGACAACAGTATACGGTGTAAATATTTACAAGATACAGCTCTTGTGTGGAAACAGGAATCTGTATACACTGAGAGGTGTAACCCCGCTTCTCTGGGTGTATATACACTGAGCTTAGTTTAGTATTGGACTATGTCCTGGACAAAAGTATACGGCTGTTGGCTAGTTGGTCAGTAGGCTGTTGTGGTGGCCTTAATAATAGGTTGATAGGCTTTAATCCCAACTCCCCAAAAAATAGTCAACACGCCAGAAGCCATCAGGGCAGACTGGGATAATTCAAGAGGTAACTTTTTGGTATGCATGATGTTGATAATATATAGACAGATAGACACACAACAACAACAACAGAGGATAATTATGAGATGAACATCGTGATGCGCAGAACTTTATGAGAGTCAAACAACTGACCATTTTTTTAGTGAGTGGTTTTTCAGGAAGTTGTGAGTATTGAGCGGTGGGGGGTGGTGGGTTTTCCTCCACTCTATTTGCGTGAAGCTGAGGATTTGATCCGTTTTCCTAGTGGCAGATATTTGTCGGAGTGGCCGACGGGGGTTAATACGTGTATGTTTAGTGGGTGGAGTGCATCGTCAGTAGGCGGAGCTGCGTCACCATGTCTGTCGATGCTGGCGTCGGTGGTGGGTTATTGGTCCTTGTAATCACTTTTATGTGTGTGGGGGGGGGGAGGGGGGGAGTGTTGCGTTGCTCTGCAAGATGGCTGAGAATTTCTCACCGCAGTGCCTTGTGTTGCTGTACTTGTGTTCGGTGATGAGTATTTTGTTGTTGCATGATTGTAATGAGGTTAGTATGATGATTGTACTGGGATTAGTGTTTAACGTCGTTGAATCGTTATTAGATTATAATATTATTTAAGTGATTAGTACCTAATTGTATTGCAACTTGACAGGTATGTATACATATTATTTCAGTGAGATTTGTTGCATACTTTAACTATGCAACAAACTATGCAACGGTACTATTATGTGATTAGCACCCTGTGTATTTACTACTTGTATTTATTATTTGTCCTTGCAGGATTGAGTTAGCTCTTGGATCTCACCTTTCTAACCATCGGTTGTCTAATATACTCACTCCCGACTTATTTATTTTATCTACATATTGCACACACACATATATACATATGCGGGGGTTGAGCTCGGACTCTTTGGTCCCGCATCTCAACTGTCAGTCAACTGGTGAAAGGTTTCTGAGCCTATTGAGCTCTATCATATCTACACTTGAAGCTTTGTATGGAGTCAGTCTCCACCACATCACTTCCTAATGCATTCCATTTGTCTACTACTCTGACACTGAAAAAATTCTTTCTAATGTCTCTATGGCTGATTTGGACACTCAGTTTCCACTTGTGTTCCCTAGTGCGTGTGCTTCTTGTGTTAAATAGTCTGTCTTTATCTACCCTATCAATTGTTTTGAGAATCTTGTATGTGGTGGTCATGTCCCTCCGAACTCTTCTGTCTCTCAGTGACGTGAGGTTTAATTCCCGTAGTCTCTCCTCGTAGCTCATACCCCTCAGTTTGGGTACTACTCTGGTAGCAAACCTTTGAACCTTTTCCAGCTGTCTTACGCTTGACTAGATATGGACTCTATGCTGGAGCCGCATACTCTATTATTGGTCTAACATATGTGGTATACAAAGTTCTGAATGATTTCTGAATGTGTGTGTATTCACCTAGTTGTGCTTACGGGGGTTGAGCTCTGCTCTTTCGGCCCGCCTTTCAACTGTCAATCAACTGTTTCTACTACTACTTTTTTTCTCCACACCACACACACACACACACACACACACACACACACACACACACACACACACACACACACACACACACACACACACACACCAGGAAGCAGCCCGTGACAGCTGACTAACTCCCAGGTACCTATTTACTGCTAGGTAACAGGGGCATAGGGTGAAAGAAACTGCCCACCCGTTTCTCACCGGCGCCGGGACCACAGGATTACGTGTCCAGGGTGCTGTCCGCTCGCCCACCGGTGTTTGTGTGTATATGTGTGTGTGTGTGTGTGTGTGTGTGTGTGTGTGTGTGTGTGTGTGTGTGTGTGTGTGTGTGTGTGTGTGTGTGTGTTTATACTCATCTAGTTGTACTACACTGTCAAAGGCACGTGACAGCTGGGAGGACAGCACTGCCCCTGTTACCTAGCAGTAAATAGGTACCTGGGAGTTAGACAGCTGCTACGGGCTGCTTCCTGGGGGTGTGTAACAAAAAAAAGGAGGCCTGGTCGAGGACCGGGCCACGAGGACGCTAAGCCTTGAAATCATCTCGAGATAACCTCAATTATCTGGTAAATGATATCCGAATTATCCCTTACAGTTCTGTGACCGATGTTGCTTAAATGTTTATAGAAAGAGGAGCCTTTTTGGCCATCTATAACAGACCTCTTGTGTTCCGTAATTTGTAGATTTTGTAATTTGTATAGTATAATTTGTATAGTATAATTTGTATAGTATAATTTGTATAATTTGATTTTTAATTTTAGGGTTTTTAGATCCTTGCCTGATTGGCCATAGCCCTGGAAACACAAACCGCAATTGTCTCTATTTTCCGCTTGTTACAACTTGTAATAAAGCTGTTACATCTTGGCTTAACGTGTTTATGACGTATTAGAACGTTCTTAATTCGTTGCTAACATTCATCGAACGTTGTTATAACTTGCTATATTGGTTGTTATAACTGGTTAGGAGGTGTTAAAACTTGTTCGAACGTTGTACCAACGTCGTAGTTTCGGTGTGTGTTTGGCTGGAGTAAACTTTATGAATATCGCTATAAGGAATCTGAAAACGTTAATGGTTCTGAAGTTTACGAACTCAAGCATTCTAGCGTGTATAACTTGTCCACAACACCTTCGCTTCAGATGTTGATTGATTGATGGCCGAGAGGCGGGACCAGAAAGCCGAAGCTCAACCCTCGCAAGCATAACTAGGTTATCTTGAGATGATTTCGGGGCTTAGCGTCCCAGCGGCCCGGTCCTCGACCAGGCCTCCTTTTTTGTTTGTTACACATCCCAAGGAAGCAGCTCGTAGCTGCTGTCTAACTCCCAGGTACCTATTTACTGTTTAGGTGAACAGGGGCATCAGGGGTGAAAGAAACTCTGCCTATTTTCGCCTCCACCGGGGCTCGAACCCGGAGCCTTAGGACTACGAATCCCGAGTGCTGTCCACGTAGCTGTTAGGTTGGTGAGCGGATATATAAGACGGTTATTACCTAATGCTAAACCCCTTGTTCACAGTATGTAATTAGGAGTTTTTAAGTCGTAGGCTTAGTCTTTTTAAGCTCTTTTTAAGTCGTTAAGTCTTACCTGACTTGACGTCGTAAAAGCAGCTGCAGTCGTTATCTTCGCTCACTGCTGAAGAAGGTCCCGCTTTGGTACCGAAATATTCAGTCCATGTTTTCAAAGATATTATTTTTATTTTCAAGTCGGGACAACTTGACAATGGTCCAGGATGGACCGAAACGTCGTCGTCTCTTCATCTTCTGACGTGTGATTTGGTCATCATATTTTCAGCCTCGTTAATGTGAATCAACATCTGCATATGTTATGAATCATTTATTAATTAATTTTTTTTCAAGCTGAAGACGAGTAGCTTTTGCAATTATCGATTCAAGCAATGTTCCTTAAATAAACGTTACGCTAATGGGCCGATAGTTTGACGCAAGTGATCTTCTTTCTTGACAACTTTACACCACATTAGCAACCCTCCACGACTCCGGCACTCTGTCTGACTCTTAAAGATTTACTAAATATGGTAGACAACGGGTCGCAAGCTCCTCTTTGCATTCTTTAAGCACCCTGGCAAACACTTCGTCTGGCCCTGGGGATTTCTTTGGCTTGAGCTTGTCGCGTCCAACTGCGTCCAACAGCCTGGTTGATCAGTCCAGCAATCAGGAGGCCTGGTCGACGACTGGGCCGCGGGGACGCTAAGCCCCGGAAGCACCTCAAGGTAACCTCAAGGTAAGGTTGTCTGTTTAATAACATCCTCCCTGGTAACTAGTCAACCTGTTCTCTTCCCTACCAATATAGACTTGTTCGGCTGAAGGCATAATTATTACCGGATATCATAATAGATGTGGGATCCCTTGATTGTTTCAAGCGTAGGCTAGACATCTAGATGAATAAGTTTTGGTGGATATAAATGGGAGCTGCCACGTATGGCCTAATAGGCCTTCTGCAGTTTCCTTGTTTCTTATGTTCTTATTTCTAAAATATTATTTTCAAGTGTTGGCGCCTTAGTAAGTTGCAAAGGAAGTGATTTAGTTGCAAACATCTATTTAGATTAAACTATTAATCTAGTTTACTAGATTAATTATCTGTTAAACTAGATAAACTATTATCTAGTTTAACTAGTTACTAATCTAGTTAAAGATCAAAACTATTTAGTTGCAAAAATCAACTAATTCTAAACAAAAAATCTTCCGCTTCAGCATTACCTGTTTTGTTAATCCAGTTTTTTTCACTCGAGTTAAAATCCGCCACAAACACTTGCTTGGTCAAGATGCTCTGGACACTTCATCCCGCAGACGCCAGGCTTCCATTAAGTTAGTAGTCCGCCACAAACACTTGCTTGGTCAAGATGCTCTGGACACTTCATCCCGCAGACGCCAGGCTTCCATTAAGTTAGTAGTCCGCCACAAACACTTGCTTGGTCAAGATGCTCTGGACACTTCACCCCGCAGACGCCAGGCTTCCATTAAGTTAGTAGTCCGCCACAAACACTTGCTTGGTCAAGATGCTCTGGACACTTCACCCCGCAGACGCCAGGCTTCCATTAAGTTAGTAGTCCGCCACAAACACTTGCTTGGTCAAGATGCTCTGGACACTTCGCCCCGCAGACGCCAGGCTTCCATTAAGTTAGTAGTCCGCCACAAACACTTGCTTGGTCAAGATGCTCTGGACACTTCGCCCCGCAGACGCCAGGCTTCCATTAAGTTAGTAGTCCGCCACAAACACTTGCTTGGTCAAGATGCTCTGGACACTTCGCCCCGCAGACGCCAGGCTTCCATTAAGTTAGTAGTCCGCGTATAACTCATGTTTAATTATTAAATGAATATTATTTTCATAGAATTCGATCGAAAAAAGTTTATGTATTTGGCTCAGCTTTTTGCTCCCTTGTCTGACACTACATTTATTGTTTCCCCTCTTGACACATGTGACTCCTCCGGCGCCTCGTCTTATTGGTATAAGGATTACAATTATTGATAATTGTAATCCATTTATTTTGATATTCAGCTCATAGTTCCCCCGTTTTCTACATTCATCCACACGTTTCAGTTACTGCAATAATATCTAGTTTTTCTGTGCACGACACTACCGTGTATATGTATATATATATATATATATATATATATATATATATATATATATATATATATATATATATATATATATATATATATATATATATATATATATATGTCGTACCTAGTAGCCAGAACGCACTTCTCAGCCTACTATGCAAGGCCAAATTTGCCTAATAAGCCAAGTTTTCCTGAATTAATATATTTTCTCTAATTTTTTACTTATGAAATGATAAAGCTACCCATTTCATTATGTATGAGGTCAATTTTTTTTATTGGAGTTAGAATTAACGTAGATATATGACCGAACCTAACCAACCCTACCTAACCTAACCTAACCTATCTTTATAGGTTAGGTAGCCGAAAAAGTTAGGTTAGGTTAGGTTAGGTAGGTTAGGTAGTCGAAAAACAATTAATTCATGAAAACTTGGCTTATTAGGCAAATCGGGCCTTGCATAGTAGGCTGAAAAGTGCGTTCTGGCTACTAGGTACGACATATATATATATATATATATATATATATATATATATATATATATATATATATATATATATATATAATATTTTCTGGTGTCATATTGCCATCCTGAATGATAAATAGGACCCTCTCGATCCCTCTGAAGCACCGTGTTACCTGTCTCTTGTCGCTTTGTGATCATCAGAGTTAAATATGTTAGTGAACGCGTGGTCAAGGGAGAGAGAGAGAGGGGGGGGCTTGGTTACCTTGAATTTAACACCTGGAGACGTTTGACGGAAAGTATCGGGAGAATACCAACGCGGGTATAACTGTTTGTAATATAAGTGGCAGTTTGTGTTACAAGGCGGCCGGTGAGGGGCGGCCACGTCATCAATGGTGCTCCCTCCTCCTGCTGCTGCTTCTTCCCTAAGACAAGGTATCGAAACTAATAAGCGGCACAAGTGTGTGTGTGTTAGAAGATGATGTATTGCGTCGGTGGAGCGACTTGCTGGAGTTATCCAAGCTCGCCCTGTTGTGTAGTTGTATATGGTGTTCTCCTCTCCTATCAGCAGCTCCCACACCTGGTCCTCGCTTCTACACACCTGGTCCCAAATCCCCCACATCTGGTGGCCAGGAACGTTTCTCTGACGTTGCCGCGGCCCAGGAACGTTCCTTTGGTGTTGCTGAAGCCCGGGAACATTACTGTTCCCGGGCCGTATCGCCAAGAAACATGTCCAAGACACACAGCCTGGGGTGCTGGAGTGTCGACAAGCCTCTATCACCCACCAGATAAGACAGCGGTAACAGACGCCTCACTTGTCACGGACGACTTGAAATTGTTTGTAACTTACGGTAAATGGCATCCTTTACCCCCCTACCCTCCTCCACCCCCCTACCCTCCTCCACCCTCCTACCCTCCTCCACCCCTATCCCCCTTTCTAATATCCTCCCTCCCTCCCTTCCTCCGGCCTACCCCTACTCTTTCCTCATATCGTCCCCGTCTCTCTCAAATGTTATCGTTATCTCCGAAGGTTAAATCCAACTTTAGAAAGCGGAATAGAGGTTCAGAGATCTGAATATCGTATTTACCTGCGAACGTGACGGAGTAACTATGCGACATCAACACGGGTGGCGTTGGTGAAAGAAAATGAAAACACTACAGCATTGAGAGGGGAAACTTTATAAAAGATCACCTTCGTCCTAATGCCGAGCTAGGAACACCTAGGTACAGAGCTGAGGACACGGCGGGTCAGCAGATGGACACCAAGCAGTGAGGAGGAGCAGCACAATGTCTGGCAACAAGTGCCAAAGATTACACTGTATAACCTTGCGAAAGAGCCAGGAAATCACACTACACTAAGAGGGACTTTAATTTAATTTAAATTAAAAACCTGGCACGAATCATTGACAAATTGGCAACAACCCAGATGCATTGAAGAACAATATGACTGCACTTGAATCCTCTGTGACTATCCCAACTCTTTAACACTGTAATGGACGTAGATGCGCAGACCACGATGAGGACAAGCAGGTTTAAGTACATAATAAGCCGTGGGGAAGGTGTGACTAAGGTTCTCTCTCTGAAGTGATTAGTGAACTAGCTGACGGCGTATGTTTGCTGCTGACTCTCCTGTCCTGAACATCCTCCATCACTTCACTATCCTTTAGTCTTGTACTAAGTTCAAGACTAAAATATTTAGTCTTGTACTGCGTTCAAGACTAAAATATTTAGTCTTGTACTGCGTTCAAGACTAAAATATTTAGTCTTGTACTGCGTTCAAGACTAAAATATTTAGTCTTGTACTGCATTCAAGACTAAAATACTTAGTCTTGTACTGCGTTCAAGACTAAAATATTTAGTCTTGTACTACGTTAAGGACTTGCTAGTTGGTCGGTAATATTGGCCTGAATAACACTTTAGAAATTAATAGGCATTGATAGGCCCGACACCAAATCATAACATCATGTAGAAATATAAATAAAAGTGGAAGCCTTATATAACCAACACATCAGAGTTGAAAGGTGACAAAAAATATGTGAACTAGATTCTCGAAGCATTAAGCACTGAAGAGTCAAGTTGTCTTCTTAATAATGTTGGCGTGTGCACGTCTGTGAAAGCGACCCATCAGCAGGGACGTCGTCGTCTTCGTCGCGCCGCAGCCACGACTCGAGAGAGCAAAGATTGGACAGTCACATCCAGATGCCTTGCGAGGGTCTGGAACAGTCACATCCAGATGCCTTACGAAGGCCTGGAACAGTCACATCCAGACGCCTTACGAGGGCCTGGAACAATCACATCCAGACGCCTTACGAGGGCCTGGAACAGTCACATCCAGAACTGGAACCTCTTGGCTCCAGTGTCGTTCCTGGTGCTGGGTTATTTTAGCCGCCTTCCTGGTTTTTGTTTTTCATTGGTCCTTCGGTCTGGAATCTGTATGCGAGTTTGACACGAGTCCCGCATAATGGGTGGTGTCGTTGTTCCATAGGTTCGTATGGCGTCTGGGTGTGATTGTTCCAGGCCTTCGTAAGGCGTCTGGGTGTGTGATTGTTCCAGGCCTTCGTAAGGCGTCTGGGTGTGATTGTTCCAGGCCTTCGTAAGGCGTCTGGGTGTGATTGTTCCAGGCCTTCGTAAGGCGTCTAGATGTGATTGTTCCAGGCCTTCGTAAGGCGTCTGGATGTGATTGTTCCAGGCCTTCGTAAGGCGTCTGGGTGTGATTGTTCCAGGCCTTCGTAAGGCGTCTGGATGTGACTGTTCCAGACCTTTGCAAGGCGTCTGAATGTGATTGTTCCAGGCCTTCGTAAGGGGTCTGGGTGTGTGATTGTTCCAGGCCCTCGTAAGGCGTCTGGATGTAATTGTTCCAGGCCCTCGTAAGGCGTCTAGATGTGATTGTTCCAGACCTTCGCAAGGCGTCTGGATGTGATTGTACCAGGCCCTCGTAAAGCGTCTGGATGTGATTGTTCCAGGCCCTCGTAAGGCGTCTGGATGTGATTGTTCCAGGCCCTCGTAAGGCGTCTAGATGTGATTGTTCCAGGCCCCTCGTAAGGCGTCTGGATGTGATTGTTCCAGGCCTTCGTAAGGCGTCTGGATGTGATTGTTCCAGGCCCTCGTAAGGCGTCTGGATGTGATTGTTCCAGGCCTTCGTAAGGCGTCTGGATGTGATTGTTCCAGGCCCTCGTAAGGCGTCTGGATGTGATTGTTCCAGGCCTTCGTAAGGCGTCTGGATGTGATTGTTCCAGGCCTTCGTAAGGCGTCTGGATGTGATTGTTCCAGGCCCTCGTAAGGCGTCTGGATGTGATTGTTCCAGGCCTTCGTAAGGCGTCTGGATGTGATTGTTCCAGGCCCTCGTAAGGCGTCTGGATGTGATTGTTCCAGGCCCTCGTAAGGCGTCTGGATGTGATTGTTCCAGGCCTTCGTAAGGCGTCTGGATGTAATTGTTCCAGGCCTTCGTAAGGCGTCTGGATGTGATTGTTCCAGGCCTTCGTAAGGCGTCTGGATGTGATTGTTCCAGGCCTTCGCAAGGCGTCTGGATGTGATTGTTCCAGGCCTTCGCAAGGCGTTTGGATGTGACTGTTCCAGGCCCTCGTAAGGCGTCTGGATGTGATTGTTCCAGGCCCTCGTAAGGCGTCTGGATGTGATTGTTCCAGGCCCTCGTAAGGCGTCTGGATGTGATTGTTCCAGGCCTTCGTAAGGAATCTGGGTGTGACTGTTCCAGACCCTCGCAAGGCGTCTGGGTGTGACTGTTCCAGACCTTCGCAAGACGTCTGGATGTGACTGTTCCAGACCTTCGCAAGGCGTCTGGATGTGACTGTTCCAGACCTTCGCAAGGCGTCTGGATGTGACTGTTCCAGACCTTCGCAAGGCGTTTGGATGTGACTGTTCCAGACTTTCGCAAGCGTTCTGGATGTGACAGCGAGTTTGGTGACGCCATATCTAGCCGCGAAAAACGTAAACACACCGCTCAATAGCTGTTTACACCTCGCAATATATAACCAAAAACCAGTCAATTGAAAAACTATATTATACACACTTTAACGCCAAAACAAAAGCGAAGCAATACTAACCAAATACACATAATGGACTAACAAAATACAAGATTTCAACAGGATATTTCTCCTGCCTAACCTGTAACTGTTGGGACTCAAAATACGAGGATAATTCGACTTCCAAAATGGGCCTCGGAAGATATTTATAGCCGCAGAAGGAAAACCGTTCATTTTATGCAGTGTGTGGAATTTTGACTAAGGAAAATTTGAAGACTAAAAGTTTCAGTAAGGTTTCAGTGGTTGTCATGAGCTGGTTAATAATGGTGAGGTGATTAATAGTGATGATGGTGATTGTTCGTGGTGGCGTCACTTTAAAGTCTGGAATACTATCATGTATGATGTGGGGAATGGTGATTGTGGTGCCTATGAAGGCCCCTTGTGTTATGGTGGTGGTGGTGGTGGTAGTTATTGTGACGACAGTGATGGTGACGAAGGCAATTTGTTGAGGTGTTTGTCGTTTGTGATGGTGACTAGTCTGGTGTTGGTGATGATGTGATGCGTATAGTGACGAGATGGTGTTTAGTTGTGCTAGTGCGACGGTGATGGTATCGTGAGCGCAATTATCAATCACCTGCAGTCAGTCGATACCACCAGGCTATCGACTGACATGTGGGCCTGCGGGCCGCTCCAAGCAACAGCCTGTTGGCCCAAACTCTCACAAGTCAAGGGGAGTAAGAAGAACTCCCAGAACCCCATCAAGAGGGTATCAAACAGGTAATCAACTGCACATCACGTCTAGGACCTGTTATTACCGGCGCCGAACTGCAATATTGCACAGTAGCATGGTAAGTCATACCTTGCGGTTACCTAGCGATTATTTCGGGGCTTAGCGTCCCCGCGGCCCGATCGTCGACCAGGCCTCCTCGTTGCTGGACTGGTCAACAAGGCTGTTGGACGCGGCTGCTCGCAGCTTGATGTATGAGTCACAGCCTGGTTGATCAGGTATCCCTTAGAGGTGTTTATCCAGTTCTCTCTTGAACACTGTGAGGGGTCGGCCAGTTATGCCCCTTATGTGTAGTGGAAGCGTGTTGAACAGTCTCGGGCCTCTGATGTTGATAGAGTTCTCTCTCAGAGTACCTGTTGCACCTCTGCTCTTCAACGGGGGTATTCTGCACATCCTGCCATGTCTTCTGGTCTCATGTGGTGTTATTTCTGTGTGCAGGTTTGGGACCAGCCCCTCCACTATTTTCCACGTATAGATTATTATGTATCTCTCTCGCCTGCGCTCAAGGGAATACAGATTTAGGCTCTTTAGTCGGTCCCAATAGTTTAGATGTTTTACTGAGTGGATTCTTCTAGTCATTCATACATATACATTCATCATACTGATAATGGACTACGACCATTCATTATACAATGCACTAGGATAATTCATTATACAAAGCACTACGGCCATTCAGCATACAATACGTTACGACCATTATACAATGCTCTAGGGCCACTCATTATACTGGTGAAGTATCCACACTTATCATTGTATGCAACCTAATCACACCGTGCAATAATTAGTGCTCACTTATTTGTACTTGCGGGGGGGGGGGGTCCCGCTTGTTTGCATGTGCGTTAAATAAGCCAAGTGTAATTACCTCAAGTGTAGTAATAATTACTTGTGTGTTTGTAATCTTCCTCCTCTCAAGCCTGCTGATGGTTTGATCACCTACCAACTCTCTCCCACGACATGTCTAAACGGATAGACTAAATTGATTTAGTCTAACCTAACCTAACCGAGGACCCACCAATAGAAAACGGGATATCATGTCAATTTTGCGAGCCGTTGTGATTCTTGTTTTTTGTTTTTTTAAGGTTTTCGTAAACTTTTATAACTTGTTTTAAAGTTGTTGTTTTTTTTTTTGGGGGGGGGGGCCGGTTCCTTTTTCTTTCTCATGGTGTATATATGTCGGTTTCCCCCCACGTCAAGAAAACGGTCATGTTGTCCCCTGACTCCCCTAGCCACTTCGGGGGGGGGGGGGGTAAAGGGTGTTTATGTGGCTTCAGGGCACCAATCCCCCCCAGCCACAGGGCATGGCGAGAAGGCACCCCTAAGTGTACCCAAATTCCCTATTAAACACAAACTAAAATACACATAAATGGCAGATCTCATCACAACCCACAAGAATCGACTTGAGAATGGTCCAGGACGGACCAAAACGTCGTCGTCCCTTCACCTTCTAGTGTGTGGTCTGGTCAACTTACTTTAGCCACGTTATTGTGACTCCTCGCCTGTAACCCACAAGAGTTAAGATGAGCCGGTCGGCCGAGCGGACAGCACGCGGGACTTGTGATCCTGTGGTCCTGGGTTCGATCCCAGGCGCCGACGAGAAACATTGGGCAGAGTTTCTTTCACCCTATGCCCCTGTTACCTAGCAGTAAATAGGTACCTGGGTGTTAGTCAGCTGTCACGGGCTGCTTCATGGGGGTGGAGGCCTGGTCGAAGACCGGGCCGCGGGGACACTAAAGCCCCGAAATCATCTCAAGATAATCTCAAGATGATAATAACATACAATAATAACATTAAAATAACATACACAAAATGGAAAATTCTTTTGTATTTGGTTTTTCTTACATGGGACACGGCACACAAAGAGAGAGGTGCACAGTTAGGTGAGCTCAATTAGGTGAGTACAGTATATCATTAAAAAAGAACTAAAGCTGAAGGCAACACACACGGGAGACATCTCCCGTCACGCAGGGTGCAGTCGCACCTCCACAGATCTCCAGTACCAGCTCTTGATACTGGTAATGGCTCAAAAGGGCCACCACTTACGGGCTATTCATGCCCGTGCCACCTTTTGGGTGGCTTAATCTTCATCAATCATCAATCAAGGCAACACAACAAGCTGCCTAAGCGGCAGGATTGGTGACTTGACATCGGCATACGATTGATTGATGAAGATTAAGCCACCCTAAAGGTGGCACGGGTATGAATAGCCCGTAAGTGGTGGCCCTTTTGAACCATTACCAGTATCAATAGATGATACTGGAGATCTGTGGAGGTACGGCTGCACCCTGCGTGACGGGAGACGTTTCCCGTGGCTCCTAACAAGGCCCCGGAGCCATTTAAAGTGTTCCCTCCTATCCTACCAGAGGACCCAAAACAGAAAACGGGACAGTACGTCACTTTCGCCAGCCGCTTCCATTTTCTAGTATAACAATTTTTTTTTGTCTAATGCGACGTTGTTTCTAGGAGGGGACAGGACAGTATTTTCTTTCCAGGGACTCAAGCTCCCGTTCCTGGGCTCCGCCTCAGTTACCAATCGATTATACGCTCAATTTATTCAGTAGGTATAAATATGATTATTGTAATGGAAGAGATAGAGTTATAATAGATTCATTGTGTTAGAGTAAAGATTCCTTGTGTCAGGGGACAGGCAGCCAGAGTCTGTTCATACACGTTAGGCTTATATCGAGGTGCTCAGGTTTTGTTAGAAAATAATGTTTAAATTGTGATGATTTTAGTTAAAAGTTAGTACTGGGTGGCGATGAAATATTTTTTTTAAATTCAATAGTGGTAAAATTTTGTTCAACGTTGATGTAATTGATACAGTGATTGTTCCATGATATGGAGAGTGTAGATGTAGGCGTGAGAGGCCTCATGAGGTCCCCATGAGGTCCCCATGAGGTCCCCATGAGGTCCCCATGAGGAGGTAATGGGGTGTGAGTGTGGAGGATGAGGCACTACACTGAGGTACCTCTCAGCTTGTGAACAACGTGAAACGTTGCACAGCCGTTGTCATAAAACCTGGTGTTGCAGCTCTCGGATCTGTGTTGGTGTTCTGGTAGAGTAGAGCTCGTTGTCGCCCCTTGTGTAGCGTTGTCTACCACTGTGTACCGTTATGTACCACTGTGCACCGTTATGTACCACTGTGCACCGTTGTGTACCACTGTGTACCGTTATGTACGACTGTGCACCGTTGTGTACCACTGTGTACCGTTATGTACCACTGTGCACCGTTGTGTACCACTGTGTACCGTTATGTACCACTGTGTACCGTTGTGTACCGTTGTGTGTGCTTTGGGACACGAAGTTGACCAAGTTTCTGTCCCGCTTAATTTATTGATAAATCAATCCACACACACTCGTGCTGTGTTAGTAAATCTTATCAACATTATTCTGCTTTATTGGCAAGAATATTCCTATTGCCAAAATTCGTGTATAAATGACACAGTTGAGGATATGATCCATGGACAGAGGGGGTCGAGGTGAACGTGTTTAAACACGCTTGATAAACCTTCGCGAGAATATGAATCCACTCACATTCTAGTCATTCCATCTGCTCACTAGTATTTACACTCCATTTACCTGTAATATGTTTAAGGGGGAATGTTACGCGCCTCTTTATTTGGCGTACGACGTGTGAAACCCTCAGCTTGGTATTGTAGTGTGGGAAAGCTTTAACCTTAGTTTAGCCCCAAATTGAAAACATTGCGTTTTCTTTGATTACTCACTCTTTTTTTTTTTTTTTTTTGTTGCCGTTCACGTTTTCTGACCGTACATGTTTTGTGAGGTGTTAGTGGGGGTAACTCTGGTATATAGCGGCTGGTCTCTTGCTCTCTTGAATGTTACATGTTACAGCCCCGCTCCTGTGCCAGGTAAGTCCACTACGGGCTCACCATAGCCCGTTCTACTTGGAACTTTTTGTTCCCAGTAGCTGAATCTATAACAACAACAACAACATGCTCTCTTGAGGGGCTCCTATGACGGGCTCACCATAGGCCGTGCTACATGGACATTTCGTTCTGAATAGCTAAATCTAAAACAACAACAACAACATGCTCTCTTGAGACAGTCGCCAATGCACTAAATTCCATCTATATTCTTATTAGTTGCGGTTATCTATGTTTAAGGCCGGGTGGAGTAACGTGAAGGCGTAAGAATGACCTGTGTGTCTTTAAAATGTGGCTCGAATGACTGACAGTCCGAACACCGGTGTTCGGACTCTGACATCAACACCGATGTTGATGCTCTGGCTCTTTGGTCCCGCCTCTCAACTGATGTACAGAATCCTAAGCCTACTGGGCTCTATCATATCTACATTTGAAACTGTGTATGGAGTCAGCCTCCACCACATCACTGCCTAGTGCATTCCATCTATTAACTTCTCTGACACTGAAAAAGTTCTTTCTAACGTCCCTGTGGCTCATGTGGGTACTCACCTGTGT
Source organism: Procambarus clarkii (assembly GCF_040958095.1). Lineage (NCBI taxonomy): Eukaryota > Metazoa > Arthropoda > Malacostraca > Decapoda > Cambaridae > Procambarus > Procambarus clarkii. The sequence goes on from NC_091173.1 coordinate 9,456,190, forward strand.
CCCTTTGTTCACCTACAGTCTTAAACAGTTTATCCTTTTCAAGCCTGTCAATTCCTCTGAGATTTTTGTAGGTAGTGATCAAGTCTCCCCTTACTCTTCTGTTTTCCAGTGTCGTGAGGTGCATTTCCCGCAGCCTTTCCTCGTAATTCATGCCTCTTAGTTCTGGGACTAGCCTAGTGGCATACCTCTGAACTTTTTCCAGCTTCGTCTTGCGCTTGACAAGGTACGGGCTCCATGCTGGGGCCGCATACTCCAGGATTGGTCTTACATATGTGGTATACAAGGTTCTGAATGATTCCTTACACAGGTTCCTGAAGGCAGTTCTGATGTTAGCCAGCCTTGCATACGCCGCAGATGTTATTATTTATATGTGGGCTTCAGGAGACAGGTTTAATGTGATATCAACTCCTAGATCTTTCTCTCTGTCCGTTTCATGAAGGACTTCATATCCCATTCTGTATCCTGTGTCTGGCCTCCGGTTTCCACCGCCTAGTTTCATTACCTTACATTTACTCGGGTCGAACTTTAGCAGCCATTTGTTGGACCATTCATTCAGTCTGTCTAGGTCATCTTGTAGCCTCATACTATCATCCTCTGTTTGAATCCTCCTCATAATTTTTGCATCATCAGCAAACAATGAGAGGAACGATTCTACACCCTCTGGAAGATCGTTTACATATATCAGAAACAGTATAGGTCCAAGGACTGAACCCTGTGGTACTCCACTGGTGACGTCTCGCCAATATGAGACCTCACAGTGACTCGCTGTCTTCTGTTGCTTAGGTACTCCCTTATCCAATGGAGTACCTTCCCTTTCATTCCTGCCTGCATCTCCAGCTTTTGCACTAGTCTCTTGTGTGGTACTGTATCAAAGGCTTTCTGGCAATCCAAAAATTTATGTGTGTGTGTGTGTGTGTGTGTTTGTGTGTTAAAAATAGTAGTAATTAGTAACAGTTGATTGATTGACAGTTGAGAGGTGGGCCAAAAGAGCAGAGCTCAATTGTGTGAACTAGGTGAACACACATAGAAGACCTGGGGTTGATATCACGCCAAACCTGTCCCCTGAAACCCATATCAAGAGGATAACATCAGCGGCAAATGCCAGGCTGGCCAACATAAGAACGGCCTTTAGAAACTTCTGTAAAAAAATCATTCAGAACCATGTATACCACATATGTCAGACCAATCCTGGAGTATGCAGCTCCAGCATGGAGTCCATATCTCGTCAAGCATAAGACTAAACTGGAGAAGGTTCAAAGGTTTGCCACCAGACTAGTACCTGAACTGAGGGGCATGAGTTACAAGGAGAGACTACGGGAATTAAACCTCACGTCGCTGGAAGACAGAAAAGTTAGAGGGGACATGATCACCACATACAAGATTCTCAAAGGAATCGATAGGGTAGATAAAGACAGATTATTTATCACATGGGACACACGCACTAGGGGGCACAGGTGGAAATTAAGTGCCCAAATTAGCCATAGCGACATTAGAAAGATATTTTAGTGTCAGAGTAGTTAGTAAATGGTATGAATTAGTCAGTGATGTGGTGGAGGCTGACTCCATACACAGTTTAAAGTGTATATATGACAGAGCCCAATAGGCTCAGGAATCTGTACATCAGTTGATTGACAGTTGAGAGGCGGGACCAAAGAGCCAGAGCTCAACTGCCGTAACACACATGGTGTATGTGTGTGTGTGTGTGTGTGTGTGTGAAACGACTAATGGTTGAAGATGAGAGGCTTAAGAAATAGGGTTCGACCCTTCACAGCACATTTAGGTAACTGTTCACACCCGTCCACAATGGTTCAGTTTAGGCTGGTGTTGGGCTTAAAGGCCCATAGCAGCCTTAGCAGAGTTATTAAGACCTAATAACTTGTAGACGGTTAACACGAAATAACCAGCCGAGGCTAAGACCGGTGACACCGAGAAGTGACGTAAGCCTCCCGGTGTATATACACCACCGGGAAGCTGGGTACTGGTGCGGGTGAATATATCCCTGAAGCGTCGCCACGTGAACACATTCCTGTGAGCGGGGCGCCCTTGGGACCCGGCGCCCTTGTCCTGCGAGGTATAGAGCTGTGTAGAGCCACTCTCTACACCACAGGATCACGCGGGATATGGGGTAGATGGGATATGGTTAACGAGGGAGAAGCTATAATGACGGGAGGGCCCCAGGTGAAGAAGGATTGCCTCTGCAGATTGAGATAAAGTAGGATAAGAGGACGCAGGTGGAAGCTGGAAAGGCTTACGAGTCAAAGAGACGTAAGAACTCGTACCCTGTCCGGGTGGTCGGCAAGTGGAATACAGTGCAAGAAGAAGTTGTGGAAGCCACCTCCATCCACAACTTTAAGACCAGATCTGATTAAGATTTTGAACGTCAAAATAGATGTAATGCAACAGGTACAACAAGGCCATTAGGCGGGGCATGAAGAGTTACAACTCACTCCCCCTTCCCCCCCCCCCAATCCGTAGACACTGTTGGGTTAGATTAGCACCCCCAACACTCCCCCCCCTCCCCCCCACACACCTACCTTACCTTGAGGTTACCTTGAGGTGCTTCCGGGGCTTAGCGTCCCCGCGGCCCGGTCGTCGACCATGCCTCCTGGTTGCTGGACTGATCAACCAGGCTGTTGGACGCAGCTGCTCGCAGCCTGACGTATGAGTCACAGCCTGGTTGATCAGGTATCCTTTGGATACCACACACACACCACACACCAGAAACTCTGTATGGAGTCGGTCTCCGCCACATTACTGCCTAGCCATTTATTAACTACTCTGACACTGAATAAGTTATTTCTAAATGTCTCTTTGGCTCATATTGGTACTCAGTTTCCACCTGTGTTCCCTTTTCCTAGTACCACCCGCGTTAAAAGGTCTCTCTTTATCTAACGTATTAGATAAACAATCGACTTGAGAATGGTCCAGGACGGACCGAAACGTCGTCGTCCCTTCAACTTTTAGTGTGTGGTCTGGTCAACTCTAACGTATTAATTCCAATGAGAATTTTGTATGTGGTAATCATGTCTTCCCTATCTCTCTTTATTTCCAGCGACGTGAGGTTCAATTCACATAGCCTTTCCTCGTAACGCATACCTCGTAGTTCTGGAACTAGTCTGATGGTTATCTTGAGGTTATCTTGAGATGATTTCGGGGCTTAGCGTCCTCGCGGCCCGGTCCTCGACCAGGACTACTTTTTGTTACGCTCCCCCAGGAAGCTGTCTAACTCCCAGGTACCTATTTACGTAGGTACGTAACAGCTGTCTAACTCCCAGGTACCTATTTACTGCTAGGTAACAGAGACATCAGGGTGAAAGAAACTCTACCCATTTGATGCCCCCTCCACCGGGGATCAACCCGGAACCTCAGGACTACGAATTCGAAGCGCTGTCCACTCAGCTGTCAGGCTCATACCCTTCAACTTTCCCCAACTATTGACTAGATACAAACGTCATGCTGGAGCCGCATACTCCAAGATTGGTCTGACATACGTCATATACAAGGTGCTTAATAGTCTTTACATAAGTTTCTAAAGGCAGTTCTGATGTTAGCCAGTCACGCATATGCCGCTGATGATATCCTTTTAATGTGGGCTTCAGGAGACAGGTTTAGTGTGATATAAACTCCTAGATCCTTCTCTTTGTCAATTTCGTGGAGGACTTCGTCTCCCATTTGGTACCTTGAGCCAGATTCACGAAGCAGTTACGCAAGCACTTACGAACCTGTACATCTTTTCAGAATCTTTGGCGGCTTTGTTTACAATTATTAAACAGTTAATGAGCTCCGAAGCACCAGGAGGCTGTTTATAACAATAATAACAGTTGATTGGGAAGTTTTCATGATTTTAAACTGTTTAATAACCAAAGCTGTCAAAGATTGATGAAAGACGTATACGTTCGTAAGTACTTGCGTAACTCCTTCGTGAATCTGGTCCCTTGTGTCTGGCCTGTTCCCTCCACCTGGCATCATTACATTTACTTGAGTTAACATCCAGCAGTCATTTCTTGGACCATACTTTGCCCAGACCATCTTGTAGCCTCTTGTCTTCCTCTGTTTCAGTCTCATAATGTATGCATCATCAGTAAGCTGTGAGAGGAATGAGTCTCTTCCCATTGGAGGATTGTTTGGTTATATGAGAAACCGGATAGGCCCAAAACCTGAGCCCTGTGAGACTCCACTGGTGACTTCTCGCCTTCTGAGATAGCCCCCCCCCCCTTTCACAGTAACTCGCTGTCTTCTGTTGTTTAGGTACTCTTTATCCACTGGAGTACCTTCCCTGTCACTCCTGCCTGCTTCTCTAACTTGTGCACTAGTGTCCTGTGTGCGTATGTGTGTGTGTCCTCACCTTGATGTGCTTGCAGGGTCGGGTTTGGCCCCGCCTTCCGAACGTTCTTAAATTAATGCAATGACTAATTTCTCACGCTTTTATCATATTTACATTTAAAACTTTGAATCGAATTAGCTTCAACAACTTCTACGTCTAACCTGTTACATTTATTGACAACTCTGACGCCGAAAAAGTTATTGCTGACGTCTCTGTGACGTCATTTGCGTCTCGAGTTTCCATCTATGATCCCTCGTTGTGCTGTTCCTAACTTTGATAAAATGCTGTTTTGTCTGCCTTATCAAGCTGATCCCTTCCCAGTGCCATATAGTCGTAATAGCTTTGGGCTTTCCCCTGATAATTCCCTCCCTCCTTTGCCTTATCAATTTTCCTTAGAATCATATAGTATGTTGTTATCGCATTTCCCGCCCATTTTCCTTCCCTCCAGTGTTGTAAGGTCCAGTTCTGTCTTTCATCATGTCTTAAACCCTTCAGCTCGGGAATGAGTCTTGTTGCATATCTCTGGGCCTTTTCCAGTTTCTCCCCGTCCTTTTTTTCAGGTAAGTGTTCCATGCCTCTTCAAGTGCGGGGACTCACTTTCGCTCTATATAGGGGCCCGGAAAGCCCCTTTTGTCCAAATTTCTGAAGGATACCTTGCTCTTGGCCAGTATGCCACATGCAGCTGTTGTTATTCTGCTAATGTGGGCTTCTGGCGTCAGATTTGGGGCTATGTCTACTCCCAGATTTTTATTCTTTAGTAATCGAAGAATCGATCTTCCCTTCATCCTCTACTGGTACGCAGGCCCGTGTGGTGTTGATGGTGGTCGCAAGTTGTGTTGGCGTGGTGGTAGGGGCTCAGGGTCACCAGCAGCCCTGGGTGCCAGCGTCGTGGACGTGGCTCTGTGGCCCTCAGGCTGTCATCCCTGTGTGTGTGAGAGAGGGAGAGGAGGAGGGGGGAGGGAAGGTAAGGCTGAGCCGGAGAGATTACCTTTACGCTATTCTTGGGCCATTGAGGCTCAGGAAGCCGTGTGTTGGCCGGATAAGAATGGCCTGGTGGTTGGCTGTTGTATGTCACTCTGAATGGGTGTATATAAAAGGGGTGAAGGAACCATTTCCCGCCCTATTACCCTTCACCACCACCACCCACCCACCCACCCTCTCTCTCCCTCCCTTCCTCTCTCCCTCCCTCCCTCCCTCCCTTCCCCCCCCCCACGTCGGCGTCGTATCGGGCACTTCTCGTACCAGGCGAAGGGTGGTACAGGGAATGGAGGAGGACTCGACACCCCTTCCCCGCCGGCGGCTCCCGGGGCGCTGGACACGTCGACGATGAAAGGGCGCCAAATCTCGACGTACCCCCCATCTGCCCCCACCACCTCCCCCCTCCCCCCAACCCTCTTGTAACAGCTCAGGGGATACTCATGCCCGGATACTCGGTATACATGCACTCTCAGAGTTTACTTTGGTCCTAGACAATGTTTCGAACACAGGTATACATAGAGGTTGGTCAAGAAGCCGTTGGGATGACCTTAACGAGCCTCGAGAGGCTGGTTAACTTGGACAGTCAAAGACTCCGAGAAACAATGGGAAATAAACACCACCAAAGAAAAAATACAAATAATTCACATTGCCCAAAGAATTCCAGATCCCATTATCCTTGTCAACCACCCACTACAACATCCGGTTGAAAGCAGAATACTGGGACTCGAGATCAATAGAACAGGAATCAAAATTCACTTAAATGACAGAATAAACAAAGCAAAAACCAGCCACAGGCAAACCGAGATGATTCCATAACCTCGGCAAGGTTACAGCAACATACAACATACAGCAACACTTATGTAAGTCTCTAGTCTGTCCGCTACGTGAATGTTCTCCAGTACCGCTACATGCCTTCAAGAAAATCAACATGGGGGGGGGGAAACTGGCAAGCAGTGTATCCCAAGGCACTAAGAGGAGCAGCAAAACACCGTCCTAACTGACCAAACAATTCACGAACTCCACAAATCCCGGAACACACAACCACTGAACCTCAAACTACAAAACCCAAACCACCAGGGTGTGGAACACGATCGAAATGATTGAAGACCTAATACTAGAAAGTTTACCCCCACTCCCCCCATACACCTGGAACATAAAGGGAACCCCCCACCCCCACCCCCACCCCAGCCTCACAACTGGAGCTGACCCCCCCCCCCCTACCAGAATGAGACACATAGTCAAGGCCACTCACAGGAAGCAGAACCTGTAGTACTCAACCTCAGGCACAAAACCACTTGGGTTGGATGCTGGGAGAGAGAGAGAGAGAGAGGGAGAGAGAGAGAGAGAGAGAGAGAGAGAGAGAGAGAGAGGGAGAGAGAGAGAGAGAGAGAGGGAGAGAGAGAGAGAGAGAGGGAGAGAGAGAGAGAGAGAGAGAGAGAGGGAGAGAGAGAGAGAGAGGGAGAGAGAGAGAGAGAGAGGGAGAGAGAGAGAGAGAGAGAGAGAGAGGGAGAGAGAGAGGGAGAGAGAGAGAGAGAGACTGAAGGTCTGGCTAGTACTAATCTAAAATAAACGAGTCTATATAATCAACACACAAATCACAATAGCGTGATGCATCAATGAACAAAGGTTAAGGCAGCGTCTGGGATGCTCACAGACGTAGGTTCGAATCCTCGTCACGGCCCTTGTGGATTTGTTCTATATAATCAAATTACTAGATAAGAGTTGTGTACAGTGGACACTCTCCCGCCGGTGAAACATGTGTCACCGGGGAGCACAGTGTTCTCATCATTGTCACCGCTGGTGGACCAGGCTTGCCTGGGGGCCGGCGAACACGTGTTCCACGCCTTCACCGCAGGCTTAAGTAACCACTAACTTTTACCCGTATAAACAATATACTAATACAAACTTGATATAACAATAATAATATACAAAATAATTTAAGCAATAATAATGCTAATAATAACAGTATTTTATTTATTTTGTATTTATTTTTATAACAATATTTATTCATTATATGTAAAAATGGTGGTGGAAGATGAGGCGATGGAAGGGCCATGTGGGCCACCCCACCTGGCCTGAGGCGGCCATGTTGGCCTCCCCCGGGCTCCTTCACCACTACGTCAGCTAGGCGGCGTATGGGCCACGCGCACCTAACTCAAGGGCAATTAATGGCACTAATACCTGCTCCTGATTGCCCCCGCAACTGCATTGTTCCACTGGCAATCGTGCGCCTGCAAGTACAATGTTCTCAATTTTCAGGATCGTTGTCGTGGCATCCTCTGTAACCTTTTGAATATCCTGCGACACAGTTGAGGCTCCATGGCCTTCCCGGCTTTGTGCCTTCTTTAGAATTACTCATTTCCCTCCATACTTAGTTTGTTTGTCCTCCAGCTTGTTTAATTAAGGCCCCCATGTCCGTCGGGTGGGCGGGGTTGTCACACAGTGGGTTCAGGAGCTGAAACTGTGTTTTGTTTCAGCTTTGCTGTTTAATTTTGTGTTGGATAGGTTTCACACGGCTGTAATTCATGGTTTGTATAACGTTACGAAAGTTGTGATCTAGTTATACTATGCAGTCCTGGTCGAAGACCGGGACACGGGGACGCAAAGCCCCGAAATCATCGCAAGGTAACCTGGAAATGCTATCCCCCGTTTTCAAAAAAAGGAGAAAGAGCTCAGAAGAAAGTCAGCGAGGTCACACTGTGACCTCGCATATCTGACAGCTCCCCGAGACAATCCTGAGAGAGGGAATCATTCATCATCTCACTGTATACAATCTAATCAAATCCACTCAACGTGGTTTTCTTAACAGTAAATCCTGCCTTACAAACCTGGTCACATTTCTGGAGAAGGTAACCAGCTATTCAAACAAAGGACTTCCAGTAGATGAAGAATACATGGACTTTAGTAAAGCTTTTGATAAAGTACCACATGACAAACTGGCAAGGAACATTTTACAAGCACACGGAATAAATGGTAGAATACCAAAATCGATAAAACAATGGTTAAAACGAAGAGAAAGAGTCGTCCTCAGCTGAAATTAATCTCACTGAAACTAATCTGACTGGAGAAATGCGGTGAATGGGGTACATAACCTGGACGTGACAGGGCTGATATCGAAACTTTTAAAATATTGAACATTTTGGAGGATATTGATCCAGACAACTTCTTCAAAAGGCCATTATACAACACGAACAAGGAGCAACAGTTTCAAACTCAACAAGCCACAATGTAGGACAGAAAAGAGGAGACAAAAAGGGCTCTATATATATAATCGCAATGACTTGGCGCTTTTCTCCTAACAGTTCCATTTCCTTTTGGGAAGGTGAGGCTTCATCTGCACTTCGTCTACGAGTGAAGATGGAGACTTGTTGTGAGCGAAGGTTACTAGAACCTGGTCGTTATGGAGTTCGCAGATTAACCTTTCACTACTATACACCGATGATCGAAGTTATTGCGATGTCTGGTGGCCTCCATCAGCGTTCTGAAAGACTTGGGGGGGGGGGTCAACAACGGCATCTAGTCCGCCTCCTGACGAAGGTGGTCCGCCTCCTGACGAAGAGCATAGGTTAGCCAGTACCTGAAAGACCCTTCCCCTGAGGTCCGCCTCACAGCTTCGCTACAATTACCCGTGTTTCTTCGGTCTAAACTTTCTGCGGGTTCTTAATTTTCTGCTTAACGTTAATAATTCATTAAATATACGATCAATATGGTTCAAAAATCATATTGCAAATTTAGCTTAAATTGGTTAAATTTTAGCTTAAATTGGTTAAATTTTAGCTTAAATTGGTTAAATTTTAGCTTAAATTGGTTAAATTTTAGCTTAAATTTTAGTTTAATTTTAGCTTAAAGCCCCGCACATGTTCTCAGCTTAATGTGGTTCCGGGGACGAGCATTAACTCATGCTTTACCGCAGGGGTCCAGGGAAAGCTTTACCGCAGGGGTCCAGGGAAAGCTTTACCGCAGAGGTCCAGGGAGAGCTTTACCGCAGGGGTCCAGGGAGAGCTTTACCGCAGGGATCCAGGGAGAGCTTTACCGCAGGGGTCCAGGGAAAGCTTTACCGCAGAGGTCCAGGGAGAGCTTTACCGCAAGGGTCCAGGGAGAGCTTTACCGCAGAGGTCCAGGGAGAGCTTTACCGCAGGGGTCCAGGGAAAGCTTTACCGCAGGGATCCAGGGAGAGCTTTACCGCAGGGGTCCAGGGAAAGCTTTACCGCAGGGGTCCAGGGAAAGCTTTACCGCAGGGGTCCAGGGAGAGCTTTACCGCAGGGGTCCAGGGAAAGCTTTACCGCAGGGGTCCAGGGAAAGCTTTACCGCAGGGGTCCAGGGAGAGCTTTACCGCAGGGGTCCAGGGAAAGCTTTACCGCAGGGGTCCAGGGAAAGCTTTACCGCAGGGGTCCAGGGAAAGCTTTACCGCAGGGATCCAGGGAGAGCTTTACCGCAGGGGTCCAGGGAGAGCTTTACCGCAGGGGGTCCAGGGAGAGCTTTTCCGCAGGGGGTCCAGGGAGAGCTTTACCGCAGGGGGTCCAGGGAGAGCTTTTCCGCAGGGGGTCCAGGGAAAGCTTTACCGCAGGGGTCCAGGGTAGGCTCGTATCCCAGCTCCTTGTCTGTACTCATATGGAAGCTGTGTGTTGATGTTGCTGCCAGAGATGACAACTTTATTATGCTTCCCATACTTAACCTGTGAGCGGTAGTTTGTATATTATGGTACAATCATGCGGGGTTGGCTTCCACATGGCCGTAACACTTGCTGGGAGCCACCATTATCGGTGTTGTTCCATCGGGAACACATTCCTTAAGTATCAAAAGAAGGCACCCAAACCGGGAAGACCTTAAATCTGTCTTTGAAATACCTGTCATAGCTGTTTTGTTCGTCCGTTGGGAGGGGGGGGGGAGAATAGTGTTTGTTAAGTTGACCGTTTGTCGCTGCCATCGAAATGTTCGAGCACTAATTGACTAGTATTATCGGCGTCAAAATAAAGTGTGTGTGATATTTATCATTACATAAGGATAGTGATCGCGGATAAGCTTGCCTCTCCACCAATCACGGCGTCCTTGGGGGTGCGGGGTGATCATTGCCAAACACTTCCAGATACCACCACCATCCCTTGTCTTACTACAGTATTTGAATGCTTAAAACATAATAAAAGTTGCCGAATATTATTCATTAAGACAGATACATGCTTTAAATGTGATGGTAAAGACTTTGAGAAGTCAGGAAGAGGTCTGGAGGGTAAGGGGGCAGTGTTGCCAGCGATGGAGTCCCTGGTCCAGGCCAGCAGGCGGGGCAGCTGGAAGGAGTGTTTTTCCCGCCTGGAATCAGATCAGCACTGTGAGCGCCACTGACAAGAGGCGTCCTCGTCATAACTTATATTTCGGCAGCCTATAGGTTGTCAAAAGTGCGCTGACTTCGAACTGGCAGGCTAGGCACTGCTGAACCCTGCAAGACGTTATAAGTTATTACTGGCATTCCTGCGGAAAACATTTGTTTGGGAATTGTCTTCATTATGCAAATTTCACAAGACAATTCAGCCAATGAGGTTTCAGTAAGATGCGGATGATATTATCAAGCTGTAAGTGCGCATGATCTTGACCATCGAGCCGTTTGGTATAGTTGTAGTAAAGTGGTGGAATATACTGGAGGCGAGATGCAACTGGATCAGATTCTGAGTGCTGCCGTGGCGGCTGTCAACGTCGAGGAGTTGCAAGTGCCTTCCCCTGGAGTGCCTCAGTACTCACCAACAGCACCAATAGAGGCAAGGCACCAGCCACAGCTCCACACCGATGGCCTTCCTTACGCTCCCGTCAAACTGGAGACGCAAACGGTTGTTGGTAATGGGTATAATGATTCTCAACAGCAACTTGAAAACTTGGACGACAAGACGACCATACAACCCTATACGGATCAGACAGAGGGACTGGCCGACATATCCTTTTTCTCCCTGGACGACGACAACCTCGTCATCACGTCACAACAAGCACTAGAGATGTTTGAGACTCCGGAAGCCCCCAGAGAGCACCAGTACGGGGCCACATATCATGCTCTCACATCCACAGTCAACCCTCCACAGATAAACACTCCACCTCCACTGATAGATATGCAGCAAGTGCCCGTCTGTGGAGAGGTAGCACCTGATATTAAGATGCCTCTCGCTGGGGAAATTCTTCTGTCAGAGCAGGTGCCCCTGTCTAAGCAGGTGCCCCTGTCAGAGCAGGTGCCCCTATCAGAGCAGGTGCCCCTGTCAGAGCAGGACATCTGCCTGACAGAGGCATCAGGGGAGATGCATCTGTCAGGGGAGGTGCCAGCGCCATCCTCCGAAGTAGAGGTTCAGACGACTCCTGAGGTTCCTCAGTATACATCCTTGACACCTGCAACCACCTCGCCATCTTTCTCAACGTCCAGTAGCACGCTGGAGGCCCTCGCAGCTGGGGTGCTGCAGGACACCCCGGGCACTTCTTTGGACGCCACAGTAGACGCCAACGGCCGCTTCGTGGTGCAGGTAGTTGCCCCCGGTATGAACATGACCATCCCTAACCACTTCATGGGAAGCGAGGAGTTGCTAATGACTACACAAACACAACAATACCACGCGGAAAATGTTGACGTTGGCTCCCAGATTCAGCCAGCAACCACCAATGCAACACCCAACCCAAGTTTTCCACACACCGTCAACCCTTCACCCATCAACACTAGGTTTTTCGACTTGGACCATTACGCTGATTCGCTACAGAACAAGTCCCAAGGACAGTTCCAGCAAGTCCAAGAACATATGTCTCGCGAAATTGAAATAAAACCCATTTACGAATCAGTTCAAGAGGACCAGGAGTCGAGCGCAAATCACTCTGATGTGTTGACGGCGCTGAGGGCGTCTATCTTTCGTTCTCGAGCTAAGAAACGTAACAAAGACGACGATTGTCAAGGGAACCCAAAACGCGCTAGAATCCGTGACTATAAACAGCAGAAAGATGATCTCTTGAACCAAGAGCTGTTGGCGTACAACGGATACAGCGGATCAGAGTCAGGTACCAGGACTGAAGATCTTGCTACAGCTACCAGATTCGAAGATCTTGACGTTCGACTTGGCCAAGACAAAGGTTTCCCCTCCAGAACAGAGAGAATCCCCACTGAGGGACTGTTGTGGAGACCTAAGGGCCCATTGCCACCCCATCATGCCGACAACACCCACCTGACGGTGGAGCCCTCAAGACAAGGCGGAGCTGCTGCAAGTGATGACGGTACGGATCCCCTTCAGGTGCAGCTGGTCTACCTCGTCTACCCAATGGACGATGTTGGTAAGCGTTCACCCCCCTTTCCCCTTAGTTTCGTGCACCTGGTAGCTCCATTTGGTATTGAATCCCTCTTGTTGGAGTCTCGCGTGTATTAATAGAGGTGTGCCTCTGTTGACAATAACCTCGAGTATTGTCCAACAGCTGGGTTAAACCCTGGCACTACTCACTTCCACTGCGATGCTTCCTCTCAAGTCTTCTCTTCAGCTGTTCCCACGTCCCCGCTCGCCCGTTGGGTCCTTGTCCTATATTTCATGTGTGTAATAGAGGCGCTGTTATTAATTATTTATTACGTAAACATCTTTCTGCCATTTTATCTTTTAACTCAACGTTTTATGGGACTGACAGGAAAAAGAGAAAATGTTCACAATGAATACCAATAGAACAAGAGAACATAGAGGGAAGCGTGAGTCAGATGAGTCAAAGAGATGTTAGAAAGTTTTATTTTAGCGTAAGAGTAATGGGAACATGGAATGAATTAAAGGAGCAGGTTGGAGAAGCAAACTCCATTCATAATTTTAAAAGTAGATATGATAAGGAAATAGGTCGGGTTTCATTGTATTAGACAACTGGTAGGTAGAAAGGTGGTGTCCAAGAGCTAACGCGAGATCCTACAGCCACGAATACACCAGTACAAATAGGTGACATACACGTTACTAGGCGAGTACACACCTGTGTGAGAGGGGAGGTCTCGTGGCTGAATGGACAGCGCTCTGGGGTCGTAGTCTTAAGGGGCCGGGTTCGATCCCCGGCCAAAGCAGAAACAAATGGGCGGAGTTTCTTTCACCCTGCTATCCCTGTTCACCTAGCAGTAAATATGTACATGGTAGTTAGACAACTGCTACGGGGCGTTCCTGGGTGTGTGTGTGTGTGTGTGTGTGTGTGTGTGTGTGTGTGTGTGTGTGTGTGTGTGTGTGTGTGTGTGTGTGTCAGAGAATCATATGTAGTAGACATAATAGAGCAAAAATAAAATTGGGTAGAAAGGCGGGGTCCAAGAGCTAAAAGCACCTTCCTGCAGATATAAATAGTAAATACGCACAATACACAAAGCTCTTGATCCGCCACTGTAAGCAAATTAAAATTTTGCCTACCCAGGCCTACCAAGGCCTATTGCATATAGACCATTTATTGATACAAGAATTCAAGAACTCTTGTAGCTATATAAATAAAAATGTAAATGTTCGTTTGCTCAAAATCGCTAATCTCCGAAAGTTCTTCACAGATTGCTTTGAAATTTTGACACAACGTTCCATTCGAATACGCGCGTTTTTATATACCTACTATATAGATGCCACACCTGTGACAGGTAAAAACATGTTTTTTTTTTTTAATAGCGCCATCTGTTGCACATAAAAGCAACACACGTTATACTAAATATGTTACGATTCCATTTCAATGTTTCCGATTGCATTGATAAATTGAATTTTCATAAATTTTTATTTTCATTTTGGTTTAATTATTTTGTGTGACATTGGTTGGAATCGAGTTGTGTTGTTTACCATACCGCTCATTTCATGAGTATAGTTTTTTTTTCATTTATTGGTTTTAACTGTTCTTATTTTTCAGTGATGGGAACATCAGATCATTTGATGTTCCCATTTTTATGATGGAAACATCAGATCATTTGGGAACGCATCGGACGAGGGAGTGGGGAATAGTGGAGGACGAGGGGACCGGAGTGGGGAATGGTGGGGAGGAAGAGGAGGGTGGGGGAGTGGGTAATGGTGAGGGGGAAGGATGGGGGAGAGGAGGATAGTGGGGAGGACGAGGGGACGGGGAGTGGAGAATGGTCGGGAGGACAAGGGGACGGGGGAGTGGGGGATGGTGTGGAGGACGAGGGGACGGGGGAGGGGGGAATGGTGGGTAGGACGAGGGGACAGGGGAGTGGGGGATGGTGTGGAGGACGAGGGGACCGGAGTGGGGAATGGTAGGGAGGAAGAGGGGACGGAGGAGGGGATAATGGTGGGGAGGACGAAGGGACAGGAGAGTTAGGGATGGTGTGAAGGACGAGAGGACGGGGGAGGGGGAATGGTGGGGAGGACGAGGGGGGGAGGAATAATGGGAAGGATTAGGAGACGGGGAAGGGGGGGATGGAGGGGAGGACGAGGGGACGGGGAAGGGGGGGATGGAGGGGAGGACGAGGGGACGGGGGAGGATTGCTGAGTCACAGCAACGCGTGGCCGGGTACAGCTAGTGTATAAATAAAAATAACAATATTGCTAATAAGTCATATCTTTTAACTGATGAGTCGACTCCGTAAAAAAACGCAGCGCATTATGAAGGTGTGGGTGAGTAAGCATATAGGTGATGGCAAGTATATAAAGTATAGCAAGGTGATGGCTAAGATCACGGAAAGGAGCAAGGTGATGACTAAGATCACAGGAAGGACGCCCGCGTGTGTGTGTGTGTGTGTGTGTGTGTGTGTGTGTGTGTGTGTGTGTGTGTGTGTGTGTGTGTGTGTGTGTGTGTGTGTGTGTGTGTGTGTGTGTGTGTGAGAGAACATGGATTATGACGTCACTAAGATGCCAGGCAGCACTCAAATAGCCTAGCACATGTCCCTAATACCGCTCAACCTCATAATATTATAGGCTTTATGTATACACTATAATACATATATATAACGTTTCGTTGTGTTATTTCTACGGTGCAAGATCATCCAGAATAGGATATTGGCATGATAAATATAGAGCAACTGGTGTTCCTTGAAGGTTCCGGCCAGCATATCCTACAAGGAAAACTCTGAACAAATTAAACATGGTCCTCGCTTTAAGCGCTGACGAGCTTTACATCGCAATTTTTGAGCAACACACACACGAGGAAAAAGAAAAATGCCTCAGAGAAGTACTTAGAAATGGTAGCATGGAGTGTGGCATAGGAGAAGAGTAAGGAGAGTGGGTGTAGCGGTGGTGGGAAGTAGTGTTGAGTGGGGCGCTGAGTGGCGGTGTTGCTGCGGGCGCTTTGCTTTGTCCTTCTCCAGCATATCTCCAACATACCTGTGATTTAGGCTCATATACATCAAGTGTTGTAAAGTTATTAGGTTAACTAGCGTGTGTTGTGGGGAGAAGGTGAGCTGTCCATCTTGGGAACATATTTGGCAGAATGGGTGAGTATAGTTATCATGTATAGAATGACATTTTGCGTGATTATTGCCTGATAAAACTACTACTTATCGATTATAATTAAACAAATTATAACCTAATGCCGTATCAAATTTATGTACAGTATTTGTTTTAGTGTAGCTTTTTAAATGTAATAATTGATGTAATTATGGTTAAAGTTATTATATTATGGGCCCTCCAGCTAATTTAAATCCACATGTTCAATCGAAAATATTATAATTTTTAGTGAAGTCTACTTTTATCAGTTTGTTGATTGTACAGGATACGCATTTACTCCCGAACTGGAGAATAATGCCAAACTGACAACTAATGTCCGTACCCAGTTGCCATTGCAATAACAATTCTCAAATCAAACTATATACTCACAAGTATTCCCATTTCCTTTGTGGTTTCTAATTAGCAGAAAATATAACAATTCAGATGCTAATACATTGACGTCGACGTCTACTTATTCCGAAAAATGCTGGCAACACAATTATATAAGTGGCATTAGCGAGCTGATAACTGGATTAGATAAGACGATGTCACGCAACACTTGGGCCAGTTGTCCTTCTGGAGGAGTGAGGGGCGCTCTTCACGCTCGTGTATTCGAATATACCTGAAGGAAGTTCATGTATATACACGACAGTGTATTCTGCTGGAGTGATAGCTGGAGGTATTATAATGGTGGTTGTTGCTGTGATTATATAGTTGTATAATGGTAGCGGTTATCTTTAATAGTAGTTATATTCGTCACTTTACCTAATGTTTTTAGTTGAATTTTGTAGAATTCATTGTAGTTTAAAGTAATTGTTATTGTAGATTATTTGAATTCGCTTAAAGAATGCTCAATACTAGGACCAACACTGATAACAGTGTGGCGTCGTATAGATATCCTAGATGTTCAAACCTGCTCCGTCATAGATCTGGTTATCATATAGTGATATATGTGTGGTTAACTGCAGACTGTTTCTTAGTGTAGTTGGTGGCAGCTTTGGGAACTGATATTCTCCAACACACACATATGAGACCCCTGGTGAATAGTCTCTTGTCAAGACCACAGCTGGAGAAACTAAAGGTCTAACAGGAGACTAATCACTGACACATGGCAGAAGGCGTTATCTCTCAGAATGTTTGGTAATATGTTTATTTGTGATGTGTGTCTATGTATGTATTAACACGTACTGAATGGGGTGAGAATAGCTTGAGCTACCTCATCCCTTTGTGTGTATTTTACCTCAATAAACTTATTTCAATTTCAATTGCAGAAGGCACGTAATATTATCACTTAATATTATGGGTAATATGTTTAAGATTAACTATACACACCACGAACCATTCACCATTCAGTTTGTCGTTGTAACTGGCAGAATTAGGCTTGAATATCGTTATTTTTGCAGGCATAATGAAACTCCAAACAGCGGAGATTACAAATGTAAACTCTGTGAGAGATAAAACCTACAACTGAAAAGTGAGTGTCGTTTGACTTGAAGAAAACACGTAACGCCTTTTAACTTCCAGCAGAAAGTAGGCTTACCCGTATATGTTGCCGGGATTTTACTTGCCTAAAAAGCTACTCGTTTAGCATTATTCACAAACATAATTAATTCATATTAGAGCACGTATTAGAACTTGAGCATGTATTTAATGTAACGATATCGTTATGAAACTCCACTGTGGTTTAACCATTCGCACATGACGGACAGGTTTTTCATGAATTGATTGAGATTTGAGAGGCGGGACCTAAGAGCCAAAGCTCAACCCCCCGCAAGCACAACTAGGGTGAGTACGTAATAACCAAATCAATCACCCAGTCAGTCCTGACCTGACAATACAACTGATATGCACCAATACCATTGCGTTTTCAATTATTAGAACAGCAGAGCTCAACTCTGAATTATTAATGTATGCTCTTGCTCCCGCGCTTATTAAGGGAAATTATTCAATCAATATTGACTAGCCTATACATTTGAATTTAGGATATCTAACCCCTTTCACTGTTAAAGCTGCTTAATTATGGCTTTCCATGTTAGTTTAACACCAGGGAATTAATTAAGTGTAGAGGCAGTGTTGAGTACAGGGTCATAGGGAAGATGTCTCCAGGGGTGACTGGGTGTCGCCCATATCTCTCTAGATACACTTAATTTACATCTTGGCCACTTCAGATGATAAATTTCCTTAGCATCTCTCTTTTACGTATGAATCCTATTGATGTTTGTATAATGTTTTGATGTGGACTAAATAATAATTTAGGCTTTAATCGAGTTTATAAAAATACAGTGCAAAATTTGATTTTGAGGTAGTTTAGGTATGAAATGTTTCTTCAAATTAATTGGGCTTTTTAAACGTTAATATTTTTTTTAGCTGTGAACAGCAAATTAATTTGTTTTTCCCCACAGGGAGTCAGAGCCGGAGAATGCCAGCAGAAATCTCATACGGGTACCCAACGTTTAATCAAGTAAGTAAGCCTATTCTCTTCAAGAAAGACCAAATGCTCATTATTCCTCCTCGTTAATCAAGACAAGAACAAATTTTCTCCTTCGTCATATTAATTTATTCTGAAGTAGAACAGGATCTTGTAGTGGTTCCTAGTTCGAGTCTATGAGGACAGAAGCGTTTGGGCAACGTTTCATTTCGCCTATAGCAATATATAGGTACACGGGACTTAGACAATTGTTATGGGGTTGCTCCCTGGGACAGATCAGTATATATATATATATATATATATATATATATATATATATATATATATATATATATATATATATATATATATATATATATATATATATATATATATAGTCCCAGGGGAACCGCAGTAAGCCTAACAGCTAGGCTTCCTGTCCCCCGACATGGGAAAATATAGTTTTCTTAGTCGCTTCCTTATATCTCGTACTACTGTACTGCTAATGTTTTTTTTGTAAATTATTGTTATTATTATTACAATATATATATATATATATATATATATATATATATATATATATATATATATAATCATTCAAATTTGATTTGCAGGATGTGTCGAGCTCCTCAGTAGTAACGCCAAGTGCGTCCTCCAAGAACGTGGAATGGTTTCGCCAAAACAACGGTAATTCAACCCTCAGTTCTATTTACATTATAATGATATAACATTTGCACTAAAATGGAAATAAGACGTCAATTAAAGAACTTAACTAAATTCTGAATAGTAACAAATAAATCAGCTCGAACTGTGTCCTATTTAGCAGTTTTTTGTTTTATTTCTAGATTAATTCAAACGTATAGTTTGTAACTATTTAGTTAGTATTTCCACTAAATTTGAGCACGTTTGTAAACAAAATCTGATTACAGCATCCAAATTATATCCCCCTTAGTTCACTATACACAAATTCTGTATCAGTTATCATACAAAAGAGCCTGAAATGATAATAGATGCTATTGATATTTGGCTCAAGCACTAGTGTAGACCTGCAGGAGAAGGGGGGAAGGGTGGGGGGGGGGAATAAACAAACATGGTTGTTACATGTAGACTTGTAGAAAGTAGACACCTGTATGCCATTA
This sequence comes from Procambarus clarkii, assembly GCF_040958095.1. NCBI lineage: Eukaryota > Metazoa > Arthropoda > Malacostraca > Decapoda > Cambaridae > Procambarus > Procambarus clarkii. The sequence goes on from NC_091173.1 coordinate 9,475,414, forward strand.
GTTAAAAAAAATCACAAAGACTATACTAAGTGCAAGATAGGCTGGCTCTTTCATGCCTTGTTTGAAGAATTAGTTGTCAGTGTGGCAGTTTATCTATCATCGTATAACAGTTCAATTCCCAGAAGAGTTGCCATTAATGTACCTTTCTTTAAGCATGGTCACACTGCATTTAATATAATTTTTTTTTTAAATTTGCAAACCTGAGTGATCATTTATTTCTTATATTTAAAAAGACAATTTTTGATTGCAAAAATTTGCCTATTTTTTGTTGTTCATTTTTGGCATGTCTTCCTGCTACTTGTTGTAGGTCTACTAGGGAATTGTGTTGTATAGATTGTGGGCACCCCGTCGCTCACCAATGAATGATGCAAACACTAAACAACACTTCTCATTGTATACAGTACAATGTATACAATGAGAAGTGTACCTGTTTCTGTATTTACTCCGAGAGCTTACGTTACTCCTAAACTTGCTGGTTGGTTAGTGAGGACATGTAATGACCTTATATAGCCCTCCAAAGATTGACAGGCTTTAAGATAAAAATTATATCTAGAATCATTTTTGTTATAATTTTGATAGCTTCTTAATAACAAGAGTTTTGTTATACTTTTTATTTATACAGTAGCATCTACCATACATTCAACTTTGAAGCTCAAAACAGTTGAAATTTGGAGGAGTTTACCTACTTAATCCTAGGAACTGTGGACTATTCTATTTATACACAACATGGCTTGTTGTATATTAATTATTAAATGTTTCCATTATTTTTTCAGAGGATGAGCAATATCATAATAAACCAATCTTCAAGTGGACATATCAAGATGTTGTTGACTTTATGTTTAAAGCTTGGGATGAACTTAAATGTGAAAATTTAGATATTAATTTTGCTGAATTAAGTGGTTCAACCGGGTTAAATCTTCTACAGTTAGATGAAAATGGATTCAAACAATTTTCGAAAAGTTACGGGGACCAAATATATAGATATTTTTTGGAATATAAAAGAAAGGAAGAGAGAAGACAATCACAAGGTAAGCTTAAGGTTAAGAATATGCTTGGTTAATTAGAAACTTTAACACCAACCTTGTTCCTGTATTTTTTCCAGATGAATTTTGAATGAGAGTACAGTACTGTAGTGTCTTGACATTTACAGCTTCGGCGGGTTTATTACCCACCATAAGGGTGAAAAAGTGCTTTCTGTCTTACATTGTGGCATGTAAAACTTGAAGCTATTGCCCTTGTTTGCATTTTTGTTTTAAAAATCAAAGTACTGTACTGTACTTACAAGTACTGTGCTCTTTGTATTTACAGTACTTTTTTTCATCAGTTATGGAAATGGCAGAGCACTCAGATTTGTATTACATTGATAGTGAAATGCTACAGTATACAATACAGGAAAACAGTACCATACTTTTATCTTCTAATATTTGGCACTGCGAGATGCATTTTCCCTCTCATTGATTTTCATTTATGTATGACATACAGGTGGGGGGAAATACTTTTGACAAATTATTCATAATACACAGAAATTTGCTTGCTTAAGCAGTGAGCAAAGACAACATGAAGCTGTCAACATTATCAATAGACATCTGAATACTTTAGCAAGAAAATAACTTATCTCGGTAACAAAATAACTCACCTCAGTGCTTGCCTAATAAAATATGTGACCATGTTGAAGTTTTAAAAGTATGTATGATTGGACATTTGATCATAAATTTCATAATTAACAAAGGCCATTAGGGGAATTTGACAGTGGATTATAATTTAATATTTGTAAGAGATTATTGCAGTCATCTGAAGCAATTATTTGATGCCCCTGATGGAGAGTTTCTTTTTATAGTATTAAGTGCATAACTTATTAATCAATAGAATGCATTAGTAAATCCATTGTGTTGTGTGAGACCCTTCATGGTTTTTTTTTAGTACAGAACTTTATTTACTTTATTCAGGCCCAGATAAAAGTTGTACAGTACTGTATGTCTAATTGTTTATCCTTTACAATATTTAGGCATTTAAAATGTTCCATATTTTGGCAGAATTCAGTACTTTGGTGATAGTACATCCACAATACTTTGAAACTATAGTATATCCCATGCAAGCACAGTAAAACATTTTTATCCATACTGTTATGGATGCCTGTAGTGCAATGGTTAGCACCGTTCGTTCACAACCTATTGGACCAGTTTGATTCCTGGACAGGTTGAAACGTTTGTGCATATATTATATATTGTATAATCATACAATGCCTCTGTTTACCTAGTAGTAAATAGGTATCCAGGAGTTAAGCAACTGTAGTGAGTTGCAGCCTGAAGGTGGTCAGTTGTTAGGTTAGGTAAACCACAATAAGCTTATCAGGCTTTCTGCCTCACAATGAGAAACATTAATATTTTGTTAGCTATATCTAATTAAACATACTTGAGACCTAAACAAAAAGAATAATAAAATTGTTTTCCTTTGACAGTTGAATCACATCAGCAGTATTTTGCCAATAGTCATCTATATCCCATGGCATACGAATTAAATGGTGATGGAGGAGCTCGTCATCCAAACATGGCTTCAAGAGAATCACCGGTTGCATGTGAGACTTCTGCACCTTATGAAGTTCGTTATGAGACTCTAGACCACAGAGGGTTGAGATATGAAGATGGAAACAGAAATATATCATCGTCAATGAATTACCCTACAGCAGCAATGAAGTCCTATGCACCGTTAAGTGATCTCTCGTCACCTGTCATGCCCAGTGGAGCACCAGAAAGTATATCTGATCATGGTAAGTTTCTTAATGTTTCATATACAATATTTTATACTGGTTATGGTTGGAAAAAGCTAAAATAAACTATAAAGGTTTACATACTGAACTGTATATACATTTGTGACATTTTACGTTGTTATAGTATTTTAGTGAATCATAAATATGTATCTTAATGGGAACTGTATTGTCTAATAAGTGTACCAGCAAAAGCTATTTCACCATAAATACAGCACATTGGCTTGGCTGAAGATGATAATGAAATTATTCATTTTTCAGAGCACAGCAACAATGAAGAGGAACCTAAACCTGAACCTCCCAAGAAACGAGGACCTGGCCGGCCTCGCAAACCAGGTAAGGGGTGCAAACATGTTGCAGAAACCAGATTTAAATAAACCTGTCAAGATGCTACAATTATGGAAGTAAATAATTATCAAAAGATGGCACCAAGCCTTGAAGACTATTTATACTAATGTGACACCATAATTGATGATGAGAACAGTATAGGAAGACTGCCTCAGGTTTTATGCAAGGTAGGATGGGACATTTGGGCATGATTCCTCACACCTGCTGCTTCTGTTCACCTAGTAATAAATAGGTAACTGATTTAATCAACTGTTGTGGGCTGTAGTCATTAGCAGGGGGTGATGAACATTTTTGAGAGCGAGGAATAAAGAGGAACTCTTGAAACTTGCAGCTTCAAGAGGTCATTTATTCAAATTAGGGAAACAAAGCTCCCAAAAAACATTAGAATGTTCACTTTTGCAGAGTGGTAGACGCTAGCAACTAGTGTGGTGGTGGAGGCCAAAACTGTTTCAACATGTCATATGACAGAGTACTGGGAAGACGGGACACCACAAGTGTAGCTCTCGTTTTGAAACTACACTAAGTAATTACAGTACATACATCCTCACTCTCACAACCTAATCATTCAGAAGCAAACAAAATAACCTACATACTATTTTTATTCAGTTTTATACTGATTTCTTATCTGGTTCATCAAATTATCTGAACATATTTATTATGTTCATATGATTATTTAAATGTGAAATTTTACACAGATTATTAATGAGTTTTGATATTGCAGAAAATGAACTAAAGAAGAAGAAAAAGAAGACTGGTCGTTTATGGGAGTTTATAAGAAACCTGCTCCTGGATCCAGCAACGTGTCCTTCATTAGTACGCTGGGAGAACCCAGAAGAGGGGATGTTCAGATTTGTGCAGGCAGAGAAAGTTGCTCAAAAGTGGGGAGATCGTAAACAAAACAAAGATATGAACTATGAAAAATTGAGCCGTGCCATGAGGTTAGTAATTTTTTGCGTATTTCACTTATATTAAGTAAATAAATTGGCAAAGTCTCAATTCAGCATTTTAGTCTCAAAAGATCTCATATCGAGAATTTGCCAGAATTTATCCATTTTTCTCCAGTTGTCCTGTCAGGAACAAGAAGTGTGTAGCTTGTAAAGGATCCCATTACTTTATAGGTTTGAAAGATACTGTCCTGTGCAAAAACTATGAGAATGGGAATAATGTCCATGAACTTAGAGCAACCCAATTATTTTATCTTCAATTTTTCCTCTTGTATTTTAAATTAAAGTTCTATTCTTGTGTGAATAAATTTTTCTCAAGCTGTACCCTGAGTTGGTAGGACAGTAATTTGTTGTGCTGTACAGCACTACTAGTTACAACACTGTGTACTTAGACTTATCGACATCTAACTGGATAAGGATCCGACTTGTAATGAAATGGACACTGCTTGCACAGGATTTTGCATCATGAATACACTATTACGCTCCAAAGAGAGCACTAATAATCTAGACTAAATTCCTATACAGTACAAGATTTTACACTATTTGATTTATTTACAAGTACCCATAAGTGCCTTTTTATTAGCTTCACATAATATATCTTAAGAGAAAAGTGCGTTTTTATAATTCTTAAGTTCTGCGCAGCTATTGGCAAGGTATGCATAAGTTTAACACTAATTTATGCACAAGTAGATGAGAAAGTGTGTACTAATTAAGTAATGTTTAACACGATGGGACCAAGACAGAAAATGTTTGAAAGATTACAGTACAGTACTGTATATATATTTATTACTGTATAGGTATTGCATTTTACTAATTGCTCAATATAGCAAGTAAGAACATATTAATAGTAGACAGACATGACTGAAGACTTACTTGATCTGTTGCTGTGAACATGACCAGGTTGTTGGACAACAGGCAAGAAATACTTCCAACTCTAGATTTATAACTAAGTAGTAACACCAATAACTCAACCTATTGTCCAAAAGTTCTAGTACCCATAGGAATGGAATGGATGAAAAGGATGGAATGTACAATATGTATTTTTGTAGCTAATAAAAATCCACATTTTTGTACTACTGGAATTCTAAGACTTAAGAACTGAAAAAAAACCTAACTTGTCCTAGGCCTAACATATGCAATCTTTGTACATACTGTATATATACTTTTGTGCCCTCTACAAAATTAATAGTACAGTAGTTATATAATTTATTTTTTGGCAATAGTCCCTATTTTGTACTTGGTACCTACAGTGACTAAATACAATTAATTTTGGATGACAAGACGAAGCTTAGTACAATAATGGAAATTTTATCAACATGATAATTAACCCCCAACTGCACACCCTAAGTAATTATCAAAACAAGACACTAAGCCAGGAAGGCTATGTAGCACCATCAAATGTGCAGAATAATCATAGGGCTCTAAATATCACTAAGGATGCCAATATGAGAACAGAAACGCATAAGGCAAATGATATCAAAAATATTCGATTCATCGAGAATTCTATCGAGGGACAAGTGACCGCGAGGGACGGTCGGAAAGCAAGACACTCACCCTGGAAGTCCGGACATTAAACAAGCATATGCACGACGTAAGAGGGGCAATGCAGTTTGGACAATAAGGAGCAGGGTGGTACTCCATTAAGTGTTCTTTCTGCACACCCCTAATTAAACTGATTTCCTAGGGTGCACATTAAACAAAATTAATAGACTAAATGACTTCAATTTGCCTGATTGCGTGACTTAATAATATGTTCGTGTTTAAGATAGACTTTTAGAATTTAATATTATTCTTTTCATTCTAATAATACAATATATTATTTTCTCAGGTATTATTATAAAACCGAAATATTTGAAGCAGTCCTTGGAAGAAGATTAGTTTACAAGTTTGGCAAAAATGCAAAGAACTGGAGACCTACTAACCCTAATTTCCCAGACCACCAAACTCGCTAAATGACCAAGGACCTACACTACTCCCATGGTAAGCTCAAATAACAAATTTGTATCATGGATCAAGTTGTTAACAAATTGAGTGATAACATTTTAAAGTGCAGTTAACATTATATATGATAAAGAAATACTATTGTAAAGTAAATTAATTCATTAGTTGCACATAAATTTATATACTGTAATATTTTTTCATTTCCTAAAAATTATAAAATCATTAATTTTGTTATTTGCAGAGATGGCCCTTATGCCAATGACCAGGATAAGCTAAAAAGATTTATCTGGAAGAATGAATGGAAGATAACAGCACAAACATTGTTTATCTTTCTGAGCTGAGGATTACTGACCCATCAAGAATGACGTTGTTGTTGTTGTTAACTTTGAATTCAAGATTTAACACGTGCAAAGCAAGACAGTTCACTTATATCAGACTTAATAGTGTACCTACAAAATATTTTAGGCAAAGGTATTTTACTAACAGGGCTCTCAAAGATTAGTCTAATTAAATTCAGGCATCTCAGAAGAGGTTTTGTATAGTACTATATAATTAAATTCCCTCACTTTTTAAACTATTTGGTTCACAAATTCACCTAAATCAGGAATACTCATTGTTTTTCCTTTTGACATTATTACTGACATGCTTTTATATTTCTCTTGCCTCAATAATTTTGTCTGTGCTAATTAATGGCAATACATTAGTTCAATAATAATCAAAGCAGTTAGTGGAATTCTTGGCCAAACATTATAAATTCTAATTCAGTCATTTAATTGATGTACAAGACCATCTTCAAGGATAAATAACAGACAAAATTTGAGTATTATTGTGAGAATTCTATACTAAACAATGGAAACTTTTGCAAGCTCTATGATTGTGTTGAATAGAATACTAGCCAAAATTGGGGAGGGGGGGGGATATGTTTCATAACTACATCCATTAGATGCTTAATTTTTAATTCCTTTTCTCTGTAGTCATTGTATACAAATTTCCAGTGAAATGTACAGTATCTCAGCTTAATTTCAACCTCTTAAATGCTGCTGACCAAGCAAATTGTCTTGTACCATGCATGCCATTTAAATACTATACAAAAGTTACACAAATATTAAATACAAAATTGACTTTAAATATATAATTGGTTGTGTTTTATAGATATCACGTTGGATTCATTTCTCAAAGTGGATTATGCCCCACACCATTCAAGATTCTGTAAGCCAAAGAATAAAATATAGGAATAAAAATATTTAGTACTGTAGTAAAGTGTAAATTAATATAATTTAGTAGATGTATATTTGCTGTACTGTACTGTATATATGTTGGCTTTTTTAGGATTGGCCCAAAGAATGGGGAACTATTCGAGTCATGAATTGCCATTTACTGCTGTTCCTCATTCAATCTTGTATTTTTAAAGAGGGTTATTCATATTCATTTTGCAGTACAGAGGCCCTGACTTGAGTAAGGCATAAGGGCAAGGGTATGACATTTGCCTTAAATCCTCTGTTGGGTAATTAAATTGTAGGGTCTTTTAAGCTAGTCATAATATACATGTATATATATTATATACATTTGTATGTAAAATATTACATAACAGAATGCTTGTGTCTTCATGAATTGTGCCAAAACAAAATAAATTATTTATAATAACCTTCAGTATTCTTAAATTCATTTTATTAATTTTATTTACTTTGTATGCAATATTTTTCCATTTAGCAAGCCCATCATTATAAATTCTGAATAAACAAATGTAACTTAACAGTCATTTCACAAGTTTCAATGCAACTGCTGTTTGAATCTTCAGAATTATTGAATATGGAAAGTTATACAAATACATAGTTCTTTTTCCATCAATGAATTGTAAAACAAAAGCTGCAGTATTTTAATGTGTAATTTCATTAGCATCAAATATTTGGGGAAGGTGGGGTTTGGGGAGGGGGGGGGGGGATTTATAGTTACAGGCAAGGAATGCAGTTTAATGTGGCCTTGCATAAAGTTGAAAGAAATGGCTTGTTTCTATTATGCATTTTGTTATATACATACATATCACAAGTACATACAATAAGCTGTTGCATTTCCATCGCACCCTTTACTATCCAGTTCGTGTGCATTATGAAATCTTTTTTATTTTAAATTCTGCAAGTTCAATTTTTTTTAGTGCCTTTAACTTTTGCATGTTGATTTGTCAAAGATAAATTATCAAGAAAACTTAAGTCATAACAGAACAGTTCACATCTGATAATTATCTTTGCCAATTAAATATAACAGCATGCATATAGTAGTTAGTAAACTATCAATTATGTTTCAGATTTTCAATGTTTTTGCTTGAAAAAACTTTTTCCGGTTGGTCAATTGCCCAATTCATCTAGGTACATATTATGAATTCATGTTCACCAAAATAAAATTTAACTAGCATCCACAGAAATTACATACTGCATATATAATAAGCACATTACATGTATAAAATAGAAATGTCTAATCCAAATCATTTTTTTCTCTAGCAATACTTAGGTTTAGGCACTTTTTTTTTTAAGATTGAATCACACTTCTCAAATTTACAACTCCATACCTGAAGATGTAACTTGAATGTAAGCCCATGGTTAAACTGTTCCTAGAATCTATGAATAATTGGCAATTCTTAAATTTTTACAACAAATTAAAGTTTGTTTTAATCATAAGACTAAATGAACTTGGGTATTCCTGATCTAGAATGTAATGCCACATATTCATAAAGAAATTATATATTCATTCCCAGAATTCTGGTTTACATCCAGTTTTGCAAATACTGTATTCCAGCAATGTTCTATTATTAATTTGGTTTCTAGAATGCCGATGAACTTACAAAATACAGAACTTATTCAAAGTTAAAGACAATAAAAGCAAAGATATAAACACAGTGCAAGAAGAAATCTTGTTATAGATATTAGTAGCAAATGGGTGCCCCACAATGCTTAGTCCTTGGACTGATTCCTGATTTGCTCATGGTGTCAAATATTAAAGACCAGGGCGTGGCCACAAGACCAGAGGCATGTGTGAAACGAAAAGCAGCAGATGCAAAACTGGCAAACATATGGATGAAACTTTGAAACCTAACAAGGATTTATTCAATACACTATGCATGGCTAATTCCAAACCAGTTCTAGAATATACATCATTGAGTCAAGTCAAGTATGGCCCCATACCAGGCTTGGAGGAGTAAAACTCTCAAAACCCCATCCAGGTACAATCCCCCACCCTATATTACACAATAGGGTCATCTAAAGATTTGCTATAAGACTAATACATGAGACAGCAACGTTGTGGGCAGGTTATGAGAACTCACTTTAAAGACACTAAAAGTGGCTGGTCTAGAACTGTGATTACAATAAAAGATATTGTACAGTGCTGTGAAAAATGAATGAGGTACACTTTTCCTCATTCAAGAAAATACTTGATTGTAATATATGTAGTGTGTATATGCAGTGCATGTGGTATAAAGGAAATGAATAGGTATAAAAGCAGGTTTGGCCATAAACTACATCTCATTCCCACTTAAGCAATTAGGTAAGCACATAAAATTGGTAAATGTATGAATGGCTTCAGAATTTAAACACTTTCAAAGCTATTATACAGTGTCTACAGCAAACTCATTCCAGAATACTGTATAGTACCTGTATACCAGCATGGAATCTAATCTTGTGAAGGACAATACTGAGAAAGTCTAGACACACAGCAGGGATGGTGTATAAAATTCTGAAAACATGTTAAGACAATACAGTACACACAAATTACAATAATGTGATATATCATATGAAGAATTCCACAAGGGCATGATGAGGGTTCGAACCTACGCACTGGATGTTCCCAGATGCGCCTTAGTCAACTGTACCACAACACGGTAAAAAAATTGCAACCTGGAGTGCTACTGCCCTCACTAGGATCCTGAAGCTTCTCCGAAGCCCAATCGGGGTTTCACACAATTTCCCCATGCACCCGGGCTGTCAACCAGATTTTCTGCCTCTACGCCCTTACTTCAATATTGTGATTTCTGTGTATTGAAGTAAGGTTTAGAGGTAGAACATCTGTTTGACAAGAGCCCAGGTGCATGGGGGAATTGTGTGAATCCCAGATTGGGCTTCAGAGAAGCTTTGGGATCCTAGTGAGAGCAGTAGCACTTCAGGTTGCAATTTTTTTTACCAAGTCATGGTACAGTTGACTTGGGCGCATCTGGGAACATCCCATGCGTAGGTTTGAACCCTCATAACGGCCTTTGTGGATTTGTTCATGTTAAGGCAACTCGACCTCAATAACTTTACAGGAAACAAGACAAAAAAAACTGCGGAATATAGGGAAGATCAACATGGACACCCTTTTCCAATGTGAGGGATAAAATAAGAATATAACAAGTCAATAAAGCAAGAGTTGAGAAAATATTTGCAAGCAGTGCTAGTAGTATGCAAGTGAAATGCCACCTACAAGAACAAGTACAACTGTAAACTAGATTGTCAAGGTGTAAAAGTGTTAGGTAATAATGGGTAGGTGATGCCAAAGAGCTTATGTGAGAGTTAGTTTCTTGTACAAACTTACAGGTAAGCTGCTGAACAAGTGCAGTGTGGAACCTAGAACAACACTACTGTACTCATTTTGAACCCTCCTGTAGCAACCAGTTTTCCACTGTATCAGTGTGTTGTTTATTGCTGTTGTCAGATTTTTGTTTTTATAGCACAAATGTTTAAATGAAAGTCGAGTAGATTAATAAGCAACATTTTAAATGAATTGGCTTTAACCAAATCTGTACCACCTTTCCCCACTTGAAAGCATTGGCCATGTGTGTTGAAGATTTGATTAGCGCTTACAGGCTAAATGTTATTTCCTAATAAAATCTAACAACTTTTGTTTTCCTCCATCAGTCAGTACTATCTACTTTCTTTCCACCATTAGCACAAATGATAATACATTATGGTACAACCGATTCTCTATTGATCAGCACCACAAACCTTAATTAGCTCTAGTGAAATTACACCTATCAATCCTGTTTTTTTGGTCATTACATACCAGCAACAAACTGCTGTTTTTGTATATACAGCACTACTTTTATAGATACAGTATTTGCAATACAGTCCCCAGGATGTTGCAATGTTATTGAAAATAATGCAAACTTTAATGGGCAATACATTAAAAATGAATCTCAACCAGACCAAATATTTAGTATTGAATTATGGCAGAACAAGTCTGTTACACATGATTATACTTTTGTTAAGGAGAATGTTACTAAATTTGCTATTATAATCTTGCAAATTTCTTTAATGCAAGCGTTTTGAGCAACATTTACAATTTAAAACCTTTTAGGAAACATTGTAGAGGGATGAGGGGGAAGGGGAGGGGGAGAGGATTTTGTACCCATGTTAACCCCCTCATGGTCCAGACATTGACTGACCATGAAGCGGAAATGTCATAAGTGTGGAAAACAACGTTAAGGATACTGCAGTATTTGTTAGGTAAGAACTGGAACATGTAACTATTCCATGCTAATGAATGGAGACATTATCAATATTAAGCTTAGTTGTCATCTTGTACAAACCTTGTGCCAAAGCTATACTAAATAAGGAAAGCTTAATGATTAAAAGGATTTAAAAAATAGTTTGCTTAATATTGCAAAATAAATAGCTCCTATGTTTTTTCCAAATAATTTTCTTATCTTCATATAATTTAACAAAATACTGTATTTGTTAATGTAGTCCAACATTATTTTATTAAATTCTCTTCAAGAAAGTAAGCATAAACCTTATTTAAATTGGGTAAAAATCATACGCTCAGTACCTTGCCACAATTAACACATGTGAAATATGCAACAAAAAACATTGTACTGTATTGCATAATTTGATTCAATGCAGCCTTGCAAAAGGTTTATAATTGTTACAGTATTTACTATATACAAAATCCAGTCGAGCTAAAACTTTTGTGCATCCTTTCGCTTTCTTATTTAGTGAGCATCTTGGCCTATATACTCAATGGGGTTGTCAACCATTTCAGGTACTATTCAAATGCTCAATTCCTGAGGCATTAATAATTTGCCATTAAATTGTTCTTAACAATTTAAATGAAGTGTAAATTATTTAAAAAAATAAATGATTAAACAAAACAAGATGTTTGTATTTATTTTTATTTAAAGAACTTAAAAACTATGAATGCAATTTATCTTCACTCGTTCATATAGAAAACTTCAAAAGCTCTTGGAAAGAAATGAAAGAAAAATAAGTATAGAATGGACCTATCATGAATACTGTACATCACTTAAGATATGCGATCTAGTGCCTCAAGCATAATAATACTGCTGCCCCGGATTACCTGTCAAGAAAACATTTTGAATTAGAATTTTCCCAATACAACGCTAAAGCACAAATATACACCCCTATAAAATTTACACCCACACCACATCACCCAAGTGTACTGGAACTGTGGCATCAAATGGTAATATAAATAACACCTGTAGCCAAGCTGAAGTATATGTATTTTGTTTTGTGATAAATATTATAAGTACTGTACTGCAAGAACTTGGTAATCCAAATTCCAATAACTCGAATCTTCAGGTACTCCAAATAAAATCAAGTTTAGGTTTTTGATTGCTCAACTAATAAAAAGTGTCGGTTACAGAGACTTATGGCAAACGAAAACTCAAATTAAAAAATTAAATTTCTGGAATTTCCAGGTGAAAACCTGGCTAACTCGAAATCTTGAGGTTATCTTGAGATGATTTCAGGGCTAAGCGTCCCGCAGCCTGGTCCTTGACCAGGCCTCCTTTTTGTTACACCTTCCCCAGGAAGCAGCCACAAGAAAGTGGGTGTATCCCATATAATTCGGATTATTGTACAGTACAATAATCCATAAAATAATAAGTACACAAAGTACTTTTTTCCTACTGTGATTTGGTATCAACATATACTGTATAAATTTGTGCCCTTGTATGCATTAAATTAATTTTACTGTCTTGCCAAAAATTTGCAGAAATTAGATTCTAGACACCAGAAAACTAACAGTAGGAGTCCAATGCAAACCATTAGAAGGTAGTAGGGCACCAAGAGGTAGTTACCTAACAATGATAATAGGAAATTAAACAATAGGTGGCCTGAAAATTGTGAGTAGAGTGGTGAGAGGCAGTGAATGTTTAATTTGGTTCAAATTGGTGCAAGTCTAATGAAAAAGACATATCGAAGGTCTTTGCAAAAATAACCTTTTTCCAACTGACCATAGCTTTAAGCTTTATTTGAGCAATATATTTACAAGGTTTTAAGCAGCATACCCCACCCTTCTTTCCCTTCAAATCTAAGACCGTTGGTAAAATTCAGGTAATTTCTTTGAATAGAAGTTTGCACATATGGCTATCAATCAACAACAATCTAAATTTTAGGGTAGGTAATGATCAACCAATCCAAACACCATGTTAAATAAAAAGTTATCCATAGGTCAACTATTTAAAAAAAAAATTGCTACACTGCCAGAATATAATGCAAGTTAAGGCTAATGACAATCTTGAAATGCAAGCACAAAAATACTTAACTAAAGTTAACTTACAACAACGCCAATCCTGACACGATCTCCAGTTTTGCGGATTTCCACGCCATCATCAACCACGAGATTCATGAAAGGATCAAATCCTCGTAGTGTGCCCTCAACCACACGTCCTCCATTGAGTTTTGTAGTCACTCGCTTGTCCATGTACCTATAAAAAAGGGTTAGTGCAGTGTTAGTTCACTTAATAATGTTCAACTGTACTTTGATAATTTAACCAACACTATACTTATATAGTAAAAAAAAAGAAATTTATGACCTTGTAATTTATGTACAAGAAAAATAAACCAATATACAGTAGTACAGACATACAATATAGTACACTACCTACCATTGTGATACCTGGTAATACTGTACAGTGGCCCCTCCATTTACGAATTTAATCAGTTTCCACACTCGAAAACTTGAAAATTTATAACGCGAAACGAATTTTCCCATAAGAAATGTCAATTGAATTAATCAGTTCCACACGCCCAAAAATATTAACTTCAAAATACATTTGATATATAATACACATACACATTTTGGACTAAGGTATGTACAGGTACAAGTTATAGCTTACCTTTATTGATGACTTGCTAGTGTATGGAAGACAGTGAGAAGGGGGGAGGAGGGGAGAGAGGGGAAGAGGTGCTACTGTTTGAAAGTGGAGTCCCCTTCCATTATAACATCAGACAGTGACTTCTCAGGGGTACACTCTCTCTCCTATGTTTTGCCTGCATTCTACTAGGACATGGTTGTGGCTCACTGCTTGTTTTTCACTAAGAACCTTTCCATAGACTTGTTTTTCCCTACGTTTTAACATTTGTCGGTAAAGGTTAAGGCAATGGGTTACTGCAGCTTGATTTGGGAGTCGTTTAAAAAAAAAACTTTGCATTTCTTCCGATATTCCACACCACTTGTTGAGCAAGGGACATGCTATACTGCCTCCTCCCCCTCCCCTATAGAAATTTCCTCAGCTGTCTCTTGTTGCTGCTGGTCCTTGTGAAGGGTTAGTTCTTCAGTGGTCAGTTCTTCACTGTGTTCCTCCTCCAACTCCTCCACAGCACCATTCAACTCCAAGCCCAATTGTCAGCCCAGAGAAACAATTTCCTCAACTAGAGCCACTTCAGGTTCAAACCCCTCAGTCTGCAACACATTCAGGCCACAATTTTCTCCAGCCAGAGATCACGGTTCTTAAGAGTCACTTCTTGCTGGGCTTTGTCTATGAGTTATAAAGCACTACAAATGTTAAAATGTTTTTTCCAGAACTCTTTGAGGTCGAGGTTTATGGCATCACTTTGATATCTCTGAAAAAGTGCCCTTTCATAGTTTCTTGAAATTGGAAATTGCACCTCCCCCCCGGGATATAGCTCAACAACAGTTGCCTAACTCCTAGGTACCTATTTACTGCTAGATTTTAGGTCTAGCACAAGATTTACAACTCCCATGGGTAAAAGGGGTTCGGATCCTGTTCTTCAGGTCTCCAGCAATCAGATATCTTCGAAAAAATCATGGACACCCATCCAGGATGTTAAGAGCTTCAGTACTAACAGCAATCGGGGGTCAACCATGGATAGTCCATGTTGCTGCAGCTCACAGCACCGACATGCTGATTGTGCGACAGCATCACTTAACACTTTCCCTATCTCGTGACAATGCGTCACCAATTTTTCTCCCGAGTCCTATCTCATGACACCGAGTCCAACAATAAAATATTTGTATAAAATTCATATTTTATCCGATCAACTTTGGGATAGTTTCAAAATGAGTCTTTAAATTGTGCACAATTTGATACCAAAATGAAAGATGTAACATGAAACTATGTCAGAACACCTGAAAGATTATATACATTTTTGGCAAAATTTTAAAATATTTGTTAAAATTCTATTTATTGTGCTATTATTATGGGACTAGTTTTAAAATATGTGCCTTTTGATTGGAAACAATTTGATACCAAAATGAAAGATGTAACGTGAAAATTTACTTTAGAACACTGGAAAGATATACTGTAAACAATTTTGTGATGAGCGTCCAAACTTAAAATATTTGTTAAAATTCCAGCTATTGCTGTATTATTATGGGACTAGTTTTAAAATACGTGCCTTTATATTGCGAACAATTACATACCAAAATGAAAGATGTAAGACGAAAATTGATGTTATCAAATTGAACGAGTATACAAATTAGGCCGCTGTGTGCAAATTGGTGCTCGTTCACGGGTAACTTTAGGCTTTGCTGTGGGGAGTCACGCCAGGCTTTTGGACATTATATACATATACACCTGCAGGGGATTTAATTGCGAACAATGATACCAAAACGAACGATGTAGCACAAGAATTAGGGTGAGAAAACAAACGAGTACACACATTTTACTGATTTTGTGCACTCACGGGTAACTTCTGCCAAATTTAGGCTTTGCTGTGGGGAGTCACTCCAGGCTTTTGTACATTATATGCATATAAATCTGCAGGGAATTCTATTGTGAACACAATGATACCAAAACGAACAATATACCACGAGAATTAAGGTGAGAAAACTGAAACGAGTATACACATTTGGGGGTCGCCGAGCGCTTGCCCGCACGCCGGAAGCATAACCTCTAAGTTTGTGGCGCGCATGCCAGGAGCGCAAAAGTGTTAATTATGATTAACAAGAACCTGCAATTATTTATTGATGATACTGTACTGACATAAGAAACTGACAATGAAAACAACCATGTACAAGGTTCAGTTATCAGTAAACCTAATCCTAAATGTTTCCAAAGCAAGACAAACAGCTAATGTATGCACAAGACGATACAGTGTATGGTATCTTCATTTGAACAACCTACGGAGGTTGGGGAGAAGACTGATATGTTTCATAAGTGATTCCGCTCAACTCACC
Source organism: Procambarus clarkii (assembly GCF_040958095.1). Taxonomy (NCBI): domain Eukaryota; kingdom Metazoa; phylum Arthropoda; class Malacostraca; order Decapoda; family Cambaridae; genus Procambarus; species Procambarus clarkii. The sequence goes on from NC_091173.1 coordinate 9,491,818, forward strand.
AGACCCCAAGCATCACCCCCCCCCCACCACAAGAGAAGATAATCAATGGGCATACATCTAAAATAATAAACAGATCTGTGACTTACAAGGATAGTAGTGTAGCAAAGTATCTTCATAATAACCCTGAAGCACACAAGTAACAAAAAAATGCAAATCCATAATGACATTTTTTTACATTTACATAAAAAAATCATTATCTATTTATAATTTTGAACACTGCATATAATACAAGCTATTACTGGCAAATAATTGCATATTAGTCATTACTATACAACCTGTGGGGTTGCATCTAGGGGCAGGTCAGTAGTTCAACATTGAGAGCGACCGTGATACAAGCCTAAGTACGCATATACACACAGGCTTCCTGTCTGCAAAAAGCGCAATTAAAAATTATTTGGTTATGTGAAGGATAAGATAATTTAAATAAGATTCAGTTACGTTTGTGTTTAGCTTCAGGGTAGAATCGACTGGATTAAAAAGTTTCAACGCCGTCACTACTCTTAAACCTGACAAAACTTTACACACAGAATTCACACTAATGTGATGCATCAAATGAACAAATCCACAAGGGCTGTGACGAGGATTCGAACCTGCGTCCGGAAGCATCCCAGACACTGCCTTAATCAACTGAGCTACGACAGGGTTAAAAATAGTTGAAACCGAAGTCTTATGACAAAACTTGTATGCATATACAAGATATCCTCAAGATAACCTCAAGATATATTGTGTGGGAGGTGGCCGGTCTGACTCCCGGGACTGTTTACAACACTCACAATCGGACAATTTGACCCACAACTGCTCAACCTCATCAACTTTTAACGTATATATCCCCCAAAGTTAAAAAAATGACGTACTAAAAAAATCCCAGCAACTGGCAGAACTGACGTGATGACCACTTTAATAATGGAGGGGTCCGAGGCTGGGCCAGGTCCGAGGTCCTTCAGTTTAATGACGTTGTGAGCGCCCATGAGGCCAGCCTCAACCACTAGCGGCTACGGCCTTCTGTGCCTCCAGAGATTATTTAGTCATACTCGGTTTGCTCGAACCTACACCAATCTATACCATCAAGCGAGGCGTTGGACCAGACCAGCGGCGCCACCACCTGCCCCACATGGCCGCCAACTCCCTTTCATTATCTAGCTTCACCACCCATAACTACCCTCCCCCTCAATCTTCCCTGGAACACAACGACAAGGGGTCCTGTAACTTACTTCTTGAGCTCTGGAGGATGTGCCTTACTCATGGTGGCGGTTTAGAGGAGGAGAGGTTGAGGAGCGCGGGGGATGATGCTTGGTGGTGGCGGCCGGGAGTACCAGTGACGCCACCCCAGCCGCCGCCATCTCCGCCTCACACAATTAATAACGCTACTCTATACTATTAAACAACGCTCAGTTGCTTATTTTTACAGTTCATAACCATATTATTAAAATGTTGTATTTAAAATATGATTAATATTATTTACAAAGGTAAAAGTGTTCATATGTAGCAAACGGTATATAAAATATTCAGTACGTGACCTGTATGTAGCCAACTCCCATTCTTGCTACAAATTTTTAGACTACATTATATTTTAATTGTATTTTTCTCTGCGTTTTCATAACGTTCTATTAAGCGACGCATTAAATATTATTTTAAATTATTTTCTTGTATACTGCTTTATTTCTCCTTCATCTATTAATTAATCTTACAAAACACGCATTTATTAATTTATTAAAAAAATACATTTACAATAAAAAAATATATGACAAAAGTATAGAACATGTCAAACATATAGAACATGGAAAACGGTGCATGACAAACAATACATAGTGAGCTGTGCATGACAAAAAGTGCAATATAAGCAGTGTATGAATAACAGTACAACAAATAAAGCACATGGGAAGTAATGCATACCACAGCTTCCCTGAAGACAAATGTCACTTTCCGAACCTCGCATTATATTACATCAATACTAAGAACTCCTTCAGGCAAGAATACTTCAATCAACTATGCACTAAATAACAATATTAACGTGATTTTTTTTTAATATATCTAAATGAGGAAATATTGGCAGAACGGTAGGAATCAATGAATAATTCGAGATATTATATTGCTTATTAACAGAGTTGACAGTGATTAAAGAAGGGACATAGGACGATATACTGAAAGAAAATTATTTTCAATAACAGACATACGGAGCGAAATTAAATTTGGTGACATAGCGACGACGGAGGTGTGGAGCGGGGCCCGTGGAGACGGCTGACGAGGCCTTCTGATGTCCGGATGAGGAAGGCTTTGTGGGTCCGGCGAATAGACGAAAAGATCTCCGAGTGTGGTGTTTGATTTCCCTAGCTGGTGTTGGAGAGATTGTCACCACTCCAGGAGACCTGTGAGCCGCGTCGACGGCGCTGGAGGCATTTGGAGATGCCTTCCGTGTGGTGGCACCCGGGGGAGGCGTGGCTGGTGGCCCCACTGCAGGGAGCTTGCTGCCTCTTCCTCGACCTCGGCGACGACCATCCACCACACTGACACTTTTCACTTCAAGTACACATTCTGACAACCTTCGACTAAGACAATTGTCAATATCGGTGCATTTGGTTCTGGATAAACTGACATTATGGTTCATCTTTTTAGTTAAGTCAACCTTTGCAGCAATAGTTTTCAACACGCGATCATCGTTCTTTTTAAGCATTGTTAAATTCCCTACTTACATTAATATGAACGGCACTAATGTGGAGATGCGCACTTAGAGTAAGGAGTCCACATGAGCGTGCACAGTCACTGCCTGGCGAGTCCTCCTAGCATGACGTCTTGCTGCTCACATCAAGTTGAGCCAGCATATATACACATTTAGCTTCGTCAGTAAATGCATGCAGTAGTTTGCGTTATTGACAAACTATCTTTAGTTCCTTGTGTCTATTTCTGTATGAACACGTTGCACTGAACGGGGTGAGAATAGCTTGAGCTACCTCATCCCTTAGTGTGTATTTTACCTCAATAAACTTATTTCAGTTTCAGTTCTTGATCCCATTTCTTGACAACAGTCCACATATGTAAAACTCTCATTACATTAACCCTGGCCACCTGCTTGTTGTTGAGGGTTGCAGGGGGTAGCGGGGTTCTACTAGGCTTCAGTAACCTCTACCACATTGTCACAGTGCTGACCTGTGTCGCGGTCTGGTTGAAGTTTACAAACAGCTAAAATTGTTTCTCTCGTCAATGGATGTAAATCTATAACTTATACTTGCTTAGTACACATGAAAGTTACAGAAGGTTGTTAATTTGGCTATTGAGTGACATTTAGTAAGGCAACCTATTAGTGTGGTTTAATTATAAATTAGATAAGCTTTAGTTCATTAGATCATTTGTGGCATAGTATTCTGTTACCTCACGTATCTGGGTTCGCATTCCAGGTTCAATTAAATTTAAAAGTCTCGTTAATTAAACTTTATATCTAACACAAAAATCTGCATATTATGAAAGTTTCAAAAGTGGGATGATCAATATTGTTTCAACTCATGTATAACCATTTTATATATACTGTACATGGAGCGGTCAGTATATAACAACGGCCTCGCTTCCTGCAGGTCAGGGTTCAATTCCCGATGGTCCTAGTGTTTGCGCTCTGTTCTCATCTCCCGACTTCATGTCTTTATATTTCACTGTGCACAATCTAGCAAAATCAACGCAACATGGTTTTGTTACGTAAATCCTGCTTTACAAACCTGTTCACATTCTGGACGCGGTACTGTTCAGACAAAAGGACTTTCAGTAGATATAGTACTGTATACACTTCTGTAAAACATTTGATAATGTACCACGTGGAACACTGGCAATGAAATTACAAGCATAAGGAATAAATGGCAAAATATTAGAATGGATAAAACAATGGTTAAAATAAAGAAAGCAAAGGGTCACCCTAAACGGAAATAAATCTGACTAGAGAAATATAGTGAGTGGGGCACCGCAAGGTTCAGTCTTGAGGCAAAGTCATTTTGTCATATACATTTTCCCAGCCCACATTATCAAATTTGCAGATGACTCCAAAATTTATGGCAAAGTTGGAATTCAAAATTACATTGAGATCTTACAGATTACCACAAACTCTAAAAATGGTCGGAAAGCCTGACAAATGCTTTTTAATATCGAACATGTAAGACTTTGTATGTGGAGCATAACAATGCACATCACAACTACCACACCATTTTATCCTGCAGCAGATTGATGAACAATAGGATCTTGGAGTCAAAATCCGTCAATCATTGAAAGTTCCATAGGTAAGAGCTGCAGTATAAAAAAAAAGTAATTGTCAAACGAACTTTTGACTTCAAGGAAAAGAATGTACTTACCTAATTGTGCTTGCGGGGGTTGAGCTCTGGCTCTTTGGTTCCGCCTCTCAACTGTCAATCGACTGGTGTACTGGTTCCTGAGCCGGTTCTGTCATATCTACACTTGAAGCTGTATATGGAGTTAGCCTCCACCACATCACTGCCTAATGCATTCCATTTGTCTACTACTCTGACACTGAAAAAATTCTTTCTACCATCTCTATGGCTCATTTGGGCACTCAATTTCCACCTGTGTCCCCTTGTGGTAAATAGTCTGTAAATGTATAATTATTCAACTGTACAAATCTTTTGTGCGCCCCCATCTGGTCCACTGTATTTAATTACGGAAACTTCATGAAAGACACGGTTTTTTTTGGAGAAAGTAATATCCAGAGACAAAAAATCAGACCAAAAATGGTTGAGGGCCACAGGACTAACAACACTGCAAACCAGACTTAACAGGGCCGACTTCAAAGAAACTATTAAAATACTGAACAATTTGGAGGATATTGACCACCCCACTAATTTAAATCGTCAAATGAAACACATACAAAGAGCAACAGCTTTATGCTCAACAAGCCACAATATAGGACAGAAAACATGTTTTTTCAGTTATAAACCCAGGAACCACCTACCCGCCGAATCCATAAAATTACAACAAAATTAGTTTTTATAATTATATACAAACTAATATTGGGGTAGTGGTATATGTAAGTTGTGGGTTGCAGGGAAAAGGCATACGGAAGGTTAACATTAAGCCTTCAGCTAAACAAAACTATATTGATGGAGAAAAGTACAGGTTAACTAGTGATTACCAGGGAGGAAGTTATTAAACAAAGAAAAAAATAAGCCAAACAAGTCCCAGGCCCCACTAATATGTTTGCCAGGGTGCTTAAAGAGTAAGTAATTATCAAAGGAAGGCACCAAACCGGGAAGGCTCTGTAGCACCACCAAATGTGCGGAGTAATGACATGGTGCTAAATATCACCAAGGATGCCAATACGAGAACGGAAACGCACAAGGCGAACGATATCAAAAGTATCCGATTCACCAAGAATTCTATCGAGGGACAGTCGGAAAGCAAGACACACGCTCGTCCTGGAAGTCAGGACATTCAACAAGAATGTGCACAACCGTAAGAGGAACAATGCAATTTGGACAATAAGGAGCACGGCGGCACTCCATTAAATGACCAAGAGTTAAACGTGTATGGCCAATACATAACCTAGCCAGAGCTGTTTCCCATCGCCGGTTATGGTGGTAGGAGGACGGCCATGAGGACACACTACTTTTAAGAGTACGCAGTTTGTTACCAGTAACAGAAGACCAACAACCATTTTAAGTGGAGCACCTCAGGGTTCTGTCCCGAGACCTCTTACCATATACTGTACTGTACAAATAATTTAGATCCAGAATTAAGCAAAAATATTTGCCAATTTGCAGACGATATGAAAATTAGGAGGGAAAGATATTCAGATCAAAATCATCTCAAGGTGATCTAGATAGGCTTTTGAAATGGTAAAAAATAAACAATTGTAATAATAGTAATACTGTACTGTACAAATGATTTTATTCATGAGAATGTGTGTAAAGAATATTAGATGAAGGGACAATTGTAGGTACTGGGGTTAATCATAAAAATGAAGCCACTACTATGCAAGGCATTCCAAGCAAAAACTTAGAATAATTTAAATAAAAAAATTATTGACACATAATAAACATTTAATAAAAAGAGAAGCAAGCGAAGATGTGCAAGAATTTTCAAGAAATATAACAAATGATATACAGTAATGATGACAGGCATAGACCACTACAGTACTGATTCTGTACTTCTAGCAACAGTACAGAAGTAGCTTTTAACGTTAATAACAGCTAGGAAATACAGTACCGTACTGTACTGCACAAATATGTATTTAATAAAGCTACTGGTAGAACATAACGGTAAATTAACAAAATTGAAAGGTCATCACCACACTTGTCTAACTCCCATGACCACACATGCTCATCCAACCCCGGCTCCTCGCTCTCGTCCAAACCAAACTCGCTCATTCTTGATCCTCGGCTTACTCCTACTCATAAATTTTGTTGCTTTAATTTATGTTTATATTTTTAAACTTTTCCATATTACTTCATCTAATCAATTATGAGTTAACTACTTTTTGCCTACCGTTCTCACTCCACCCAACAGTACAACTCTACTCAAAAGTGACTTTTTCAAATACAGTATGGCACTAAAGTAATCAAACGGTAACAAGGGATAATGTTTTCTCCATGATAATGTAGTGTTTAATGAAAAAAACAAATACAGAAATTCAACCCTCAGTTGAATAGTCTTTATTTATAATAATCACTACAGTCCCCATTGTAACTAATAATTGGCACCACATCAATCTGATCAGATTCTGATCAATTTGAAACATTATAAAATGGACTCTATTTACTTTTTATGGCAAGTTTGCTAACTGTCCACACAAAGCTACACAGTATTTAGTTTTAATTATCTTTTTGTTAACCAGTTATAATACATACAGAAAATTGTTTTATCTTTTTGTTAATCATCTAACAAAATAATTTAGATTTACCATTGCAAACACCAATTTCTTCAATAATCATTAACACAAAATGGTTCAAAACTGTTTATTTTCTCTCACATGAAGATTAAAAACATTATGACACATTAAAGAATTGTTTTATTAATTAAAAAAGATGTACAATATGCAGTTCATTACTGGGACACCAGCAGAGGTGGTTTAAGGCACTCATTCCAGTCAGCCCAAAACCTTGCTTTCATGCGTTGGCAGTAAGCATGAAGATTGGTGAATTCATCTACAAATAAAAAACACCTGTATCACATCATAGATAATAGTAAAATGCAAAATGAAAAGTCAAATTTTAAATCATAAATAAAATGGCAAATTGCATTAAAAAAATCAATTGGCATAATGTTAATTTTCAACAGTGGCATGAGGTTATGTTATATTGGGAATGAGATCTCTGGGGTCGGGTACTGAAACCATTTAAGTTTTGTAGTGCCATGTGTATGTACGAATGTATTATTTATTTGAGGGCATTTGTTAAGGGTCTTCTCTCTTATAAGTTTGACCTATGCTGTTAACCATTTTCAAAAGCATTAGATGTTGCATTTTGTGATACATAACTAGTTTACTTACTGTCGAGCATCCTGAGGTAGGGAGAGTTTGGAGAGTTCCATACAATCTGTGACAGCATTCCAAAGACTGAACAATCCACTTCAGCTGGTTCCTCACCCATCAGGTACTGTTTGTCCCCTGAAATGTGTGATCAAGTACTTATACACTTCTAATGACATCCCCTTAGCTTTTATAAGCTTCTCAAGGCTACTGGTTAAGTAAGTAATTATTAACAAAAAGGCACTATGCCAGGAAGTCTTTAGCAAATACTGGTTAAAACAGACTTTTTGATGTTTCCACAGACTGAATTTCTAAATGTCAAACATTTTCTTCTCTTTACAATAGCAAAAATGAAGCATGCAAAACTAAAGTGAAAGTGTGCATCATAATTAATTACTTTGAAAGCAGATTGCAGTACAAAAAAAACTAAATAGGCTAGGATAACTATTTCCCATTTTCAGTTTCAATAATGGGAGGAAGGCCAAAAGATAGGTTACATTTGTCAACAATTTGTAATGCATTGCAACCAATATATCTCCAAAATGGTTATAGATCGTATCATGAATGACGGGGTAGAAATTCATGCGAGGAATTGTCCTATGGCAGATGGGACAGGTATGAATGGTTTCTTTAGCAGTGACATCTGTTAGGTTATTGTAGGCAAGACCAATATGGCCGGGAACCCAGCAAACTTAAATGTCTTATACTGTACATGCTAAAAATGTGATAAAACCAAAGTTGAATTTCCATCATCAAATTCTCTTAGGATATTATACAGGGTAATTAAGAATACCATGTACAAATTAATTATATACATTGGTAAACAGTTACATTCCTCGATTCCAGCAATTCTCTCTTTTTTTACAACTTTTACAATTGCTAATTAGAACAATCCTACATATTTTACATAAAGGGTGCATATACAGTACAAAGGAATGCAAAATGTGTAGCAGTTAAGTAACAAAAAGATACCTCTGAACATCAGAGATATTACCCAGAAAAATAGCTAGTGTCTGAAGATCCGTATGTCCCATAGCAAGCACTTCAACTTGAGAATGTCGGCCAATGCCTTGCATATATGCCTGAGCATAAAGCAAATAGCCTACAAGAGGACGGTAAAACCAATGAAATGGCAACCACGTCCTCCAGTCATTGAGAGAGGACACTCCACATGCAGAATCGAATACCCATCTCCACATGATGTTACACCTGAAGTAACAATCACGTTATTGCAATTCCCTTTAAAATAGTGCATAGCAAGAATAGATAATATGAGAATACAGTATTAATAAATAATAATAATAAATAATTTTGCCCAAGACAAGAAGCCTGCCTATATATTTATCTACTTTAGACTTGAATTGAGGTCCCCCCCAAGGTTGAACTACTGACTTTTCCCAGGATGCAGCCCCACAACAGCTGCATTGGTCTTGTTCCTAAAGATGATTTGCCCTCATGAACTTGCAAACTCTGTATCCACCCCCTTAAAGAATGGTTTTGAAATACTGTAGTCAAACTGCAGCTTCTCATAGATAAAAAGTCTATCACCAATTCAAGAATCAAGCTTTTTTTTTATACCACAGCCATCTTGCAGAAAGGATTTCTACCCTGTGTTTTCCTGAAGACTTTTGACTTTCAATTTTTCATAACTGCCTGTAAAGCTTTGTCTTCAACATAAGAAATGAAAAAAGTCATCTCTACAGAACTGTGCATTCGTCCATCCACTTGGATGGGCCAGTACAGCAACAACTTCACTTCTTGTAGGGTCAGCATCAATCTCCAACAGTTGAGCAATGGCCCCCCCCCAATTCTTGTAGGGTCAGTGTTTGATCTCCAATAGCAAAAGTGTACGGGAACTGCTGCTTCATCCATGCTCTTAGTTTGTTCTATCCCTTTCAAGTGCAATATAGTCATGCTGGTTTAACATTTTCTCCTGATAATTACCATACCTTAGGAAGCTTGAAGTTGTGTCTGCTATGTATCATACAAGACCTCTTGATAATGTTGGCGTTTACATCATCAAACTTGTGTGATATATAGTGTCTAAGGCCAGTCCTGTAATACAATGATTGAAGAGTTGTCAGACTTTTAGACATTTGCCTTTCCTAGTAAGTAAGCACACTTAATTCTAGAATTTGACATTTAATTTTTTTCAGTTAAACCTGAAGTGGTTCTGAGAATTCTTCTACTTTTCAAGCCAGGCCTGGGGTCAGGCTTGACCTGTGAGCTTGGCCTAACTGAATGTTGCTTGGAGTTGCTTGCAAGCCCACATATCCACCGCAACCCGATTGGTCTGACATTTTTTTGTTCTGGCAATATTTCTAATGGTTGCTGGGAGGATATTGAACAGCCATGGACCTCTGATGTTCATACAGTGTTCTCTGATTGTGCCTATGGCACTTCTCTTCGCTGCTCTATTCTGCATTTCCTCTCATATCATTTACTCCAATATGTTGTTATTTTACTGTGTAAATCTGGGACTTTGATTTCCAGTATTTTCCATGTACAGTATATATTAATTGATACTTCTCAAGTCTCCTTTCCATAGAGTACATTTTGAGAGCTTTGGGCCAATTCCAATTGTATTTAGATGCTTTATCGTGTCTGTGTGCCATACATCTTCTCTGTATTCCATTTCAGCAATTTCTCCTGCTTTGAAGGGAATAAGTGAGCATCAAGCAGTACTCATTAGTATAATGTATTTCAGTAGATGTAGCCTTCATGTCAAAATGAATGACTTTACTATTTGATTACTTATTTGTTGTTTATAGATTTGAGTGAAAGCTTGTAATGACTCAGTTCTGCAAATTTATCATACATAAAAAACAGAAGGAAGCTTTTCATTAACGAATATTCAACATATTTTTTTTAACTGGCAAGAGGCCCTTCAATTACCTTGCATTTTGGGGGGTGTTAAATATAAACCAATCTGCATATTTAAATATTTTCAAATACAGAAGAGTAAATTACTGAACTATACAGGAATTATAATTCATGAAGAGGATAATATTACTTACCAAGGTAGACAGAGAGTGCAGCAATATCTTTTCTCCCCATCTCCTCCACTTCAGTATGGCTGTGCAGGCCAATACCTTGCATTTTTGTCATGTGCTTTACTCTCTTCACTAAGCTTGGAACAAACAAGCGCATAAAAATGGGCAACTCCATGCCATTTACAAACGTACGACCACCATCTACAGTGTAGCGCCAAACCACAAAGCACCTGTAGTAGTGAAGAGATCTACTAGTTAGCTAATACTGCACAATAAGTACTTTCTTGCTATCTTTTATCATAGCTACACAAATATTTATCAATTACTTATCTTTATCATAGCTACACAAATATCTACAAGTTACTTATCTTCATCATAGCTACACAAATACAGTACATATCATTTAGCAAATAAAGTGGAGCACAAGGAAGCAGGACTTAGGAAGTCTGCCAATTAAAAAAAAAGCGAGATATATATTATTTCATAATATTAAATGTTTGTCTAAAATTCTACAAAACTCAGAAAAAAGTAACATTGAATCAACATAGTTTACGTTAATTTGATGTTAGAACATCAATAATATTGATAACATATCACTATTGTTGATCTAATATCATACAACTGTATAATTTTTAACATTAATCTGAGGATGTATGAATATTAATTAATTAATAACCAACAAAGTTAATCCAATATTATGCCAACACCCAATCTGAGGTTGTATTTTGAAGACTAAATCAGTTATAAATGAACAACTGCTTGTTTATAGTTTTGACCTTGAAAGAAGGGACAACAAACATTGTTTACTGTACCTCTGACAAAAGATAAACTATAGTATTGGCTACAATGAGCTCTGCCTCCATTGTCAAACACTTTTATATACAACTCCAAATTTCCAAATCTCTACCAATCGATACAATATGCAAGAGTTTGGAGAACTGGTTAACTCTGACTAGTTAAAACTGGACAAATAAAAACATCAGCTTACCATAGGAAATGGTCTTCAATCATTAGCCTCATGAAATGGGCAACTGCCTTCTGTTCTTGTGTTAGAGTAGAACTGAAATCCTTGTTATACAATGGCCCTAACTTCTCCATTATCAGCTGAGAATCCCCTATTTCTTCCCCATTGAGAGTAATCCATGGAGATTTACCCTTAGGTCCAAATGGCTCTTCATAATCCACCTAAAAAATATATATTTTTAAATTAAAACCTTATCTAAACTAAAGAGGGTTTTGATTGCTTAGGGGTAACCAAGAAACACATCCCCAGGGTGGTATGTCATGACATTGGTCTGGCCGAGTGCCGTAAACATGATGGGGGAAGGTGGGGTGGGTTGAACCGAGTACCTGATATAAAGCGCATATAAAACTTACTCTCAATACTGTGAGGCCACATGACACACCTGGAAACTGATAACACCTAGGCACGTACTGCCATCTGGTGGGTGACGTTTAATGGTGTGAAAAACATGATGGAAGTGCTAAGAAATGCCAGGAAACTGCAGAGTGATGAGGTTGGCAAATTTTGGTCAATAAGACAAGACCTCTCCAAGGAAGACAGAGAAAAGCTGAAAATGAACTTAATTGAGGCAAAACGTCTAAATGGGGATAGAAATGAAGAAGACAGAAATTCTTTTTTTTACAAAGTGACAGGGACTGGAAAGCTTGTGAAATGGTACATAAAAACAAAGCAACAAGATCAGTAGTGGAAGGGGGAGTAAAGAGCAAAGGAAAAGGGAACATGTTCCTGAAAATTGTATATACCAACATAGATGGAGTGAGGTCAAAAACTTTGGAGTTGCAAGATATAATCCAGCTTAGGGTCCCAGATATTGTTGCATTATCAGAAACGAAACTTGAAGGAAATATAATAAATGAAGTCATATTCCCAAGAGGCTACTCAGTTTGGAGACGTGACAGGAAAACTAGGAAGGGAGGAGGAGTGGCTGTACTGGTGAAAAAACACCTGAAGGTAAAAGAGTTAATATTTGAAAACCCTCGAGATATTGACATAATGGCATTGCAGGTCTGGAATCAGGATAACCTGATAATTGTAAATACCTACAGCCCACCAGCAAGCAACACGTGGACAAAGGAAGAACTGGATGACAAACGAGAGGGCCTCATAATGGTCATGAGAGATATTATTGTACAAGCAGATAAAGATAAATCACGACTGTTGATACTGGGGGACTTCAACTTTAGAGCAATAGACTGGGAGGCCTATGAAGCAAGAACGGAGGACTTTTGGACATGCAGATTTGTGAACCTCATTCTGGAGACATTCTTGTATCAACACATAAAGCAAGCCACAAGAATGAGGGAAGGAGATGTACCGTCAGTACTGGATCTAGTATTCACCAGGAAAGAAGAAGAGATTTTTGACATCCAGTACCTTCCTCCCTTGGGAAAGAGTGATCACGTCCTGTTAGACATTAAATATGCTTTAAGATATCATCTAGAAGAAAATGGGGACATTGAAACAGTTGATAAACTCGATTTAAAGAGAGGCAACTATGGGGAACTTCGAAATTTTTTTAATGAGTGTAATTGGACAGAATTGTTGCTAGGCAGGGAAGTAAATGAAATGTATGCCAAATTTTTAAAACTATACGAGGAAGGCACACAAACATTCATACCAAAACAGAGATGCAGGACCAGAAAACAGGATTGGTTCGACAGAAATTGTGAGAGGGCAAGAGACCAAAAGACACAAAAATGGTATCAGTATAGGAAGAGGCCAAACCCCCAAACATACCAGCGATACAAAGATGCGAGAAACAACTATACAGCAGTAAGGAGAGAGGCAGAAAGAAATTTTGAAAAAGGGATAGCAGATAAATGTAAAACAGAACCGGGCCTATTCTACAAATTCATAAACAACAAATTGCACGTAAAGGATAATATCCAGAGGTTGAAAATGGGAAACAGATTCACGGAAAATGAAAAGGAAATGTGTGAAACATTAAATGAAAAGTTCCAAAGTGTGTTTGTACAAAATGAAATCTTCAGAGAACCAGACACAATAAGAATTCCAGAGAACAACATAGAGCGGATAGAGTTGTCTAGAGATGAAGTGGAAAATATGCTAAAGGAGCTCGGGAGGAACAAAGCAGCTGGCCCAGATGGCGTTTCACCATGGGTTCTGAGAGAATGTGCATCTGAGCTCAGCATTCCACTTCACCTGATCTTTCAGGCATCCCTGTGTACAGGAATCGTAGCAGACGTGTGGAAACAGGCTAACATAGTTCCAATCTACAAAAGTGGCAGCAGGGAAGACCCCCTCAATTATAGACCTGTATCATTGACAAGTGTAATAGTGAAAGTATTGGAAAAGCTAATCAAAACTAAATGGGTAGAACACCTGGAGAGAAATGATATAATATCAGACAGACAGTATGGTTTTCGATCAGGAAGATCCTGTGTATCGAATTTACTCAGTTTCTATGATCGGGCCACAGAGATATTACAGGAAAGAGATGGCTGGGTTGACTGCATCTATCTGGACCTAAAAAAGGCTTTCGACAGAGTTCCACATAAGAGGTTGTTCTGGAAACTGGAAAATATTGGAGGGGTGACAGGTAAGCTTCTATCATGGATGAAAAATTTTCTGACTGATAGAAAAATGAGGGCAGTAATCAGAGGCAATGTATCGGAATGGAGAAATGTCACAAGTGGAGTACCACAGGGTTCAGTTCTTGCACCAGTGATGTTTATTGTGTACATAAATGATCTACCAGTTGGTATACAGAATTATATGAACATGTTTGCTGATGATGCTAAGATAATAGGAAGGATAAGAAATTTAGATGATTGTCATGCCCTTCAAGAAGACCTGGACAAAATAAGTATATGGAGCACCACCTGGCAAATGGAATTTAATGTTAATAAATGTCATGTTATGGAATGTGGAATAGGAGAACATAGACCCCATACAACCTATATATTATGTGAGAAATCTTTAAAGAATTCTGATAAAGAAAAAGATCTAGGGGTGGTTCTAGATAGAAAACTATCACCTGAGGACCACATAAAGAATATTGTGCAAGGAGCCTATGCGATGCTTTCTAACTTCAGAATTGCATTTAAATACATGGATGGCAATATACTAAAGAAATTGTTCATGACTTTTGTTAGGCCAAAGCTAGAATACGCAGTTGTTGTGTGGTGCCCATATCTTAAGAAGCACATCAACAAGCTGGAAAAGGTGCAAAGACATGCTACTAAGTGGCTCCCAGAACTGAAGGGCAAGAGCTACGAGGAGAGGTTGGAAGCATTAAACATGCCAAAACTAGAAGACAGAAGAAAAAGAGGTGATATGATCACTACGTACAAAATAGTAACAGGAATTGATAAAATCGACAGGGAAGGATTCCTGAGACCTGGCACTTCAAGAACAAGAGGTCATAGATTTAAACTAGCTAAACACAGATGCCGAAGAAATATAAGAAAATTCACCTTCGCAAATAGAGTGGTAGACGGTTGGAACAAGTTAAGTGAGAAGGTGGTGGAGGCCAAGACCGTCAGTAGTTTCAAAGCGTTATATGACAAAGAGTGCTGGGAAGACGGGACACCACGAGCGTAGCTCTCATCCTGTAACTACACTTAGGTAATTACACTTAGGTAATTACACACACACACACACACACACACACACACACACACACACACACACACACACACACAGTAGATTACTAGTACTGTGCAGTAATAACTTGCAAGCTTTAAAATTATTTTGTTTAATGTTTATTACTTTTTTGCCTCATTTTAGTTTTGCTCTTACAACAATGTACAGTGCTATTACATTCTACTTGGAGATATGAGGTAGTGTACATATATATTTTTAACTTTAAGCACACTCAAAATTGACTGATGTGTTTCTTGTCAAAGACCCCCCAATCTCAAGTTAAATGTCTATATTCATCAATACTTACCAGACTCAATGATACTTATCACAGTGTGTATAGTCTAACATGCTACACAATACTATTCAAGCTACTGTACAAGTTTTTATGTACAGTATAATTTTTTTTTAAATTCCAACTTATCATGATGCAAAATAAATTCATAAATTGGAGTTAGTATACCTTTTCCACTTACAAAATTTAGTGAAAAAGTTTCACTATTTTGCTGAAGAATATTTGAGATAAAGTGGCAGACTGGTAATTCCGAACCTGGTAAGGGATCTCAGCCATTCGTAGGTATGTCTCCAATTTGACCACGAATGGAGATAAATTTGGACAGTAGCGGCCACGGTCGAACATGTGCAACACCACAACATCTTTCCCAATATTATTCCACAACTTCCTGTTGAAACAACTTCATGTTTATAAATGCATTAAAAGCACCATTACAAGAAATGTGGCTAGCAACAATAATGTACAAACATACAAGCAAGCATTGCTGCATTAAGTACATAACATACAAGCAAGCATTGCTGCATTAAGTACATATGTTGGCAAGAAGAAAGAAGAAGGGAGGAAAAAGGAATATGGGAGAAGGAAAAAAAAAAAAAAAAAAAGACGGGGGGGGGGTATAAGGGAAGAGAGGAAGAGAATAGAGAGGGGTTCTGACAGCTGAGTGGACAGCGCTTCGGATTCGTAGTCCTGAGGTTCTGGGTTCAACCCCCGGTGGAGGCGGAAACAAATGGGCAGAGTTTCTTTCACCCTGATGCCCGTTACCTAGTAGTAAATAGGTACCTGGGAGTGAGACAGCTGCTACAGGCTGCTTCCTGGTGGTGTGTAACAAAAAGGAGGTCTGGTCGAGGACCGGGCCGTGGGGACGCTAAGCCCCGAAATCAAGATAATCTCAAGAAAAGGGGGTATTAAGGAAAGAGGAGAGAAGGGGAAGGGGTATATAGTGAAAAGGCGAGAGGGGGATATAGGGAAAGAGGACAGATGGGGTAATGGGTAAGAGGACAGAGGGGAGTTATTGGGGAAGGAGAGAGAGGAGGGGATGGGGGGGGGGGGGGAGGGAGAGGTAAAATGGGGAAAGAGGGGAAAAAATTGGGAGAATGGGGGACACACATTCTGGGCACTACCAGGTACTTCATCTAGTAATGCTAAATGACAAAATTCACATCTAGTTTCTATCAATACCAGAATGCTAGTAAAATAATGTACAAGTTTTCTGGATGATGCATATTTACACCATTATAATGTAAATGGTTGCATAAGGGATAAATTGTCAACATTTTCAAAATCTGCAGCACAAGAACACAATTTTTCTTTCGGATGTCGCAAATTGCAACATCAGAACCTGTGGTGATAATGCATCCACACAACCGTACTGAGTTTCCTTAATAAATCAATACTGTCGATTAGGCAATATTGCACATTGATTTTGTCAACAACGATGTTATAATAGCTACCTTCTATTCTGCCTTTTAATATAAGTGGTGATTTTGATGGCACCAACAACAACAATGGCAGCAACAACACATGGTCTGCATCGGTTCCAGAGAATTTTCAGACCTTTTCCAGCAATCTTCATTGATGTCCTTCCTGTCAATGAACCCCAAGCCATTCTGAAAATATATATACAGTTCCTGAAAAAAATTATAGTGCTTTACACCAAGTTCTTTGAAAAATTAGAAATAAAAAATAATGATATCCAAAGGAATTAGGATTTAAATATACTGAACAGTATGTTGATAATAGGTACAATAATATATTGGGTTCCAGTAATACAGTCGGGGTCATTTGCGACTCTCAATCAGAAATTCTGGGATTAAATCTGAACTGGACAAATGGTTGGGTGCATTTACTATCACCTATTACACCTGTTCACCTTGCACTAAATAAGTACACAAGAGTTTGTCAGCCTGTTGTGGGGTTGTATCCTGTGGAGGGTCAATAATTCGACCATGGGTGGGACCTCAATACAAGCCTAACGTGTACTGTATATATATACACTGTCTACCTGTCATCAAATTTTGCCAGGCGAGTGTCTTACCACTACACCACGGAGACTGTTGACCGTCAACCTCTGTAGCCATTCGTATAGATTAGAGTAGCCACAAAGGCAGGCATGAAACAAAATGTGTTAATAAACTACAAACTCAAATAGCCAAGCTAATTAGGGGTCTCAGCACACAGTTATCCAAATACTGTACATAAGATTAGATAAGCTGCTAACCCCTAATCAACATAAGGCTGCATGCCTCTTTATCAAGGTCAGAGATTCCATTATCACACCAATTCACTGGTTCTAACTGCTCAAGCCTCGCAACAAAAAAATAAGCATTACATCCTAACATCCCCATCCAAAAAAATTTATTAAAGGGAATTATAAAGGATGGTTGTGGTCATATGTTAGATGCAAGTTTAGTCTACCAGCTTGCATTGCCAAACTTTGGATAGACTCTTGATCATATCTTTTGATATCCATGAAATTATACTGTATAAAGTTTCCAGGTATCTTGTACCATTATTTGGTCTAAAATTCTCTAACTGGGCATTCACTAATATAGTGCTGGGGGTATAGTTAAATTGTTCACAAATGTTATGAAAGTTTGTTTTCCAATTTTAAAAACCATATACTGTACAGTACAGTACTGTATATTAATTCAATTTTTAATAATTAAGTGTGAACATCTTGTATGTATGTAATTTTTACCTGAATAAATATTTATTGTTATTTATTTATTATTATTATAGTGTTGGATACACAGTTTATACAGTACTGTATATTATTATTATTATTACAGAATATTATGATTATTACTACAGTATATTATTATTATTATTACAGTATATTATTATTATGTTAAACTTACAGTATATGGAGGTCCCCTCCCCTGGGGTGCAACCCGACAAGCTAGTTAACTCCTGACGTACTTATTTACTGCTAGGTGGACTGATGTCTGGTCATTTCGGACACAAACCACTTTGACGAAGCTCGGTTTCAGTTTGTTAAAAACTATGTATATTTCTATGTTACGATCTATTTGCTTAGGTTATGTTGTATTTTGCTCGGGTGCATTAAATTAGGTTACGTTAGGTTAGACAAGTTATAAAATCCGTTGACGAATCGTCTTTGGTACGATGTGACTTGTATCTGTGGACAGGGTCTTTTCTGTGCCTCCCAGGATTCGAACCCAGAATTCTCGATTGTAGGCTGAAAACGAATCCGACTGTACTACCAGGACCCATGTATAGGGGACCCGAGATACCAAGTTGGATTTCTTTTTGTATAGTAATCAAAGTTCAATTGTATTATGATTAATTAGTGATCAATGAGTTGAATTCTGGTGACAGATTATTACTCGTGCATCTGTAGTTCATTAACGTTGTTGAAGCTAGCAGCGGCAAGGATGGACGGAGGGCCATGCTGACAGATATGTCATATTCGTACACAAGACGATTCGCCAACGGATTTTATAAACCTACCTAACCTAACGTAGCTCAACCTAACCAAATGAAACCGAGCCAAATACAGCTTAACCTAAGCTAATACATCCTACCTTGTATTATACTATAATACACTAACACTATAAACAGTCTTAACAAAAGGAGAAAACTAGCTTCGTGGAAGCGTCTCGTGTCCTAATCGACCAGACCCCCCCATGCTGACTACACACCCTCAGTAATACACCATATAATAATAATAATAATAATTTATTTAGAAACAGTACATACATAGTTGCAGCGTTACAGTACAAACATTCTGTTAGATTTAAAGATAGAGGCAGTACATGCAACCGGTCCGTCTAATTACCACAAGCTACACAAGCTTCAGAAAGCTTCCTGGCAATACGTTAGTAATGAATAAATATGATATATTTACTCATTGTAATGTTGGTGCTGAATGTACAACACGAAAAAACAATTTTAATCTGAAAAAGTATCTTTTTATAAAGAAATTAGGCGAAAATAAAAAGCTGGTGACGCCAAATCAAGTCGACGATCCAAGCGTTGGTTAGGTTAGGTTAGGTTTGGTTAAGTTAGGTAAGATATTAAGATACCTGATCAACCAGGCTGTGACTCGTACGTCAGGCTGCGAGCAGCCGCGTCCAACAGCCTGGTTGATCAGTCCGGCAACCAGGAGGCCTGGTCGACGACCGGGCCGCGGGGACGCTAAGCCCCAGAAGCACCTCAAGGTAGACTCAAGGTAAGGTAAGGTAAGGTAAGGTAAGGTAAGGTAAGGTAAGGTAAGGTAAGGTAAGGTAAGGTAAGGTAAGGTAAGGTAAGGTAAGGTAAGGTAAGGTAAGGTTAGGTTAGGTTAGGTTAGGTTAGGTTAGGATAGGATAGGTTAGGATAGGTTAGGATAGGTTAGGTTAGGTTAGGTTAGGCTAGGTCAGCCTAACCTAACATATCATATTTATTCCTGGCAATACTAACGTATTGCCAGGAAGCTTTCTGAAGCTTGTGTAGCTTGTGGTAGCTTGTGGTAATTAGACGGACCCCATACAATACCTAAAGCCACTAGTACGCATAGCGTTTCGGGCAAGCATAGCGGAGGACGGGCTGGCATAGCGTAGCGTTGCGTTTCGTTTCTTATACTCTTATAACAGACTGTCACTCAAGACTCGTGCTCCAGCAGGGTCAAGGACTACCTAGTGCACACACTCAAGAGGCCAGACACTCACCTGCTGACAGTGTAACAGTGTGTCAGTAAGCTACACCCGGGACGGAGGACCGGCCGCTCTCCCTCGCTGCCTCTCCACTACTGACCGTCCACGCTCCTGTGAAAGCTTTACTGCGTTATTTACGGTCTTGTCCTGTCATCCACTGGACGAAAATTAGCAGGAAATGTTTCCCTTCTGCTTAAGGTGAGCAGTTCTGCTAAATATTGATAACCTAGAAGACAGGTGTGAGAGAAGTGTGGTCGGGTCCCAAGTGGCAACTCACGATGACTTACAAGTGGCCCGCGCGACTCACCGGACCATCTTGGAGAATCACCTATTACAAAACTTAATTCATAAGTAATGATGTTTATAATACAATAATACACAATGGATGGAATTCAAAGGTTTACATTTACAGTACAATGACTATAGTGCTTTCTAAAAGGCCACTACTCAATAATTCCTCTTTAAAATGCGCGGCGCAATTTCCGGATATTGTCTTGTGCAGACAGATAACCGGAGATTGCGTCATAACATGCTAAATGAATTTGTGGGTTCAGTCCCTGAGCCCATTGTGTGCCTCTGGAACCCTTTCCACTGCCGCCCACCCCATGTTGTTTATGTTTTAGATTCAGCTGATCAGAATAAATAGTTGCAAGTAGCACGGTCTATGGTGAGCCCACTGGTGGACTTGCCCGGCACACAAGATCGGGACTGTGACCACCCACCCCATATTTGCTGTTACTAAATACTTTTGTTTCTACATTCATAAAACAATATGCTGTTTTTGTTATTCTCATCTACTTTTGAAAATGTGTAACTATATGTACCGGTGGGGAGAATGTAAACTCATCCACAAAATCATAAAGTTGCTGTTTAGTCAGAGTTAATTTGTTTTTGTATTGAGGCAAGTATTTTCTCCACTGATTCCATGTATGACTAACCACCCTGAGATGCGAGTATTAGATGAGCTAAAAAAAAAAAAAAAAAAGCTTTTGTTTGTCAGTTATTTTTAAAACTTTCTACAATTCAAATATTCCTCTATCTACCTTAATTTTAATTATTCCTAATAATACCTGTTAATTTTCTCCCTACCTTTTTTTCCATGTTATGCCCTCCCTAAAAGCTATACATCATTTGCAAAATGTCCTGAACAATTTTTTGTTAGCCAGCTTCTTGTTAGCATTAAGTATCTACCTCATGAAACCTTTAAAGCTGTCAATTGAAGTACCCAGTGAAACTGCAAAGAGCTGTTTATTCAATGTATTTGTCTTACATATATATCTTCCTCAGTTCATGTATCATATCTATGTACATTTGTATAAATAAATTATTATAATTATTATTATGTACATAGAGTACTGAAGTTGATTTAGACTGCTGTTCACCTAGCTAGTCCAGCCAATATTGTAAAGATTTGTGAAAGTTGTTAAGGACAAAGTTTCTGATTCACATTTATGCAGCTTACATGTTTATTATAAAATGACTATATTTCCAACTTCAATTATTACCGAACATTCTGAGATAAACATATACATTTTTTATTATTGAGGAAATGTATATGTTTATCTCAGAATGTTCGGTAATATGTTTATTGTTTGTGATGTGTGTGTATGTATATACAGTATTAACACGATGTACTGAACGGGGTGAGAAATAGCTTGAACTACCTCATCCCTTTGTGTGTATTTTACCTCAATAAACTTATTTCAATTTCAATTATAAGCAATCATTTTCAGTTGTGCTTACCAATAGCACAAAAGTAAAATATTTTAAATATCCATCTAATTTTTTAAATTAGAGGTCAATTTGGATAAAATGCAAAAAAAATTTTTTTTCCCTAAAATCGTTTAAAAATCCATTTCCCTTTCCCTGTTCACCTAGCAGTAAATAGGTACCTTGGAGTTGGACAACTGCTATGGGCTGCTTTCTGGGGATGTGTAACAAAAAGGAGGCCTGGTCAAGGACCGGGCCACAGGGATGCTAAGCCCCAAAATTATCTCAAGATGACCTCAAGATAGTCAAATGTTCTTAAAAAATTACTAAATTTCCAACTTCAGTTGTGTGCAAACACACACACTTTTGCTTACCAACAACACTGAAGAAAAATATTTTAAATATCCATCTTATTTTTAAACTGGAGGTCAGTTTGCATAAAATTTCGGTTTGGTGCCTTCTTTTGATAATTACTTACTTGTGTAAAATTTGAGAAATCTTTAATGTTTTTTTCTTCATGATATTATTTCCTACTCAAATCTCCAATTTTACCCCAATCATACACCAAATGTTGACCCCTATGAGCCACAGGCCACAGTTTTCTTGGCAGACAGCATCCAGATGAAGGGGGGGTATTGCCAATTACAGGTTGAAATGAGAGAAAAAAATTGATAGGGAGGCTTAAACTTTTGCTCGTGGCAATTAGCCACAGGCCAAAGTTTAAGTCTCCCTCACACTAGTCCAGAAGAGGTGCTTCATAAGCCACCATTAACTGTCCTTCAGATCCTTGAAGCCCTTGAGCCACCCTCTCCCTGGATAAGTACAGGTCATGTTGGGGATATTATAGCTCTACCTATAGTACAGTACTATGCAAGTCAGAGGATTTAATAGTTTGATATTATTCAGTGAACACACAAGTTATTTTGGTTTGCTTTATTAAATGATCAATAATCACCTTCACCATTACAATAATTATGAAATGGGACAGTTTATTTTTTATGAAATGAGGAACATGTAAAATATTTAATGTCATGATTTATATAATTTAGAAAACTTTATGAGAGGATTAAATGTATTACATTAGAGCACCATAACAGATATAATGTATAAAAACAACAATTTTCATTGTGGGCTAAAATTAAACATTTCTGTTGTATCTGGATACAAATCTAAATATCATTTTGATACCAGCATTGCTGTTGTTTACATACATCAAGTACAATGACAATGAATATGTGCTGTGTACAGAGGTTCTTCCCTGTCCTATACATTTCAAGTGTTCTCAGTTACCATTAACTTTCAGTTAGTACTAATGGCTACCTCATTAATGAAGCTGATGCTTTACATCTTGAAATACACGTTATGCAAAAGCATAATACACTAGCTTATTTTAAGGAACTGTATTTCACAATAATACCATTAGATAATATCTTGTATTAAGCATACTCAATAATAATTCTATAGTAGAGTAATTGCAATGTATTCTGGCTGTTTAATAATGTATACATACATTTCTGGTAAACTGTGGCAGCTGTAATAATTATATATAAAAATTCATGATCTTTGTTATCCTATAAATAATGAAGATCAACCATTATTACACTATACAGGAAGCACTGAGCACCGACAAAACTGAAAAAATCACGGGTGTCCCAGTTAAGCAAAAGTGTATTATGGTGTAGCACCTGTGTGTCCTCTCCCAGAGGCACGCACACACACACACACACACATTACACAATATTAGTGCTTGCCAATTTATAATATTACTACAATATAACATGTAGTTTTTAGGACCATGTATGCTTCTTTAATCCTAACCCAAAATTTATACTAACATTAATATCTATGCTGAAGCTACAGTACTTATTCCTATTGGATCTTACTTTAAATTTATATAGAGTTGTCTGTCAAGCTACCTAATAATTCACAGCACTGAGAAGGCATTAAACACCTGAACTTTCCATGTACAGTTCTGTATAGAAATGTGCAAGAAATCCATAATAAATAAATTACAGTACAATTACATACATATATATATATATATATATATATATATATATATATATATATATATATATATATATATATATATATATATATATATATAATGGTACTGTACAGTAATTTATAACCATGAAGGGAAATAAAACTGGAAATTATTTAAGCACTTTTGTGTTAATCAACACATCAAAAGTATTAACACAGAAGCACTCAAATAATTTCTTGTTGCATTTTCTCTTTAAGTCATACATTTTCATATTATCCATCATGTATTAATTTTTTTGTGGTACACACATATGTATGTAACTTTTTTTTTTTTAAGATTTAGGAGATCTTAGAAGAGGCCAGATAGCAAGACATAAATCTCCTGTCCTACAATGCATTCATAAGACCAGTTTTTTGGAGCAAATCAAAGGAATCTCATGCATTTTTAACTTGCCAGCTTATACTGTCATAGTCCATTATTTTCATGTCTGTAAATTTTTTCAGACAGATAAGTTATCACTTTGTCCCCCCAGAGTGTGTCAGGCTGTCAGGTCAAGTGCATGAGGTATGAGAAGCAGGAGTATACTTACCAGCATTCTACTACTGTATGATAGTGTCATAAGAGCTATTTAGTAGTATCTCCATAAATATATTGGTATGTTTAGTCATCAATGCTGTAAGAATTTGGAAGGCCATGCATTTCCTGTTAATACTGTCTCTAATTTCTATACATTTTTTTAAGAAAGGTGATGCGCCAACATTGCATACATTAATGTATAAGTAGTAGTATATAGACGTTCAAGGCAAAGTATGTGTGGATATAATTCATGGATGGCTTTCACTCACAGTACCTATGTACACAACTAAAATATAGCACCAATTCCCAAAATATGTTTTAAACTTATAAAACTTTTCTGCTTTGACATTATTTTATCACTTTTGAATTAGTGTACATTATCTATACATAATAAAATAATTTTATCTTGCTTATCAGAGAGCAAGGATTAAACAAAATACTGTACCAAAGTTTTATTTAAACAGTATATAAATTATAAATAATGCTTTTAGGATAAAAAATACCTTGAAAACAATTATTTGCTTAATTTCTAACAGAAGGAAATTTATGAAATAAATATTTCCACTACATTAGCATAATGCTAAACCATATATTAATGTCTAAAACTACAATATAATTATTTTCCAAACTAAACAAAAACTTTAGAATAACATAATTCAAATACAACTTACTTCATGTATACTGAAGTGTGCAGCCACTTAAAAATTTACGTAAAAAAGAGAGATTCTTTACACCTACTGTGCAGCCAATACATAATTCTTGTCATTGTCTATGGCAGGAAGGTCAGTTACAAGAAGGATACTGAAAACATATGGACCATTAATTTTTCCAACCTTTATCGATGTACGCAGATCTCACAATAACGTGGCTGAA
Source organism: Procambarus clarkii (assembly GCF_040958095.1). Taxonomy (NCBI): domain Eukaryota; kingdom Metazoa; phylum Arthropoda; class Malacostraca; order Decapoda; family Cambaridae; genus Procambarus; species Procambarus clarkii. The sequence continues at coordinate 9,516,990 of NC_091173.1, forward strand.
GAATTGATGACCAAACCACACACCAGAGGATGGAGAAACGACGACATTACACTCCGTCCTGCACCATTATCAAGTCGATTGTGATAATGGTCCAGGATGGACCGAAACATCATTTCTTCATCCTCTGGTGTGTGGTTTGGTCTTCTTTATTGATGTACGCACTCCACTGCAGGTCTCCAGGCTTTTTTTTTCAAGATTGTAGATGTCAGCAAATCATTTATGCCCCTCTATAAATACTTTGATATAGAAATATAATAAACCAGCAAATTTACTGATTAGTTATTTTCTCACTAATGTGAGGGCATTCATCACTGCAGTAATTGCCAGATGAATCCACAGCAGTAATTGCCAGATGAATCAAGAAACCATCTTTAGTCCATAGCAGAAATTAAATTACAAGAAATTGCCCAATTCTGGTTAAGACTATTATTCAAAGCCTACAAAAAATAATAAAGATATATAAAAATATTAAAATATTAGAAATAAAGTCCAGCGAAGGACCAAGTTGGCACACTTGTATAATGTAATAAGATTACTACCCACATATGAACACACAATCCAAAAATATTAATGTGTGACTTACATACTATGTTCTACACACAACCTCACCAATGGGGTAATATGAATTAATATAAAAACCTGTGCCAAAAGCTGCTTCAACATGGATGAAGCAGGACTAACTGTACATGAAAATATATGTGGCAACAACAAAAATATTGACTATAAATACTTTTAACATATGCATTTTACTGAAGCAGATCTATTTGTGCACTGCCTTTTATGCTGCAGACTATGGCAAAACAACAATCCTGGACTGACAAACACTACTTAAGGCCACACCATATAAATTTTAAACAATACAAAAAAATGATTTTTCCAACATCTAAATATACATTTATGATTTTTGATAGAAACTATCATACCTGGTACTAGTTACATCGCCTAAAACTATCATAAACTCTGATATTACAGCAATATCTAGAACGTTCAATTTTTATATCCAATTTAAAATGTATGGTCCAATATTCAATACACATGTATGAATAGAGAGCAGATTTCCTATTTTCATATCCTCCTTGAGAACATTCTCCGATCGTAGTTACGAAGTGTGCTGGCCAGGTGTGTCACCTCATTCCAGGAATTGCACAAAATTATCCCAATGCTGAAATGCTTTTGCCGTCTCTCATCAGTGATGTATTAGATGTCATTTTCCCCTGAATCATGTTTCACCCAATCGGTTTCACGAGTTTAAGTACAGTACGCATAAACGTTAACACATTTTTGTATGTCAGAGGTGATAAACTATACCACAAAACAAGAGTTTAAAATATATGGCTATCTTAAAAAAAAGTAAATGTGCAATTAATCTCTAAACTTAATTCAGAAGAAAAAAGTGAATCAATAAGCGCATAATTACAAATGGATCATATGAAACTGACAAAGCTCATGAACTAATTGAAAAAGGTACTGTTTTACAATTGGTTTGTGGTTACATGAATCATCACATTTTCTTCTTTTTCTTCTTACCCTTAGCTAGATCAGCTAGTTTGGTCATTCTACGCAGACTGCCCCTCCAACTTCCTACTCGGCTCAGCACACTTCGCCTTCCTCACTCATCATCCTCGTCTGTGGCTGGAGCAATATCATACCACTGAGTCACCTTATCTGCATCCAGAAGCCCGCAGTCTAGGTGGACCTGATAACAAAAGTGAAATAATCAGACTTCTGGATTTATCTGGACATAGAAGATAATGCGTACTGTATATGGATATCTGGATAAGCCTCCATAGATAAACAGGACCATAATATTTATTTTGTAATCCAATTACTGTATAGAAATGCAAACTCTCTATGACAAAACCCATTTTCTATTAATATTCAAAATCTACTGCTACATCCAATTATATCTGTAAACATTCTCATGATAGAAAATGTATTTTAAGTAAATCAGTCTTATCAGTTACTTGGAACTAATAATTTTCAAAAGCAATTGGTTCTTGCTGATATGGTATCCAAGATATTTCTGTAACTCGCCATCTATTCTATACCCATTAAATACTGTAGTTGAATATTTGAATTTTCACCTGTCTTATCTTACTTAGGCCATTATGCTTTCTATGCAAAAATAAACAACAAATCTAAGGAGCAGAAAAAATTAACAAACCTGTCCCATTTTAGGTGATCGTTGCAAGAATAAAAGTCCCTTCTTGTTGATTATATTTACTTCTAGTGTACGCCGTGTCAGTTCATTTGGAGGAATGGAATACTCAAACCGCTCATCATACTTAGGGTTGCAGCTGTCTTTAATCACATCTGTTTTACGTTTACTGTCTTTGGAGCGATCAGGAAGAAGATAAAGTTTCACATATGGGTCTGGCAGCTCTCCATCTTCCTCAACTGGCAGGTTTCTGAGGAAAAACCATCAATGCTTTGATACAGCAATTTTATTTCAGTATAGGTTATTCACTATGATTTAGAAAAATTGCCTGTTCTGAACTAAAAATCTGCAGCTATCTATTATTTAAAGTTCAAAACTGACTGAAATTATCGAATTAACATCACCAATGAATTCCTAAACCCAAACACCTAAACAAAAACTTGTACTATGCAACATTTTATGCCAAATCAATAAAATATTTCCAAAATGGCCAAAAGTGGCAATTTTGAATTTGTGGCTTTTATGGAGTTAGCCCACACTTTCTGAGGGGGCATGGGGGTAAAAATTCTTATTTAGCCTTCACGCAACAGAAATTTATTGAACAATGAACCTTCACTCTCAATGGTCATGGAAGTACTGAAAATGAGCCAACAAAAAATTTTCCCTGCTCGATGCGTCAGTAACCAAGATACATCACACTCGCTTGTTCACAATTATTTGACCAAAATTTTTTATATAATTACATATGGTATTTCATATTTTGTTCAGCAAAGCATATGTTATCAATATTAATAAGGATACTGTACTACTGATATTTAGACCCTCTTTGTCTTTGATTTGAAGTAAGTACAACCCATTTTAAATTTACTTTACAGAGCCCAAAAAGCAAGTAGTATATTTCTACGTACGAAATTTGGTGAACAACAATAACTAGGTTGCTGCGAGGTCCATACTTGACAGTCAACTCAATGCGACCTATTCCGTGGATGCCGGCCACATTTGTTCTGAAGAAGATAAAGAATAAAGGAAAAAATATTATCATTGATGATGTACGGTAATAGCAGTCAAGATATGGGAAAGGTCTGACACAGATGCCATAGTATGTATGGTGATACAATTATATACAAAATAAATCTTGGTAGTAATGTCAGCACAAGATTTGAATAGTGATGAGAATTCAAAACGTTGCCAAGAAAAATTAAGTTGGAACACTGAAATCTTGGCACTACACACACTATAAATGAGACTTCTCAATGCTGTTAATTATGAGACAGAATAGCAAATGACTGCATGGTGGGCAGTTTGGAATTAATGTGTGGGGAGGGGGGGGGGGATGCAACCAAATTATGTAAAGCCACAAAGAAAATGCAAAACAGGGCCATACCACACAATAAGAGTAAAGATGGTCAGGTGTTGGACAAAGGTTCCACTCGGTGAACTACTTCCATAATGAGGAAACAGGAACAATCACTTTTTCATGCAGATTTCTTGTAAACCATGCCATGGATTACAAGGTACCTCCAGCTTTTTTTTTTTTCTAAATACTGTATGCTTTCAAGCTAATTTGCTAAAGAATTACATCTTGTATACTGTACTTTACTATCTAGAACTTCCATCTTTTCTATGAATGAACAAGTCTTGCCTCCCAGTCACCTACTCTTCCTCTTCCTGAAGTATTACCATCATCACTAGTACCCTTCCCAAATTTTTTTTGTATTCATGACACTACATAGCTCTGGTAATACTATCTTTAATGCATACTCATATCATTCATAATTAAACATTAATGTTTCATTAGAAACTTTCCCAGACTTAAGACACCTCTTATGTCAAAACAAAAATACTTTAGTTAATTTGTGTTCACCATCATGTTCGCTTATCCTATTTCAGTTGAGAACCGAGTCTTTCGGGAACTCATTGTGCTGCTGAACAATAAGTGGTCGTATTATTCTTTTTATGATGGCTTAAACTTTACAATAACTAATTATAATATACAATGAACTATGCCAAGCAAACATGGAAGATGGCTAGCTTATAATAAAGTGCATTTTATTAACCCCTGAACTGTGCAGCTAATTAAGCATACTGTACTACATCAAGATGCGCCTGACTAAAATAGTTCACAAATCAAATGTGGAGGAAATCACATACAGTGACTAGAGCAGTGTGAGGGCTAATTGAAAATGAACATTAAAAAAAAAAAAAAATACAAATCCAATTAGTTCTCTGACTTGCCTTTGTCTGAGGTCACAATCTTCAGTAATTTTAAGAGACGGTGCCATGTGCATGAGTGGAGATGCTGCAGACGACATAACCTCATCTATGGTCTTCACTACAGTTGGTTCACTCGCCTTCCGCTCAGGTTTAACTGGAGCCACTGCAACACCATGAGTTGATACCCAAACTTCAGTGATAACATGCAAATTATTTATGATTCAGCAAACCAAAACTTAAATTTTGGTTTGCTAATATTGGTAAATAAAAACTTAAATAATTTTTAAATTTACCTACTGTGTACTGAAGATCAGAATCAGCAAACATTAATGATTTACATTCCCACAGAACACTACAAAGTATTTCAAATATCAATCGAGTGTGAATATGTGAATTTAAATACAAATTATATATTATATATATTATATATGTATGTATGTATGTATGTATGTATGTATGTATGTATGTATGTATGTATGTATGTATGTATGTATGTATGTACAGTATGTTTATTTTTACAAAAGGTTCGATGTATACCACTTCTACTGGCAATATAAAAAATATGTTTTTGGACAAAATACGTTGTTCATCACCAAGCATTTAGTCGTTTGTTAAGTGTTACAACTCATAAATTTAGTTATATGATTCATTAATATAAATTAGTTAATGTCAATTTAAATAGTGGCACAATAGGAGCAACAAGAAAAACATTACATGAAAAATGTTTGGCATCAGAAAGGGGGTCAAGTAACCCACAAGATATTTAAAGAGGGGAGCACAGAGATAAAATACTTTCATGCCACATGCAATACTCGAATGATAATCAAATACCATACCTACTGATTTATTATATGGTTGATAATGGGAACAGTGATACACTAAAAAAAAATTTGACTATGGAAATGATGACAAACTACAAAAATGGCTTGTTTACTTTATGGATGAAACTGTGAGGGAAAAACCATGTCATGTAATGTAGCCACAGCAATACGTGTCCAATAATATGATTTAAATAAATCTTCTAGCCTTGCATTTGGTCGGGTCTTTAACCGATTCACTTTTAAATCAAGGAAATAACAATGGGAAAAGGTAGCTCTGACGGAATTTCACATACAGACAGGATTAGAAAGTGTGTTCTTTTTGTCAATGATGAGGAATTGCAATATTTGAGAGCGTGAAAAATTAACTGAAAAATAATTCAAAGAAGAATGAAGTAAGAGAGACTGGGCAAGAGTGGAGAGAGTTGTGAAGTATCAATTTAAAGAGGCCAAGATTTGTTATATCATGGCAGTTTATTTTACTTAAAGGCTAAATATATATAACACTGACAAGAAAATATATAAGAAATTGCTGGAGCCTTGAAGAGAGCCAGAAGTAAAGGTGTGATCCAATAAGTATCAGTGTACTATATATTATAGGTAAGTTTACATGGAAGAGGGCAAGGATTTCATGAGTATTATATTATTACTTATCACACACAATCATTACTGCAGTTACCACACACCAACATTACCTACCACACACTGCATACTCTACACATGGGTTCAGTGCTCACATGTCACACACTTCTCAACACTTTGATTAAGCACTACACACCTTCATTTACAACACTTGTGACTCCCTGCCAAACCCTCACTACCCACTACCCCCCCTCCCTAACTACCCACCATACACCCTCACTACCACTCACTGTGTATTACCTTCACTATGCACCTTCACATCAAACAAATGCTCAAACATCAATGATGATAATTACTGTTACTAGCAGTAACATAACCACTCCAACTATAACCACTTCAGCTAATACTACAATGCCACTGACAAGCCTTCATGCACTTGTTAAAAGACATTCAACAGAGAAGCAGATGCACTACCTGATCCACAGAGCAACTCTGTACTGAAAGTCAAATGAGGCAGAAAACTGTTAGTTAGCACATTGTCTAAATTTACGTTGAAGATAAAATACAGGAAAGCTTAAGCAAACTGAAATAGTAACTAACGTTTATCATGCTACTGAAAATACAGGTGCACATATACTGTATATACATAGCAGCAAAGCACTATACAGTACAGCCTTCATATTATGAAGTTGGATGCAACTACTGGAGAACAGCAGAGTGACAGGCAAACACTGAAAAATTGTCCCTGAAAAGGAGTGTGAAACACAGTTGAGAGGTTGTGAGAGGCCCAAGATGGTCAGCGCTGCTGCTAGAGAAGGAACAGTTCAAATTACCATGACGAGAGAAAATAACGGGAGCGGCATGCCATGTGTTCTCTACAGGGTTTTATCTCCAATACCTCTCACTATCCAGGGCTCTTAAAATAAAAATAAAAAAGATGCTTTATATAATTATGCATTTAAATAATTACAGGACTTCATGCAAAAACAAAAATTCTATCGATTTGAATAAACCTGTTAAAAAGTCAAAGCTCTAATACAGTATAATAAAGCACATGTAATCACAGTTATGATAATCATGACTGATACATCAAATAATGAATGAATAATTTAGACAAGATCTGAATCATAAAGCGAGTTTATAAATCAATTATCGGTGCTCAATTCAGCAAATTCTTCAAAATATTCGTATATAATTCTCCAGGTTTTACATTTTAATGCAAGTGGCCCACATTCAGAAAAAATTAAAATTACCAGCTATAGTGTTTCTAAAACTTTAATTCCTATAAAACCAAAGAAAATACCTCTTAAAGTTTAAAACTTTTGCAATAAATGAAGACTAAACCACACACCAGAAGATGAGGAGACGAGGACTTTTCGGTCTGTCGTGGACCATTATAAAGTCAATTGTGAAACTAAGACTATTTGAAACTTTTCGTAAATCTTGAACACCTGATATTACACCTCAAATATAAGAAATTTACCAAATTCCTAAATTAGAGCAACACTGTATAAGAGATCTAGACTTTCACTAGCATTCAAGTCCTGTATTGGCCTGTTATCCAGAATTTAATGTTTGTTTTTATCTCTTGCATAGATTTTTATTCTCAAAGTTAAGAATCCTATATGTATTTTACTCAAGATGTATATACCTATATAGTTTGAATAAAAAATATTCGAGCTAAATTTTTTTTTAAATATAAAATATTGTTCTGAATGAAGTAAAGTCAATGCCCTTTAGTGTGTAATGCCCTTCATAGTGAAATATCGTAGCAATAATTCTTGTAAGGTGTTGTTATAGAAGGACATTTAATGACAATATAAAAATTATGGCCACAAAGCAGCAGTGGTTATGTTACAGCTATTTATGACGACTCATCTTAAAATATAAGTGGCTTTCCTTGGGCTGGATGATGTATCTTATGTAACAAGTTAGGACAACTGATAATGGAATAAGGTATATTGGGATACATTGAGATTCAAGCCAAGAAATAATACTACTGTATATAACTACATATTTTACATTATCTGAAGGATACTGATGTATAAAGATATATACGGTAAATGCAAGTAATCATCAAAAGAAAGTGCCAAGCCCAGAAATGCTATCAGTAGTGATTGTCATAAAATATTCAAAAGGTCATAGATATAATTCAGGAGGCCTATACAAGAAAAAAAACCAGCGTTGAATGTAATGAAACGCCATTTTCTGGGTGAGACCCGGAGGCTCCCCGGAGCTTTACCGGCTGATATGCTAATGTCAGACTTTGGCATCAGTCATGTGTATGGAGTTCTAGGGCCTACCGGGGACCACGAGCCAGAACCTGGCCCCCTCAGAGAGGCAAGGGGAGCAATGGCCTATAGAAACCCCCGTGTGGTTGGAAGCATTCTATGTCTGCCATCGACCGGGTCAAGCATCCAGAAAGGTAAGCATTCCAAAACAAACCCCTATTCTGGTGAAAATTGCTACCTAAGCCGAACTAGTGAATAGAACTCTTCAACAGAAAACACGGAAACTAGTATGACGTCATACGTCACCGCGCCGCTGTCTGCGCAGCTCCCCCCTCCCCGGGAGGGGGAAGGGGGAGCCCCAGACCTCCCACGCCGGCTATCCACCCATCAGTTCTGAGGCTGGATGTCAAAACACGCGAAAAACGCCGACCGGAGGGAGGGAGGGTTGCCGGGGAGCCTCCGGGTCTCACCCAGAAAATGGCGTTTCATTACATTCAACGCTGGTTTTCTGGGGGGAGCCCCGTCGGCTCCCCGGAGCTAACTACCCACAGAGGAAGGTCAAAGGGACAAAACCGGGAGGCGGACACCACGCACCCCCCAAGGAGGCGAGACAACCGGCAGCAAACGCCAACCCAAGGCGCCACAGCCCCGAAAATCCCGGGAACAACACGAGAACCACGAGCAGCAAGGCCCCTGCACGAACACCAAAAATCCATGCCCGAAAGACTGCAAGGCCACGTCGCCCAGACGGCAGCGAGAGCAGCGAAGCCACGAACGCCACAGGCATGAGGGAAGAACACAGGCAGCTTAGCCGCAAGAACACGGCTGACCACCCGGGACACCATCACCCGCGAACCGGGAAGAACAGAACCGGATCAACGCAAAACGCGCTCCGGACCCAAACGCCGTGGCACGCAAACAACAGCAGAGGGCCGCCACTGAACACAAAAACGACACACCCCCGGCCCGACCAACAAAACACCAACAAACCCTGGACCCCTCCAGAATGCAGCAGCCCCACCCCGCGCCAGAAAAGATGGAGACTGCTGCCATCAAACAACCAAAACGCTAAAACCGAAGGAGCAAGAAAACACAGCAAACCGACCCCCAGAGGCAAAGGCCCAAAGGAAAGAGCCGACGAAAAAACACACCGGAACCGAAGGGGCACTACCAACCGAGGAGAAGACAGAGCACGCTGACCAGAGACCAGGATGGTGCAAGCGGCGCACGAACAGGCCGGAGGTGAAATGACGCACAAGACAGCTGACTAACGGTGCAGAAGCAACACCAAGACCGAAAGCAAGCTGAAGCGGCTCCGCCTGCGCCGCACGAAAAGAGGCGACAGTATGTGGCAAGACGACGGCCACCAACCCCTACTAGAAAACCAAGCCGAGAGTAAACCAAGCCAACAAGGAGGACCCACCGAAGAAGGGACAGGAAAAGGAAGGACCGCCAAAATACCCCATACTGCCGCCAAGAAGCACGCAGGTGGGACACCTACCACGAAGCCACCTGACCACCAACCGGAGGCGAGACCACGAGGCAGAACATAAGCAGCCCCGACAAGGCCCCCCCCCGAGCCCAGGAAAAAGGCGGAGCCGCGAGAAGATCTCGGGCGCGACCACCGAAACCCAGGCGGCACAAGGAGATGGAACGTCTGCCGAACAGAAAAAACTCCGAAGCATGCAAGCCCGCCAGGAGTTCAGAAACGACGGGTCCGACGCGAGACATCGCAAGAACCCCCCCCAAAAAAAGGAAAACAACAACAACCGGCAGGGCAAGCTAGGAAAACCAAAGAAGGCGGAAGGGTCGCCGCCAGAACAGGACCCGAACCAAGGGGCACGAACAACTGCAACAGACCGAGACAAAGAAGCACATCACAGGACACAGGCTGACCAACGCCTAAGAACACACGCAGAACATTCCTGCTGCAGAAGAGGCAGGAAGAAAGAGCAGAAGCACAAAAAAAAAAAAAAAAACCAGGAGAACAACCAGGGGTGGACAATCAGGCAGGGACAAAAACCCCACGCAATCCCCAGGCACAAAACGGCAGCAAAGCGCCACTCCACAACCGGACACAGGAACAAGGACACGCCACCGTGAAACACGGTACCAATGCTCACGTGCAGCAGCAGCAGCAACAGGCACCACTGCAACATGCAACATGTAAAGAGCAACTCCCCTCTGCAAAGGCAGAGAACGGAGCAGGCAGACCCCAGACAGGGCCAACGGAGACACGACAAAACCCTGCAGGCCCAGAAACCTGCACCAGGCGACCGACGGCGGAGAAAACCCCGCTCGATACCTGCTGGATGAGGTACTGGGAGCTCTTTTACACCTCAAGCCCGGCCCAAGGTCAGGCCAGACCGGCCAGAGGATGGCCCACCAGGCAGCTGCTAGGAGCAGTCCACCGGCCCACATACCCCCACAACCAGGACGGGCCGGAACTGCCATACGAAAACAGGCCAGTGCGCCCTGGAAGTCCACGGACGAACCAGCAAGAAGGCTTATGCTCGCAAGTAGGTCGTGTAACAAGCACAGACCACTGATGGTAATACAGTGTTCCCCAAAAGTGCCAATAGCACCACTGCACTCCACTGGTACTATCCCGCAAGTTCTACCAGATAGGCGGGACCCAAGAGCCAGAGCTCAAATCCTGCAAGCACAGCCAGGAGCCTCACCAGGTGAGTACAGAACCAACCCTACAACCCCCACACCTCACAACATTAAAAAAGGAGGGTCCCCTGAATGACTCCAGCATGGGTTGGACATGCACATGAGGGGGACAGGAAGGGGTGATAAAGGGACAGTCACTGGTGTGCGAACGGTCTCAGTCGTACAAAATTATACCTAAATAAAAACAGGTATATGAACACCGCCGCATCCAGCGCCCGGCCAAAAGACGCCAGACCGCAGAAACTCACCTGGCGAATGGTGGCTCGAACTTGACACGACTCAACCGTGCCCAGAAGAACTTGGGAGCACCGCCAGGTGAAGACGCCAGAGCCGGACCCGCAGGAGAACAGGGAGAGGCGAAGGAGGCGGTCCACACCCATGACACAGAAAACCGCGGTGTCCTCCCCACAACTGGGAACCAGGACACCCCTGGTGCAAAGGGGCACATACCGCAGCCAGGGAGAAGAACGAGAGGCGAAGCACTGTAGCAAAAAAGGGCGCAAAACCCCAGCACTGAACCATCGCCCAGACCAAAACAAACTCCACGGCGCATGCGCATAACACGCTGGCCGAACCGCACACCCTCTCTGCGGGAAGGCGCCAGCCAGGACTATTGCACGAGAAAAGGAGCCAAAAGAGGAAGCAGGAACAATAAAACCGGCCAAAGAAGCAAAGAGCCCCAAAAAAAAAAGGGAACCCAAACGGGCGACAAGTAGCCCAACCGGGCGACAAGTAGCCCAACCGGGCGACAAGTAGCCCAACCGGGCGACAAGTAGCCCAACCGGGCGACAAGTAGCCCAACCGGGCGACAAGTAGCCCAACCGGGCGACAAGTAGCCCAACCGGGCGACAAGTAGCCCAACAGGGCGACAAGTAGCCCAACAGGGCGACAAGTACTAGGAGCCGACAGACGTTCCAATAATGCGGGAAGTAGCGAAAAACCTTCCCGTACCCTCGAGAACACAGAAGCCAACACTAGTCCCGAAGGCACACGAAGGCGCAGGCGCACCCGAGATCAAAAGTCACGCAGAACCCCAACGAACGGGGAAACATGACAAAAACACCGTCCCAAAAAACGGGGGAGGAAACATCCACCCACAGGACGGAACCAACCGACTCAAAGGCCAAGGAACCGAGCCCGGGGAGGGGCCGACGTCCAACAGCACGTACGGCGAGTGGGGAGGAAAGACCCCACTCCGCGTAACCACAAGCCCCGCCTAGAGGGGGATAAAACCCCCCACGGGGTCTAACGGGGCCAAGGCCCCCCCCAAGGCAGCCCCTCCCCAGCCCCGGGAACCTACACGACAGGCCCCGGGGCCGAGCCGTTCCCCCAAAGCCCCGGCCGTACCAGAAAACCGGGGCAGCCGTGAAAACACTAAGGAAGGGAGCCCACTGGCAGACTCATACAACACGGCTGGAGGAACAGGCCCAAATGCCCCCGTCACTACCCCGGAAGGGGAATTCCCCGAGACTGCCCGAGTCTCAACACCACGAAACACCCCGCCCTGAACCTACAGACGGTAAGGAACCGGATGCAGGCAGGAAGGGTGAACCAGGGGAAAGACAAGGGGGCGTGGATGCAACCAACACCCCCAAGTCCCAAAACGAAATACAACGGGGCAGCCCCGGGGCTCCCGGGGAGGAAACCACGAGAACGTTGCCACCACCAAGGCTCAAGTGCAACGCCCCTGCTGCCCGCACCCGCTTTGTTAGCACAACTGGGTAACCGAGCCACAACGAGCAACCAAACTCGCAGGACACCGGGTCGAAGGTGTCACCGACCCCACAGGCAGCAGACGGAGGCAAAACAGAGAGTCACCCAGAGACAAAAGGTGAGAGCAACCCTCAAACTCGCTGGAAGCGAGGGGGGGGCTCTGGGGTCACATCCATCGGACCCGCGCGCCCCCAGGGGTTTCCCAGGGTCCCGAGCGTTTACTTTAAGAGGACTCGCGCTCAGGTAATCCCAGGCAGGGTACTGCTAACCGGCACCCAAGCTACCAAACAACTTTCTAAGAGCTGAACCCCCGGGACGTGTACACTCACGGGGACCTAGCAGGGGGTACCACCAGAAATACTCAGAACACAAGGGACACAAGGGGCAAGAACGAAGGCAGACCCCCCCACCAGGTATATAAACAAAAGAAAAAGAAAACCCCGCAAGAGGACAGCGTACCCAAGCGGAACAGAGCCGGCCGCTATGATTGGTAAAGACAAGCTGCACAGTACCCCGCGCCCCACCAGTGCAAACACCGCCCCTTACTCTAAGGCGAACAAGGGAGACAGAACACCCGAGCACACAAAGAGCGGCCGAAAACCAAGCGGTAAACGGCCAAGCAGGGGCAGGACCCAAGGAACTTGTGGAAGGTGGCCCCAAGCCCCAAGGGCAGTACTTACAGGGCACCTAGGGAAGGGAACCCTAGGCGCATGCAGCCCGAGTACTGAAGAATCACACCCGGCTCACGCACCACCTAGAAAACAGACACCACACTCTAGGTACAGTGCTGAAACAACCACTGGAGCCGGAGCACATAACCAGTGCCTATAGCATCAGCCGAAGAACTGATGGGTGGATAGCCGGCGTGGGAGGTCTGGGGCTCCCCCTTCCCCCTCCCGGGGAGGGGGGAGCTGCGCAGACAGCGGCGCGGTGACGTATGACGTCATACTAGTTTCCGTGTTTTCTGTTGAAGAGTTCTATTCACTAGTTCGGCTTAGGTAGCAATTTTCACCAGAATAGGGGTTTGTTTTGGAATGCTTACCTTTCTGGATGCTTGACCCGGTCGATGGCAGACATAGAATGCTTCCAACCACACGGGGGTTTCTATAGGCCATTGCTCCCCTTGCCTCTCTGAGGGGGCCAGGTTCTGGCTCGTGGTCCCCGGTAGGCCCTAGAACTCCATACACATGACTGATGCCAAAGTCTGACATTAGCATATCAGCCGGTAAAGCTCCGGGGAGCCGACGGGGCTCCCCCCAGAAAAAGACATAATATGTCTGATGTGAAATAAGTTGGATTCACCCAGTATTTCAATGAGACACATGAATCAAACCATGGGCAAGCAAATTTTCCAGTCAAGAAAATCAAGACATTCAATCAGGTGAGAGACTTAGCAGAACAATGCAGTTCCACTAGTAAGGTGAAGGGCTTTGTTTCATTAAGTGCCAATGAGTTAATCATATGTGGGCAATGAGTAACATAGCCACACACATTTCCACACTTGCTATTTCAGTAACAGGCTTCATAAGTGCAAATAATATGGTTGCAGATTGATAACCATTCATAACCAATCTCCAATGGATGCAGATTGAGTTATGAATGATGGTAAGGAATTCAAGTAAGGAATTTGTTTCTGGGAAAATAGGACTGGCACGAATGGCCACTTTAGCAGTGGTGTCTACAAGGACATTGGAAGCAATACTAAAAGAATGAGCAAGACAATTTTCACAATATAAATATTTACAATATATACATTTGAGTTAATCAAAGTATATACCGAGTTTTAATCTAAGACTTGTGACATTTGACTAATAATGTAATGGTGTAACCAGTCACTGGTAGTGTAAGTATAGCACTACTGCAAGTTGACACATATTTTACTAGAACGACATGACAAGCTTATTTAAAAAGAACTGGTTGATTATATTTACTGGGGTACGTTTCTGCCAATGGAGTGACTAGTCAAGGCATCCCATTGCTTGACACATCACACACATCACTGATGTCAACGTCATCAGTGCTCACCGAGTTTTGATTCATAAATCAGACTCAATATGTCAATGGCTGTACTCAGCTCTAGGGAGCATAGGTAGTCTTTAAAGCGAGACTTTTAAGACATTTCTGCAAAAACTGTGCAAAAAATCCAGCGTTGAATGTAATGAAACAGCATTTTTCTGGGTGAGAACCGGATGCTCCCCAGAGCTATAACCGGGCTGATGTATATATATTAGACCGTGGCAATAGTCAGTCGATGGAGTTCTATGCCTACTGGGGACCACGAACCAGAATTTGACTTCCTCCAGAGAGGCATGAGGAGCAATGGCCTATAGACAACCCCTAGTAGTTGGAAGCAGTCTATATCTGCCATCTACCATGTCAGGCACCCAGAAAAGTAGGAATCCCAAAACAAACTACAGCTGGTTAAAAATTGTAAACCAAAACCAGAACGAGCAAGCAAAACTCCCCAATCAGAAAACAAGCATTTGCAAAATTCAATTGCAAAATTCACCCACACACTTTAAAACTCGGTATAAATGTGCTTACCCGCTTAAACCAAAGACTGTGTAATCTAATACTGAATTATACAACTCTTAGGCTGTTTAGCACATTAAAAAATAATATAATCTGGCCATGACAACAATTTACTGCCATGTGAGTAAATATGTAGTATCACTTTTCTGGAGGGGTATATGCTGCGTAGAACATAAATTATCTCATTCATTTTCATGATGTGCTTATCAAGGAATGGAGCAGAAAGCCTTCTTTTATATTGTAAGCAATTGCTAAAATACACTAAAATATAGCCAAGATTATTGTCATAAGTGAGCATGGCTTTGGGTTTCCACAAATTTGTTATATAAAGAAGAGAGAACAATAAATGACAGAATTAATCTAACTACTATTCACTGGATAATATTTTAAGATAAATTTAGGGGAAACTCATGGGCAGCACAAGCAACCACATGAATAAAGCATTCTATACTCCAAAAATCAATTGCCAGCATAGTAAATTTTTGTTGCCTAAATTCAAGATACAGTACTAAAATATGTAGTGACTAGATTACTTGCTAGCTAAAATATCATAATATAATTAACGCATCACAGTTTACAGTGAAAATTCCAAGCGCCATTAGGTAAAATTTATCTACAGGATATCATAAATAAATGCATGCTAGACAAAATTACGTATTGCCTTCATTATCTGTACAAGTATACATATACAATCACAGGTTACATTTGGCAACTTTAGCAGGCTTCACTATACAGCAGACCGATGCCCTCATCACACTAAGTGCTACTATGGAAAATTAGGCATTATCAAGAAATTGAAGGATACAATTAAAGAACATACATTCGTACACACACGCAATTACTCAGGATACTATAAGCATATAGGAGATTAACTATGGAGTACCAAGTAACAATTTGAGGCCCCAAACCTTCTCAAGCACACACACAGGAAACAGTCCACAGATTAGCACTAGATTATTAGCACGATAAAATACCCATGTTACAAGGACAGGTTGAATGAATTGAAACGTGGATGCTTAAGAAATGCACACATTGCTAATACAGTATGGTTAAATATAAACCATATTACCTATATTACATATAGGTATTGTAATATGGTTAGTACCAACTGGTCACGATAGCTAAGGTCTCGATAACTAAGGAAGTATCAATTGACCAATTGATACTTCCAGATGTCTGGATAACTGAAAATACAGATACTGTACTTGAATGAAAGATAGGGAGGTAATTTTTTGGTAGTTTTGGTATTTATTTTAAAACACATGGGTTAAAAATACATGTAATAGTTTTAAAAGGATTGCACTAATGCCAGAAACCAATGAAATTTGGAGATATTTGATATAAATAAGTGCTCGCTACCACTAAATTGGGTCAAGACTTCTCAAATCATCTAGACATAAATTTCTGGTTCATCACCCCCCATTAACTGGATATGCTCCACTTAATAAGGGTGGAGAACCAGGAATTTCCATGTCCAGATAATCCAACAATCAGGAAAGTGCAGATCCATATAATGGTAGCTCCAATATATATAGAGGAGAGTATTTATAAGGAAGAACATGCTGTGTGAAGAGGGGTGTAACCAGGATAAGGGGTCCATAACAAGAGTACACATACTAGGCAGACCCAGGATAAAGAACACAATGGTGGGGGCCCCAAATAGGACACAATGGTAACATATATGGGGTGATAACAGGCTGATGGGCCATACAAGGGGAATGCCAAGACTAAGGGAACAAAGACGAAGGGTCACACAAGGGGAAGGAACCAAGACACAAGGTCATATACAGTATGTAGAAGACCTATGACTAGAGGCCACAAAGGGGGATGAGACCAGGACGAGGGAGCAAATGGAAGCTAGACATCTGAGCCAAAGATAAAATCCTGGTTTGGAAAAACATTACACTGGTCAATTAAAGATCCAGGTGTGGCCCAGAAGCTGGAGCTTGATTCCCACAAACACGGGTGAGAAATAACATACACGACACACACAAACACACACATTACAGAGCATGATTAACAAAAATGTGGCAGAATTACAACTAACAGGAAATAGTTAACAAAAGGTAACTTTTTACAATATACAACAATGTAATACCATGCAACAAAACACATAATTACCTTCAAGACAAACAACAAACTATAGAACAAAACATTTAATACAAATGAGCATTAGATTAGTCTGGTAACAACCTGGACTACCAACACATGAAACACAGATGTTAGCCATTATCTAACTGATAATTTATTTCACTAGCCATGAACAACCTACAATATTATCTCCTATTTACTACATCCACAATCTACTATTTGTGTTAGATTAACTTACACAGTTTCTGTCACTGGATTTCACATCTCTGGACTTCTCCAAAATATTTACCAAAATAGAATATACTGTACTATTTTTGCCAATCTTATGATTATTAGCTCCTCTGACTTATTAAAAAATGTTGAAATTTTATAACAGCCATGAGTTTAATTGTTCATGGTACAAATACAATAAGTTCTATTGTATGATGAGTTCTCTTACTCAATAAGTGTTATCTTTAACCCATTTGAGAAAGACTATGATCAAACACAACCAGGCCATATTGACTCTCACAACCCAGTGAGAAAAATATGGTGGGAAAGAAGATCCTGGAAATACCGTACGTTTTCATAAAATTTTGTTTATCATGAGCTACTTTTGTATTTTTGTCTATCACTCAACACAGTTTAAGGTACAATATGGAGAACGCTAGCTTTGTGATCAGGTCCCTTTTTCGGATTGAGATTTAGGGCAAGGATCCTGGGACCAATGTTAGATCTTCACCTATTTTATTGTTCTTCTGTGTTGTTAGTCATGGCTTATCAACACAGGATATGAGCCCCATTATTTTTGTCACAAGCTGTTCTTGAATTTTCTGGTGATAATCCGAGGTTGTGAGTGTGGGAGTCTCATGTGTTCCTCGCACAACTGTCAGTCATGTCTTGATGTCTAGCTCTGTTCACATCTTGCTTTGGTCTATTTTTCTTGGTTCTGATCATCTCGCAGCTATTTGAAAGCTGGGGTGGCACATGAATGTATCTGCATTCTTCCATTGTTTACACATGATGTTTTGGGGTCAGTTCTCTCCTTTCTGCCTGGAGGTTGGGTGTTGTAGTTTTCCTTCATATACGACCATGTCCTTTGTCTCTACCGGGTTTTGTCTAGCCAGGTGTGCGCTTAGATGGCTCTGGTGCTTTATTCCTATTCTACAGTCGATACTCTCCTCTGTTCTCAAGAGCACAGGCTCTTGATCACCTTTCGTTTTATGTAGTTCTGATGGTGCGTTTTGCTCTGGGCATTGGTCTGTCTTTTCTTCCCACCTTTGGCCTCCCATGGCCATTAAGATCTGATTATGCTATTTTCTAGCAATATTTTCTGCAATCAGTTACCTGTCAGTACAGTAGTTCGACACTGCAGGGAGGGAGGACCCTCGATATAAGCCTTAACATGTATACATACACTGGTTGCCTGTCCCTCAACAAAATGATTTATTATTATATCACAACTGTGTCAATCACATCCTTGGAAAAGAATGCCGTGTCTTAGAAAGCTATTCATCAAGACAAAATGCTATTTGTTAAGCCAATTAAACATTATGTATTGAATAACTTAAATAGTTTAGTAGATAGCAAAGAAAAAAAAAAAAGTTCCACAAGAAATACACCCAGGTCCCCTATTTCCAATAATGTATTATATAGAATAACAAACCTGCATCAAAAGATATTGCAGCTGGCAATTGTCACTTATTATGGTTCATTCTGCCAAGCTCCAGAAACAGTTTTAATTCCAATTAAAAGCATTATGTTTATATATGTAGTTTATGGCATATGCTTGACTGTACCAGTCAATTGTATATTTAATATTTGAAGAATTATATTCTGATCAAATAGCTAAGTAGGTGTTTGTAATGCAACAAGCTCATCATTGCACTGAGTTTGAAGAAAAGCAACAAGATATCCAAGCTATACTGCATTTGTATATTTGGTCATGCATCTCAAAAGCTTACAAACCGACTGAAGATTTCGGCATAATGTGAAGCTTCATGCCTCCTACTGCTTACATCAATACTTGCAGGCATCTTGCAAGCGTGCCCTCTACCTACACGAGCCCTGGATATCGTGAGAGAACCTTACCAGCATCTGCAACCACTCCTGGGCCTTCACTCTTTTCTGCTTCCTTTATGGGGGCAGCATTTTTCTCAGGAACAGAATTGCTGGGGGTTTCTTTGGATGGGAGAGAAGCAAGGGGGGGCTCTGGGACTGTTGACGGGGAAGTGGGTGGAGGGGGTTCAGAGATCGCAGCAGGAGTAGAGGAATCTATTTCAGCCTCACCCTTTTCCTTTGGACCACCGTCCCCATCATCTTTTTTGAGGGCTGTCTTCAGGATCTGTGGAAAATCAGATCACAAGCTAATATACTTACAGTACATTTAATTAATATCTCAGGGTTTTTCCTCCCTCCAGGTTGATGTGTCTACACCCCCCCATTAAAGAAAGATAAGCAAGGTAATGATGAATTAATGAGAATGTATTACATCTCTCTAACATGTCTATACTGTATATCTATATGCAGTATCTATATCTATACATGTACAGTAAATGTATATTTACTATACATGTATAGATATTTATCTATACATCTACTTGTATATCTCCCTCTTTAGTAATCTTGGCGAGTGACTTTTCCTTTTTTTACTTTACTCAAGTACACTCGTGCTTTTGGCAAGCAACTATAAACTACTTTATTTATTAACCAAGCCAACATGTGAAGCTCATCAACGTATTTTCCAGCTGACCCATCAAAACTCCTTAATACCTGAATGTAGCTGTCATATCTTTACAAGAAATAGGTCTATGCCCTCAAAGAAAGTTCCCAGACAAACAGCACCTCCCTGGCTTCATAGGATTATAGGGAGTACCTCCCTGTGATCAATCACTAATCATAGCTGCACTTTAGGGGTTAAGCTTCCCTAAGCAATGTGCAGTGTCATATGGTATGACACAGACAAAATGGGATTTTAGGATACTTGCAGCACAATGATACAGCTCAAAATGAAGCTTTATACATTAAATCAAAGTCTTATTTATTAACACAAGTGAACATACTTGCTTTTCAACACTACAAACTGTTTAAAAATCCCTTGTTAACATTACAGGATAATACATCTTCATAAATTAATTTCCTCTTCTTTATTATATTTACTTTAGGTGCTACAAACTAAATGTAAAGGTAGTGATGGTGGCCAAAAATTACCCTGAGAGTTAATGTAAGCTTGAGAGACGCCAGGCCACCGCTCGCACCACTCAGTGTGTACTCTTCATTCTTCACCTCCAGATTACGTTCCTTCAGCAACACATTCAGATCCAACTCGATCTTACCCTGTATTTGGCTTGTTTTATGATCAATGACCTGAAATTCACAATATATATATATTAATAAAGCTTAAAATCAAGTCATGTATGGTGATATTACAATGACTACTCCTGTACCATTAAGTAGTCAATGCATTACTGTTTTTAAATCATTACTTATATATTACACTATGGCATTCATAATTATTTAAGCATTACTACTAATTTCTTACTGTACTGTATATGCCTTTTACTACTGTACAACTTTTCTTTGTGGAACATAACATTTATGGAATATTTGCATCATTTTACTTTTCCACAAACATAATCAATTAAAAATAAGAATTATGCTTCAAAAACAAACCAATATCATAAGATTATCAGTTTGTTATTTTTATATTTCCTATCTCAAAACACTTTTTAACCATGAATTTATTGGATAGAGTGTTCAAAATACAATAATAATGAGTATATATAATAATATTTAATAAAACTACGGTATGTAATGATCTGGTGTTACTTTGCCAGCGAGGAAGTGAGGGCAATTCTCATCATCTACATTATAATATTTGTGTGTCCTTACTTAGAAACATTTACATACGGTACTAGCAACAAGCAGTGCTTTAGTGGGCGTATGCTCCACAGCAGATAGGTAACCACATGCACAAAAGCTATCATCTTCAAACATACTGCTACTACATAAAGCTTCAGAATCTCTCAAACCCTTGTCAGTGAGCCCATATACCTGGTGAGGGTTTCGGGAGTTCTACTCTCAATGCAGTACAGCTCTGTAACAATACGGTACCTCGAATCACTTATTTGGCTGCCAGTACGTTATTATCACTAACCACATACAGTACTTGTATTGGAAATCATAAATTGGAACTATGAAATCTTTTGTCTAGACTGGTGGTTTTCTGAACCAACATAAAAATTTATATACCCCTTAAAATAAATCTAATAAAGTATATTTCCTTCATAGAAACAATTTAAGTTATACCTCAATTTTCAGTTCCTGTGTACGTGGGTTTCTCACAAGGAAAGTGAACCCTTCCTCAAACACTGGATCGTTAGTGCGCTGACGGACAGACGTCTCCTGCTGAGTGTTGCCAACATGCAGCCGCACAAACGGATCAGGGATGGTCTGTTGGTGCATGAAATATTATGAACATTCATTCTAGATACAGTATCACAAATCACACACACACAAGTAAAAATATATATAGGCTAGTTTTCATATTTGATGGTTATTATTACCATTATCTTTTCTAATTATAGTACAGTGTAATAACACCCGAGTACAATTCAAGCACAATGGTGTTAACATAGAATTTATTGCATATATTTTAAGATGGTGGTTCTATTAGATGAATACAGTTTCAATTACAAAAAATCACTAAATGAATATGAGAAGGTTCTGTCTGAGCATGGCACTTGGATGTTCCGTAAGACAAAATCTCTGCCTATCTAATTGGGCCAATCATGATAGTTAGGGTAGGGTAATAATCTGCACCGGCACAACAGGCACCTTTTCAAATATCCCTGTTGGGTCATACTGGTGTTAGGGAGGAAATGGAGAAAAGACTACACAGAATGATCACCAAAAGTTTAGTAACATTTGAAGTCTTTCCAAGACATTCCTGTATAATATATACTAAGTAGTAGTACTTCAAACTGCCTGTTTTCCCACCAGCTTGCTATTCTAACTGGCACCAGATGGCAGCACCCAATTTCAGAGGTGCAAAGGTGACACCTCAGCTCTACCAACCCCAAACCCTGATGTTAAAAGGTACGCTAAAAAAGGTACAGGGAGCGCTAGACATGACAATCACTAATGTGAACTAAGCACACCCTATGTAAAAGTGCAAAGCCCATACATGCATAAGCAGCAGGGCTAGGTGTGATTGCAGATACAATACACAGTTAACTACAGCATTATACTACTACTCACCAGTAAGCCTCACAGTAGAGAACAAGTTCTATGCATTGCCCAGAAGTAAGGTGACACAGGTCTTAATGGTTATTTCAAAGAGGGACTCGAACCCTTCAGAGTAAGTATAGGTACAGCGAAACCTCAGTTTTCGAATGCCCCTTTTTTTGAATGTCTCGGTTCTCGAGCTCAATTTCTTAAACTTTGGCTCGGTATTCAAGGTTTGCCTTGGTGTTCAAGTTTGTTGATACACGTACGGGCCGACCGAGCATGTGGCGCGCATCAGTTTACCAGTGTCTCCTGCCTAGTGATGACCACGCTTGAATTCTTTGTGAAGAATTTTGTTGTTTTTGTGCTTTTTGGGCTTCTGAACATAAAAGTTCTTATTATATATCACACCATGGGTTCCAAGGAAGTCAGTGGTAAAGTACAACCTAAGAAAGTAGTTGTGAGGATGACGATAGAGGAAAAACACAAGATCATTCATAACGAGACAATGTGATGTCTCACTTCAAACAAGAGTTATAACGTTGGGAAAACAAGAGTCTATAGACAGATTCTTAGTAAGACAAACAAGCAAGCATTGAACCACAACCAGGTCCTAGTGGTATGCCTGCAAAATGTAAGGGAGTACACCCCAGAAATGTCATCACTGCTGTTATAACGGAAAGGGACTCCCCTTCCAAACACTAACATCTCTCCTCCTTGCCCCTTCCTCACCTCCTTCCTTACACCAACAAGAGTCCTCAATAAAGATAAGATATACTTGTACATACTATAGTACAAAACATATATAGTAGTATGTATAACATGTATTTTTAAGTTAATATTTTTGGGGATGTGGAACGGATTAATTTAATTTACATTATTTCTTATGTGAAATTTGTTTCGGTTTTCGAACTGTCTATGGAAACATTAAATTAAAAAATGCAGGTACCACTGAATCTCTGAGAGGGCAGAGTAAACAGAAGGCTAACCACCAAGAAAGGAAATCCTGGTCCATAGTTGTATTGAAATACTGTACTGACCTTGGACGCATACAATGTGGACAACAAAGACAACCGAGAAGGAAATTTCTCTAACCATGAAGTAATGGTTATGCTTTATGCAGTGTAAACCAATAGGATGCACTATCTGATGAGACATGCTTCCTAGATACACCAGATGAAAGAGGGGGCAGGTAGGCTGGGACTCAGGTGAGCCTGCTTCCCCAAGCCAGACCAGGCAAGCAAAGAGGAAGGCTGGCTGGGACGCTTGGTGACTCATGCTGCCACCTGGTGACAGTCAGACACATCACAATTAGGATGTTTGCACCGTAGAAATTATCATTTGCCTTGTTGCCTGCAGTTACTAGTTTTATTGTGCTTATGCATTTATACAAGGGTTTTTGTACAGTACTTGCTTTTGGGTTGATTTCTGATATCTGTCTTCTCCTTGCCCTGAAGAGTGAGTCAGATTCTGGTCTTGGCTCCTGGTAAGCAAAGGCTGGTCTCAGAGGCATGATCCCTCTCTTTAAGGCATGACTAAACCAACATTGATTTAAACTAACTAAACAAAGCTGCCAAAGGAATATAAGAAAATTTATCCTTTCGCAAACAGAGCAGTAGATAGTTGGAACAAGTTAAGTGAGAAGGTGGTGGAGGCCAAAACTGTCAGTAGATTCAAAGCATTATATGACAAAAGTGCTGGGAAGACGGGACATCACAAGTGTAGCTCTCATCATCTAACTACACTTAAGTAATTACTTATGTCAGTATGCTACTGAAAGGGCATTTCCTGAGAAAAAGGTGTGTATATTTATTCAGCCTGAAAGAGAGGCTTGAGGCTAATGTAAGACCTATTGACTAACCCAAACCAAAGCTTGTCTAACACCGATACAATGAAAGGCAAGAATAGCTTGTGACAAATGAAAAATACAAATACAGTCTCTAAGAACTAAGTGAAGGTCAGACCTGAGAATTAACAAACCCCGGTTAATCCTGAAACAAAACTGATGTACCCAAGATAATGTGCCAAACACAAATGGCACTTTATCTTGTCATGGAACAAAGTGCCAAGGAACCGCTGTGTAATGGGAACCCAAAGAGATGGAAGCCACTGATGAAGAACAAACTGAACAGCACGAGCCCACTGCACAGCAAATCAAGTCTTAATCTTGCTAAACAATACTCAGGACCTATCAGATAGAATATGATAGGGTTTGTGGCAAGGGACCTTGTGTTGGCATTATTACTACCATCTGGTGACAAATAAGGTTAGCAGCCAGACAAGTGAACAGGCTTTATGCAAGACCACTACTTTGTGATTCTTGTGATGTCAAGTAAGGCATGGAAAGGAGTGTTTATTAGTGAACTGTCTGTGGTCACCATGCTTTAACTATTGACTACATGTTGACAATTTCGAAAGTTGTTCTACTCCAGCAGCCGTCCTAGCCTAGTCTGCGAGGCTACTCGTCTTCAAGTGGTATACAAACCACACATGGCCCCCGTGGGTTACACGGGCCCAAAGGCCCATGTAGCCATTGTAGCCAGTATGATTTTTCAAACAAGGATATTTGAAAAGATGTCTGTTGTGCTGGTGCAGAATTGCCTTAGGAAGTATACAAAATAGAATAATTGAGAAATAAAACTTTGTACAATTATTCTACAAACCTTGCAAATTATTCATTATACAGTATTCTTAATTATTTAAATCTAAAATACAATTAAGAACAGTAGGAATCATAAGAATTTTAAATTAATAATATCAATAATGTCACATATAGGACAATTACAGTACAGTACAGTACTAGCAATTTTGGTATAATACATCATGTACAAGGGAGAATAAAGCTTGCCAACTAAAGAAAACACGAAACCAAGCTCAAAATCACTAAATACCGTACACAAACTGATTCTTAATTGGCTTTAGAACAGTTAGGGGATTTCTATGTTGAGTGGACTGATCTGACAGCCTTCTCAATAATACCATCAGCAATAAACATACTGGAAACATTTTAGTGCTAAATATAGTACCAGTTCTTTAATTTACACATACTGTACAGTGCCAACATCTTTAAATTGAAATTGAAATGTATATTTCTAAATGATTATATTAACTCTGCATCATGCAAGACTGCATCAGTGGTTGTTTACCAAAGCACACACATTTTTGCAAATCCTTAAAAAACCAGCGATGAGTGTAATGAAATGCCATTTTCTGGGTGAGCCCTGGAGGCTCCCCAGAGCTTACGGGGCTGATAGAAATGAATTAGACCGTGGCATCAGTCGATGGAATTCTTGACTACCGGAGACCACGAGCCAGAACATGGCCCCCTCAGAGAGGCATGAGGAGCAATGGCCTATGGAAACCCCCATGTGTTTGGAAGTGTAGCAAGTACAAACAATATACTCACTCCAACTTCTCATTAGCTTAATGGCATAACTAATTGCAGAAGCTATAATCTCTTCCCTAATTACAGGTAACAGTTCTTCCATCTTCCTATCCTAGTGGAGGAAGCCGAGGTGTAGTCACAGAATATAAGCAAGCATAAAGTAACGCCTGGCGTTCCGCGAGTGCTATGTCATGGGTTCGTATCCTGGCCGGGGAGGATTTACTGGGCGCAATTCCTTAACTGTAGCCTCTGTTTAACGCAACAGTAAAATGTGTACTTGGATGAAAAAACGATTCTTCGCGGCAGGGGATCGTATTCCAGGGACCTGCCCGAAACGCTACGCGTACTAGTGGCTGTACAAGAATGTAACAACTCTTGTATATATATCTCAAAAAAAATAGCCGACAGTACAATTTCCACAGTCAAGAATGTAGCACTCGGCATATGCAGTTATAATCAACCCCAAGATGCTACAGCTTCGATACAGAGCAGACATCAGACTAGGACCGCATCGAGCTACAGCGCTCTCCTACATAGAGCTCTGCGACTCCAGCCTCACTCAGCTCCAAGCTCCGCCTCAATGTCTACGACACTGCTGCATCCAAGACTACTAAATAAACATGAAAACCCACTAAATACTGTGTATCTACTCTACTCAACAACGTAACACAATTGTACATTACAGAAGCATTCCATGTCTACCATCGACCGGGGTTTGGCACCCAGAAAGGTAAGCATAACAAAACAAACCCCACATGGTAAAAATTGCTACCTAAACCCAAACAGGGAAGCAGAACTCCCAAACTAAAACAAGAAAACAAGCAAACGTCACTAACGTCGTTGTGCCGATTGTCCGTGCAGCCCTCTCTCCCAGAGGGGGATGGGGGGCCCAAGACCCCTCGCACCAGCTGTTACAACACTCATTTCAGAGGCTTAGCATCAAAAAGAATGCAAAAAATCAACCAAAGAGAGGGAGGGTGCCGGGGAGCCTCCAGGGCTTACCCAGAAAATGGCATTTCATTACTGTACATTCAGCACTGGTTTTCTGTGGGGAGCCCCTACGGTTCCCCTGGAGCTACCGAAACAAAGAAAAGTGACAACAGGGACTTACACGGGAGGTGGCCACCACTTGCATCTCAACTTGAAGTCGAGACAACTGGCTGCAACCTGTAACTCAAAGCGACTCACGTCCGACTAGGGCCAGGAACGTTGACCAAGTAATGTATGGCCAGGACCCTGTTCGACCTCCAAAATCCCTATGCCCAAATGTCAGCCCAACACCTGTTACTGAAAATGGCAGCCAAAGCAACAAACTTACGAATGTCATGAGCATGAGGATAGACCGCAAGCTGGCTGGACCAAATAACCCTGCGAACGACCTGGGAAACCCGAGCTCTGAACGGGTAACAAGGGAAACCAAATTTCATCCCCAGCCACAGAGACCGTGGTGTGCAGGTAATGGCAAAAAAAGCCCCAACCGGGGTTCTTCGGTTGGGGCCTTTTTTTTTTTTTTTTTTAGTTTGGGAAGTTCTGCTTAACAGTTCGGCTTTCAGTAGCAATTTTTTTAACCAGACAGGGTTTGTTTCAGGGCACCTACCTATCTGGGTGCCTGACCCAGTCCATGGCAGACACAGAATGCTTCCAACCACATGGGGGTTTCTATAGGCCAATGCTTCTCTGAGGGGGGCCGGGATCTGGCTTGTGGTCCTCTGTAGGCAGAACTCCATTCCCTTTGACTGATGCCATGGTCTAATACATTTATATCAACCTGGATAACTTTGGGGAGCCAAAGGGACTCCCCCCAGAAATACCCCAATTGGTTTTTGAGTTTTGCAGAAGAATAGACTTGATACCGAATAAAATAAGATTTCAAAGTATCCACTGGCAGTAAACATTATGCAAACACACAAAATGCAGAGTTTTAGTTAATGTTCCGAGACATTCTCTGGTTACCAGAAAATGGAATGTCAGAAAAAGATGCATAAACACAATTCTGACAAAACCATGAGGTGCACCTTCTGTGTAAACGCATTCAGCAAATAATGTAAGCAGAATGGAATTACCAAAAGGTAAAATTATAGGACAAGATATATGTATTTGTGAATACAATTAAGTTTAATTAGGGCTCCTGGAAGATTTTTCACAGGATTAACTGCATTGGCACATAATCAATAATTATAACATTTTCAGGGCTTTGTAGTTTTAGGAGAATAGTCACAATAAAGTTGAATAGCTTCAAGACAATTTATGAATGCAAAACTAGTTAAAAAAAAATGTCAGACTTTTAATATTTTTGGGGGGATTCTACAGGTAATTTTAATGCTAAACATCTTTATAAAGCCTTAAATATAAAAATGATTGAGATTTTACCAATGTACCACAGCACATAAGCAAAATAAAACCAATTTTTTTAAAAGCCATTAAATCCTGTAAAACCAAAGCATTATCATGTACAATGCACCGACAAGTAACCACATGCCAAAATGTAAACACCTTTCATGCAGTCAAAGAGGACAAAAAGCACCATGCAGTCAACTGACAATGGTTTACCTTATGTGACGGCTGGCCAGCACATCCAGGAGAAAATGGTGTGATTAATGAACAACTGAAGATAAAAGTAGAAATAATAAACCTGTCTGAAAGTAAAGTAGCAAGGCCAACTGACGTCTTAACCGTATATACAAGTTTCCAGATTCAGAGTTATGTTAACACTTACTCATGCTAAGAAGGGAAAATCCATTTCATGGAAAAATGAAATGAAATCAGGAATGTGCATGCCTTAAATTTGTGTTGGCAACATTATAAATTTGTCGGTTGCCAAATTCTAAAATTATCTTTTACAATTTAGATACAATGTACAGAATCTAAAAAAGCACTTACTTAAACACATCCTGCACTAACTAACTATAAACCTAGATATAAATTCTTACCAAATCAATTCCTGAACAAGTACTGCATAGTAATTCAATGAAGGCAAAGGAAGTTCATTAATAATATAACGCTCTCTAAATTCAATTACTACTATATTGGAATACTGGAACACTTTATGATATACATGACCTGTACCAAAAACATACTATGTAATGCAACGAATATCTAAAATATATCTAGAGTGTGAAAAGCGCTTTAATCACCTTCTATGGCCGAGTGCTCAATAACAGACAATATGTACCATAGAAGACCTAGCCCTGTCCATAGAGGACAAAATAAAGTGTGTATATTCTGATACGTAAGTATTAGAAATAAGTGGCCACATTTGTGGTAGAAAAAAGCACAACCACCACATCCGACATCCTTCCTTCAGCAAATGATTTTCAAAGGATTCAGTTTACCCCTTGAATACACACTACTGTATTCTATAAGACCATATTAATTAAATTGTCACGCTTCAACCAACATTCTTTAATACACTTACACATGTATAGGGATTCATCCTTAATCCCCCATAAAGTAAAATATTTTTAAACTGTTTCTATCTGTGAGCAAAGTGCAATTTCTTGAAACTCTAGTTATTAACTGCACCCACACATGTAATTCTAAGTATAAAATTATTCTAAAAATGACTTGGCACTCACATGCCACCAGTGATAAACATCTTCCATAGATTCTATTATTGATAGTCGACTAACCGTGCAGATGAACCTTACATGCATCACATAACTTTACCATAAGACAGTACAGTACTGTAATAGCTGAAAAAAAAAGCATGGGGACATACTTGTTTGAACCCGTGTCATGCTAAGATAATAGAAATACTCTGCCAAAACTCTTAAATTTTAAAATCCAGTTGGAAAAATTCATTAGGGGCAAATAGGAGACCTTTGACAAGCCACAGACTTCCTGTCATCATCAAGGCAACTTGTAGTGTTAGTAACCCTTGAGGTTATCTCGAGATGATTTCGGGGCTTAGAGTTCCCGTGGCCGGTCCTCAACCAGGCCTCCTTTTTGTTACACACCCCCCAGAAAGCAGCCCGTAGCAGCTGTCTAGCTCCCAGGTACCTATTTACTGCTAGGTGAATAGGGAACCCTCAGTTCCCACCGAGACTCCGATCTCAGTCGGTCCCACAGAGACTTGGTCTAAATCCGAGATCGAATTTACTCTCGGGTAAATTCAGGTAAAAATTTGTATATATAGGCATATATAATTTAGGTATATTTCTTAAGAATGCTCTGAAATTTGGAATTAGAATTACTACTAGTAATGTGCATAACTATTTTGTCAACAAAGTGAAGTGCTGCAGAAGTGGAACAGTCACCATTGAAAGATGGCAAAGTGGGTATTTCACCATAGCTCAAAAAATAAAACAATTACTGTATACACATTTTTTATATTCATAAACATCACCCCACACCATCAGCAAAACTTGCTGTGAAAAGGGCAGTAACATTTGCGATTAAGTCAATTTTAGTTTCACCCGAAAATTTAACCATTGTTTTAAACCCATGGCAACGACCATGAAACTTCAGACGTTTCAAGTGCAGGCTCTTCCTGCACTCGGCAAAGATAAGTTCAACATGCAAACTAATACTCTTTAGGAAGAGTGGGAGATGAAGAATATACAGCACTGTAAACTGGCTAAAACCTTACTGTGCATTTATTACTAACAGAAAATGCAGCCAAAATATTAATAACTTTAACGTAAAAAGTTAACACTTTCACCCGCGGAGAACGCAATTTGCGTCCATTTATAATCTCACGGATGTCCGGCGGGGACACATTTTGTGTCTGAAATTAAAATGTGTTAAAATTTTATTTATTGTTCAATTATCTGTCTTGACCCAGTAAATCTTCCAACTGTCTTGGCCCAGAATGCGTCTCACCCATCTCATATTAACCCAATATATTTTATAATCATGAGCTCTATCCTCTGAAGTATCAATTTGGCTTTAATGTGTCGAGTAAAGTTTACACATCTAACTTGTCAAATTGCCGAGGTAAATGATGAACTGTGCTTACATGCCAAACATCACATGGCTTATATTAAAGTTACTTCTAGATATGAAATTATGGTTAATTATTTTTAAATTGCTTATTCTATACTACTTTATTTATATTATTTTGATCTTAATTGTACCAAGCCAACATAAAAGCTGTTACCGATTTGCTTATAATCGATTTATATTATAGTACTGCAGTCACAATTTAAAGAATTGAAGTTACAGCAGTCTTATTTTCCTAGTAATACAATTACCAAGGCATAATGTGCAGCTTCATACAAACTGCACATTATATATTATGTAAAACACATTACAATAGTATAATGAAACAAAAATATATACCGTACAAATACCAGGTACAGTATTTAATATATTTAAACATGGCCAGATCAACGACAATATCTTAACATCGAAGTAAAAAATTAAGCTTACAGAACTACTCACATTAAGTTTCTTAGCCGAGTCAACCCACACCATGAGAACAGCCCCATGCAGTGGATTCTTGGTCGTTGTCTGCAGGGCTCGGATTTCTTCTAGTTGCTGCCAAGGAAGACAAAACAAGTTTCCGATGAGAACCTTAAATTATAATATCTACAGCATTAAATATACAAGGAAAATATAAATTATTTCTGAGCTGGTGCCCTCAGTGGTATGCCCAGAGATTATACACTGTCACCCTAGGAACAATATCATCTCGAGTGTCTCAAACTGTTTCATGGCCAACCAGGAGATAGTACCACTATCACAGCATTTGTCCCTCGCCTATAAAAACCACTGGTGGCAACACGGCAGTAACAGCCAAAGGTTGGCTTCTCATGTGAACCGAGAACCCACTGCAATAGCACCACGAACAGCTTGTTTCAGTGTGTCATGTAAAACGTGGCTCCCTCCTGATGATGAGGGTACCCCATGCAGTCATCAAGGAATAAAATGTGGCTAACAAAGAAGGCGGGTCAGGAGCATTACCTGTGCAGGACCACCAGTGTCACTTTCCAAGCACCAATGAAGAATCAATGAGCAAGCGAAAACAATTAGTAGCTAATGGTCAATGGGGTGGGAGATACCACCAAATACTGTAAATGTCTAATGACCTCCAGTGATATACGTAATTTAATGTCATACAGTATTGTACTGTAAATGTTTGAAACTCTGTAGCAGGCAACGAAAATTTAATTCTTTTTTAATGTACTCTATTATTATATGGTCAAAATGCACAATATACTCTACTATATGCACATACTACTATTCTACTGTATTTATATACCAACCAGTTCCAAGGATGCTGCATTATCATTCAGGTCTAACCAAGTAGCTCGGACATGTATACGACCAGACTTGGCATCCGAGAGTGGCACCCACTGAAACAACAAATATACATTAACCCTGTTTTCATATACAACTAATAAATAACCGAGTACTTTCAAACAGCAAGGTAAACACTAAGAACCATGTCTATTTTAGCACAAAAAGGATTTATAGCACTGAAGGTTGACTAAGAATCTGTTTAACAATGCATAATGCTGCAGGATCTTATAATACAAGTGTATTTTCCTATTTTATGAACAATACAAAAGATTGAAAGTACAGTACTGTACATACTAGAAAAAAAAATAGGTAAATAATTGCTTACATTATACTTTAGTCAATACTATATACATTTTTAATAAAAAACCTAATACTGCTGACAGGTTTTAAAATTTTATTTCTACACTTAATTGTAATGCAATCTTTCTTATGAAATAAGGCAAATTAATGTTTCCTAACAAACTCACCATGTCCAGCTCGCCACTCTTCCAGATGTCGTGAACATCCAGATTTGCTCTGCAGGTACGCAGAAAATAAATGAGGTTAAAATATTGCTCTACACAATATATTACGATATTCAAAATTTTAGTAACTACAGTACTTTTCAAGTCAATGTAAACACACGTAATACAAAAGATTAAATTTAATGATACAAAACAAACGTAAGCAATGCACCAAGATCTTTGTATAAACTTAGTGCATGCATGTAAAACAATGTTAATGATACTGTAATTACAAATATAATGATATATATAAGATCTCTCTCAGTAGAGTATAGCACAGCATTTTCACTGATATATATCACATGCTCAGGTATGTGTGTGTGGTACTGCACTTAAACATTTGATTTCCAAAAATGTAAATACTGAGTTTGCTTGGTTAAGCTCTTGACTCTTACATTTTCATATAATCTATCTATTTGTTTTAATTAGTTTATACCTATTTGAAACCCAAACTTGCTCAGTAGCCAAACTCAGGGGCAGTGTCAAAACTAATACAAAATGAACCCAATACCAGTACAATATAGCCAATTGGTCTCATCATACGAGCAAGATCAGTGACCGGAGGGTGAACTGCATGCTGCCGAGCTTTAATCACATGCCGCCAGCCTCGTGTTATATCCATTTACCTAATAAAATTTAACAAAGCATTTCTATAATTCTTTAATAAGCCAGAAAAAATAAATTAAGCCTATTTTAAGCTCAATTACAACTGAAGTGAAATATTAGCATCTGAATATAGCTGTTACTATTTTACTTTGTCAATTTGCATTTTATCAATAATGTAAACAAAGTTACAGTATCTTGAAATTAAATATCAGTAAATACACTACATCAAATGCTGACGACTGGCAAGACAAGTCTTAGCATGCAGCTTACATTTTACAAGTTTGAGTGCATGTTTCTAGTTTTATCTAACTAATAAATTAAAGTTTTTGAGCTTAAGTATTTCTGGTTTACTTCTTTTAAATATGAACAATCATTCTTGGCTATGAATGAGTTGGTGGGCTTCTGGAGAGGTGCCTTGGTTTGTTTGACTGGGGGTGCCACTCTTAATGTGCCTGGTTGCAGATATCTGCCATTATTTATATGCCATTCAGGATCTTCTTTATCTTTATCTTGAGGGTGCTCACAGTGATGTATTTGTTGATCAAGTGCCCTTAGCTCCTTGTTCCAAGGTCTGTCTCGGGTTGCTTGCTGTTTTTAGCCAGCCTGTGGTCTATCCTAATGACCAGAGTGTGCGGCATTGTCTGCTGTATTTTCTAACATGTTTTGGGCTCATTTGTGCTCGGAGGTTTTGGCATTTCAACAGGGTGTTGGTGGCACGATTTCTTGTCCATGTGCTTGTGTGGCAATGGGTAGGGTTACCTGGGTGCTGGTCCGAGAAATCTGGATCATCAGGAAAAGTAATTTCCTGCAAATAATTTTTTCAAAATTTATATTTGTGTATTTAATTGCTCAGTAGATGTCAGACTCTAAGCCAGATATAAGCCTTGTTTCCTTTAAAAATTAAGTTTTGAGGCAAAAGCATGGAAAATAAGCTAGGTGTGGTGAAACCTCTTTACACACACAAGTTCTTCTGGTAGTCGTCCACCACAGTAAATTGAAATTTATATTCTGTCTAGTGAAAATTGCCCACAGAATGGGAAGCATCAAGATATGAATGGCAACTTCTTTAATATGGGTTTAATTATCCTTTAACATATTAGGAAAAAAATCGGTGCCTTGGGCAAGCCAGTGAGCATATTTAAACAAAATTCTATTGTTCATTTTCATTTTGAGTTTTAGATACTAAATTTTTGGGGCTATCATTAAATATAACCAAAACCTTCCTGGTGATAGTCAGAAAGGCTATCACTAAAACCAAATATTTTTGTGGATGATCAAGAAACACAGCAAAAACCCTGATGAGCAGACAGTATGTAATGCAAGGGACATTTGCAAATGCTCAAGTCTGAAGAGAAATGAATCTAGCATATAATCTCATTCATATACTGTACTGTACTACAAATCATTTGTTTCCATGATACAGACAAAATTATATGGCACAATATAACAAGCTTTGAGTTACTCTAACATTTTAATCTTATATCTGAGCAAGACACTCAAATACTACCTAACGCAAGATCCACCCTGATCCTACAGGAATGGATCTTAAGAGTCAAGGCAGGGTGACTTCCTGACTCAAGATCAAACATCTCTGTCAGATCCTACAGATCCTTAGTCATTGCTAAGGAAGCAATAGTGGAAATCTTAATCAAGCCCAGTGACCACAGAAATTTTGCTCCAAACTATGTTTTTCCAAGCCCTTTTTAGAACTACTGTATAAGAACTGTCAAACTATAATTTGGGTAAATTTGTATATTAACAAATAAATAAATAAATAAAATTATTACTTTTGTCAAAAACTATAGAAGGAAAGCAAGGGAGACATTAAAGCAATATTGAAATATTTTTATCAGCATGTACAAACTACTTCAATGTTTCCTCGAGTAACTATGCTGCAAACTTTTATCTAAAAATAAAAAATCAAGATTGTCTAATAGGCATCCTAAATTGATGTTATAATGTAACTAGTCAGTTACATGAAAATCATCAATTAAAAAAAAACAAATGAATACAATAATTAAACAATAATAATACAGTAATAAAAAAAAAATTTGTGACACCTCACATAATTGACCATTTGGTAAAGTACTCTCAGCCTAGGCAGGAAAATACTCAACTTGGTACTTCGTTTCTGGTTATTTGACAAAATTCATCATCCTCTTATAAAAAGGCTTGCAAATGAATGTCAACACATTCCTTGTTATCATTTGTTAATTGCAATAGGAAAATCCTCAATATTATTTCATCCCCCCACTAAAAATGGGTCTGCCTTTACATTATATTTAAAACAACAACACAGCAAAAACAACTTTAGTGTAACTATTAGCTTTATTTCTCAACATGAAGAACACATTATTATTTCTTGCAGAAGAGCTTATAACTGACTGGATTCAAAGTGCAGAAATATATATGATTCAGAAAATACTCTTTCAAACATTTGTTTTAGAAAGGAAGAAAATGTTTTAAAGAGGAAATAATATTAGAGAATGAAAAAGATAACTGGGTGAACAGGCAAGATGAAGTGTACTGTGCTGTAGTGTAAACGTGATTACAGGGAAGAATCACTTGCAAGGGAAAAAGAGGACACCTTTAATTCTAATCTGCAGCGATGATTCACGGGCAAATGTGACAACCAATTTACTAGAAAGATTGCAGAAGCTCGCTTAGAAAATATCCGTATTTCAAATAAGCATTTATACTATAAGAAATTGTAGCCTTACTATTTATTTTGCCACTGAAGACCAGATCAAGTTTACCATGAAATATTTGAAAATTATCAACACACCAAAAATTCCAGTTAATCTAATTTCATGAATGATTTATATGCAGCTTTACAGACATCAATGAACTATTT
Source organism: Procambarus clarkii (assembly GCF_040958095.1). Lineage (NCBI taxonomy): Eukaryota > Metazoa > Arthropoda > Malacostraca > Decapoda > Cambaridae > Procambarus > Procambarus clarkii. Next base: position 9,552,801 of record NC_091173.1, read on the forward strand.
TCAACATTTTTACATATAATCCAATATTTACAGTAAAAAAAGTTTACTGCTAATACAATCAAAAAGCAATTATCAAAAAACGCCTCCAAGCCGAGATACTATAAAACTGATTTACAGCAAATATTTTAAAAATCACACACTGAAGGAAGTCAAGACTTGAATATTCAGCAATAAATTTGCTTCATAATTACCTGAGAATGACGTCATCTTTTGAAAAAGTGTCATGATCTAAAACTTCAAATATTACTGGCACGTTTCCATATCTGGTATCAGTGCTACAAATATACTGTAAAAGCAGGAGAGTGCATGTTAGCAATGAACATGCATCTATAAGAATGTCTCTAAGGTTTGTTAGTTTGGTTGAAGTCTGTTTTTGCCAATGTACTTCTACATAATTACTATTTGAACTTGACAATTAAATTACAACTTGAATATTTCAAATAACGAACAAAGATCAATGACATAAAACAAGAAGTAGACTAACTTTTGCCAAGAACAGACAACAGAGGAACATTAGTATTTTAGTATATGCTGCTTACATGCAGGGTGCACCTAGAAATAAAATATTAATAAGAGGCTACAAAAAGCATGCTACAATATAAACCTTTTGCAATCTACAACAAGATGTATTATTTACATCCTTAATACTGGCATGTAAAAAACCCATGTACGTATTTACAGAATAAAAGTAGAGGCATATGTGCATAAAAAAAATGTATATATATATATATATATATATATAAATATATATACTGTATATATATATATATTATATACTAGTATTTAAATATGCTTTTAATACATACTCAGGAAGAGGAGAGTAAGAGGGTAATGGTACAAATGTTAAGTATTATAATAAAATCCCTTAAAACAGAAACCAAATTCTTGCTCAAAATGATTTTGCAAACTTAAAATTTGTGCTTTATTGTATAGCCAGTTAACAGTAAATGTTTCAAGTTTGAAATACTATTACGATTCCTTCTTGTTCCTTATACCTATACTATTAAAATACATCATACCAAAGGGGCTGGGGAGGACATGTCCAATAAGAATATTTCTAGAGTCCATTAACGTGAAGCATTAAAGGTCCTTTATTCAAAATTACTGTACATGAAATGATAAATAATAATGCAATAACAGCAGCATCCAGAGCATGTTTACCCATAAGATTTTTAAATATTTAATATTCATATAAATGAGGTAAAGCAAGTAATTTTCAAAAGGCACCAAGCCAATAAATGAGGTAAAGGGATGCATTGTTTTAGGGCCACACCATTTTATAAAAATGGATAAGAACATTTAACAAATGCTAATCTCAGAACATACCTTTTTAAGCATCACAGTCAACATCAAAACAAACTACTGTATAGGCAATTAGTTTGAACTAATTTTATAATTTTGCATCTACCGTAGTTGCGACATTTTAGGCAATCGATGATATGGAAATTAAATTCGATATTGGTAGTTTATGCTTTTTCATTCTTAAGGTTTCTCTTCCAATTTTCTCTTCCAATTAAGCCACTCCCTTTAAATATTTATTATTTGCAAATCTATTTATAGGGTTAGAACATTGAGTATACAAATGTTCAAAAATTAATGTTCATGAGTACAGCCATTAGTACAGCTATTTTTGGTCACAAATACAGTATATGTATTATTTCATATAATTTTAGAAAGGTCCTCGATTCAATTCCCACACAAAACAGAGATGCCTCTTTTCACCTAGTATAAAACGGGTAACTGGGAGTTAGGCATTTGTTCTAGGTTGCATCCTGGAAAAGGTCAATCGTCAGGCTGGAAAAAGCTTGATTTAGCTAATAGGCTTCCTGTCTCCAACCAAAGGAAGCCATTTAAATTATTAAAGTGATGCAATTTATGTGCAGATTCATCGCTTGAAATGGTCCAATACATATGGTATGAACTTCACACTTAAATTTTAGTTTCCAAAACACCTGTATATTTAAAGCTTACTTCAGTGATTTTGGTATGAAAATGTCCTGAAATGAATTGTATCAAGCATGAGAAAAAAATATGATAACTAAGATTGGGTGGTGTGAGCTGTGCCATCACAACACAAAATGGTGAAATGATTTAAGATATGACGAAGTACTAATGCTAAAGCTTAGTGACTTTTGTCCTTCAATTTTTCTCTTTATTAGCCAATGTGAATTAAGAAATACATAAGCAAAATATTAAACACAATATTACTTGTGGAAAAAAAAACAAAAACATTCAGAGCCTAAAATTAAGCCAACATGGAATTTTTCAGCTTGCATAAAAAAAAAAAAATTTGGAGTGAGATCTGATCTTTCAATACTATATAGTCTTATGTATACTGAAGTTCATATAAAGCATGCAAGTTAATTTTGTTTCACTGTCAAAAAAAATTCTTGACAAAAGGGATCATACAGGCTTTAATGATAAAAAATACATAATTAAATTATAAACAATGAGCATTTGTTATACTTAAGAGATCAATTATTACACTCCTAGAGTTTGTCACACACTAACAAATGTTATAGAAATTGCAAAAAATAAAAAGGTTCACAATAAATATTCTTGGTTTCCACGCAGTTATATTAAAAAATGGAGGACAAACAATTTATATTTATATGTTAACAAAATAGAACAAGCAGACTTAGTGTTAATGCTCACTTATCGTTTTTGAATACTATTCAACAGATGTCTTGCTGGTCATCAAGCAGGAATACGCCATAACTAAATTTTGTACTGGGACGCCTAAACTGTTCAATGTGTTCCTAACGAGTTTTTAAATTGGATTTCGCACTCATGTTTATCTAAAAACACATTTTCAAGTTTAACGTAATTAAATTTTTGTATTGAAATGCCTAAATTGTTGAATGAGCTTTGCTCATTCAACAATTCTCATACTCATTCAATGAGCTTTGCTCATTCAACCTCATTCAAATAGCTTTGAAGATTCCTAACTCAAATTTAGTGAAATCATTCAAATTCAAAAAGCTTGTTCAAATTGGTAAATCAGATAAATGAAATGAGCAATCAGGCAACTGAGTTTACATATATAGCAACCAAGCAGGCCAACTAGCAAGAGCGTTGTTTGATTGTCACTGATGACGAGCAGTGCTGGTAAGGGCTTGTGTTTATTTGAATGAGCCTTTCAAGAGGGCATTCTGGAATGGGAGTAGCATTTTCCAGCTTCTTCCTTGCACTACTATGACTCGACAGGAAAGTTTAAAATACCCAATGTGCAGATGCAGAATATTGACCTTTCCTGACCATACATGATCCTGTCCACAGAACAAGCAGAACCTTGCCTAAAGGAACAGCCAAGTGATACAGCTCAGAAAATGATCCAATTTTTATATCAGCGCCCTTTTCCATCCATTCTAATTAAGAACAAAATCAGAATTCTACCTAAACTTTGAGTACTGAATTCAAATGAGTGCAATTTGTTATAAAATATACTGTAGTGTAATTAACAATATAATTACTTAAATAGGCAAATAAAATATGCCACTTTTCTACACTGTTGTAGCTTCTCTTTATCAAACACAAATTAACTAGAAGATCTCTGGGCATGTATTCAATATATGAAGGAGTAATAAATCCAGGAATAAATGTGATGTTCCATGAGCAAACATTGAGTGTACTACAGGCACCAATGTATTCACAACATTAAGGTAATATACCAAGAGTAATATGAGGTATGATAGTCCATACGTGTACAAACATTACGTCAAACAGAACTTAGAATATCCACTAAGTCTAAAAGTTTTAGGAAAAAGTTACTCAGACAGGCATTATATTTAATAGAATTTAAATTTTTGGTCTTCAAATTTGGAAAAGGATTGGTTAAGGGCCTTAAATTGTAACCAATACCCACTGGTACAAAATCTATAGCATATATAATCATAAAGCAAGCTCCTTATCAGGCTACAAAACTAAAAATATATTACAAATAATTAATTCCCACAGAGAACATGCTATGTGCTGGGACCTTAAATATGTTACCTCCCCAAAAAATCATCTTTCTTAGCTCCTGGAATGTTAGCATCCCAGTCCCAGCATTCAATAGAGATGGTCTGACGACGAACCACATCACATATTGCCTGTGAGGGGCAGCAGAAAGATTAAAGAACTTAAGAGAGTTAGTAAGAAGCAAATGCTAATGCCAAGTTCTGCCAGGAAGCTCAATTTTAGCACAGTACTCAAGGATAATGGAATACATTACTCCGGTGCACTGAGAAAAGATCGCATGTATAAAGTATGAATATTTCTCCCTTTTGACCGTGCCCTGCCTGGGTAGTAAACTTGTGTCGTGAACCGCAACCGCGTGACAATATCCAGTCTAGTAGTAATGTCAGTAAGAGTGATTTACACAAATATTGATAAAGTTAGTATAATGACTGTTGGGGCTGGCTGTAAAAGATAATTGTAAATAGCAATTAAAACTTTCACAACAAAATTAGTTCAAATTTTTGGCAATTTATGAGTAATATCAGCAATTAGAAACTTTGCCTTATGTAATTTACTAGAAAAAAAGAAAAAGCTCTGAGGAGCATCCAGGAGGCCTTTTTAACAGTGTTAATACGTTAATGTTTATTACCTCCTCTGGTTTTAACTTGCGAGAACAAAATTTTACAAACATTAGCAGAGTATGGAGGTATTAATGTTAATGAATTGAATGTTTTACATCACATGGCATGTAAAAAAAAATATTGATTACATGCCTGTGAATAGATGATTAAACACAGGAGAGGCCCTGCCTTTATGCTCTTAAAAACTATCCTGGGTATAGCATCTGCAGGGTGACAACATCACGAAGCACACCATGCAATCTCTCCTCATCACTCAAGAAACTAGAAGTACCTGCCCAAAAAGTCATCATTCTCATAAGACTTGAGAGGACTATAGTCATAGTCCCAGCACTCTATAGTCACATGTTGTCTTCGAATCACATTTGCTAATGCCTGCACAGAAATCAAGTGTGATAGTTATAAATTGTGTAAACACTTTTGCACACTGAAACTACTGAATTTTGGTGTCGACTTTGTGTTACAACAACACCAATAAGGTTCACAAAACTGCCCGTGTGCAGGGTGCTCAAACTGGACCTTGTATTACCTGAAATAAAAAAACCTTAAAACTATAATTTTACACAAATATATATACAGAAGCTAAAATAGGTACATTACAAGCATAGCAGAAAGCCACTGAAGAGCCCAAGTTAATACTGCCATATTTAACTGCAAGCAAATCATGGAGAAAAGTGCATTAACCTTACAATAGTTATATAAACATGCATTCTATGTATTTATGTCATGCACACTGCATACATACTTGCATGATGGAAGATATGTCAGAGCAAATAATGTTCAAAGGAATAAAATAAAAGATTTAATGCACATGAAGAAAAAAAATTAGATACAAGGTAAATTTCTGTTTAATGTGTATATTGTATGAGGAAATGATAGAATGGGAAGTGAAGTATGGTTGAATTAGTAAAATATAAGCCCTTGTTCATATAAATACAGTAGCATGATAAACATGTACAATATCTGTATATGATAATTATCTTTTGACCCTTAAAGTCAATCATTATATGTCCCTTAAAATGAGCCTTATGGTTTCAAGAATAGTCCACAGGTACATGCACATTATTAGCACCATCCAGCATTGTGTAATTACCCAAGTGATAATTACACAATGCTGAGTGATGCTAATAATGTGCATGTGGTGTGTACTCGCCTAGTTGCGCTTGCAGGGGTTAAGCTCTGGCTCTTTGTTCCCGCCTCTCAACTGTCAATCAACTGGTGCACAGATTCCTGGGCTCTATCATATCTACATTTGAAACTGTGTATGGAGTCAGCCTTCACAATATTACTGCCTAATGCATTCCATTTGTTAACTACCCTGACACTATGAAAAAATTCTTTCTAATGTGTGTGGCTCATTTGGGTACTCAGTTTCCACCTGTGCCCCCTTGTTCGTGTTCCATCAATGCTAAATAGCTTGTCTTTGTCCACCCTATCAGTGTGTGTGAGTGTGTGTGTGTGTGTGTGTGTGTATGTGATTAATTATACATACACACTGTCTGTTGGGTGATGCTAATAATGTGCATGTACTTATGGACAATTCTTGAAACCATAAGGCTCACCTTAAAGGACACAGGATGTAATTACTTAGTGTAATTACTCAAGTGTAGTTACAGGATGAGAGCTACGCTCGTGGTGTCCTGTCTTCCCAGCACACTGTCACATAATGCTTTGAAATTACTGACATGTGCATGTGTTAATTTATATTAATACTGTATTGGTATTACAAAGTAATAATACTTCTAGAATATGCTGAAAAAATCTAATAAATTGATGTACGTATCTGTTTGCAAAAGTAAACAAAACAATATTTACCTTTATGTATGTCTGGTGATGTGTGAATTCAGCAGGATTGACTGACTTAAGTCTGCCCCTCATACTGAATCCCACACTGCACCAAGCCAGCACAAAAGTAGATTTTTTTCATTATTCATTACTTTATTCATATGCAGTATATATGATGACCAAATCACAACTCACAAGATGGAGAAGCAACGACGTTTCGGTTCGTCCTGGACCGAAACACTGTCGCTTCTCCATCTTCCGAGTTGTGGTTTGGTCATCATTTCTTCAGCCACGTTATTGTGACTCATCGTCTGCATGATGTATGTATGTTTGTCTGTATGTTTGTCTGTATGTATATGTATGTATGTATGTATGTATATGTATGTATGTATGTATGTATATGTATGTATGAATATGTATACACTGACTTTGATTACACTTAGCCTTTAAGGGTTAAGGTAATTAGCAATAAATTATGTAAATAATAAATACCTGTAGCTGATAAAAATTAATTAATAATTTTTCTCAGCATTTTGAGAAAAAGTAATATGGTTATGGTGGGGAAAACACTGATATATCTTACTATGAATTATGAATCAAACTTTCTCACCTCCCTAGAAAATCGTCCTTGGCTGGTCCATCATCTACATCGAAAACCTCAAATTCTAATTCTTGGCTCCGAATTACATCGGTCAAGAACTGTCAAATATTAGGTGAAGTAGGGATATAAAACATTTTAGATAAAATAATTAAAAAGAAGCAAAGTAAGATATATTAATCTTTAAAAACAAAAGGGAGAAAATACTGAAAAAAAAAACAAATGACATACACCACACATTCGTATACAGAACTTACATCCATGAATTGACAATTACACAAGGAACACACATTTTAATATGGCATCATCAGAAGTTATCAAGCTAAACAGCTCACCCTCAAAAATCAAAATGACAATGTTACGTGCAAATGGCTCAAACACAACGGCAAAGCTAATTATAGTCATTCAGTTTACATGAATAAATTAAACCATTCACACTGCTTCACACTTGTCATAAAGTACTGTATACACTTGCTGCTAAACCTGATGGATAACTCATTTGAGTGCAGACTAAGCCTGACTTGGCCGAGCACCTGTGATGGATACCCACCTGTGTTACACAATGCACTAAAACCCAATCTAGACAAAAGATTTCATGCCTAGAATATATTCTATATAATTCCTTCCTCAGTATTTGCCAATTCAATAGAAATAAAGTATATACTGTACAGTAAAGATGCTATATTTGTTTGAAAGATAACTTCTAACCAGAGCTACAGAAGATATTAGTTATAGCAATATAATTTATGAGCCAATTTTTTTTATAAATATTCCAAAGATTCAGTGATTCAATGACTTAATTACAGTATTTTCTTTATTTATTGCACAGGCCTTGTGATATAAGTTTTAAAATTAAAGAATCAACAATTTTTTTTTTGGCATAAGCAATAGAAACCACTGAGTGAATCTAGCCTATTTCACTTCAGAACTAAAAAATGATAAATCACTATAGTCTATTAGTGAACCACATTATTCTTCCCTAAGCTTGTGACAAGCAAGTTCTTTATATTAAAGTGACTCATTATAGTTTTGAAGAATTTATACTTGGAATTCTAGCACATCTAAACAAAATTATATTCATATTTAAATAAGGTATCATCTACTGAATGAAAATTCTTTGATTTCTTGTAAATCATCCACTCAAATAATTTGTACTTAATATATAATATAAATGATGAAACTAAATGTTCTTTGTGTGCATTGTTAGCATCTTAAATCACAAGTGTAACAACCTCATGTATAGCAAAAAGATGTCAATCTAAATTAAAAAAAAACCAGCGTTGAATGTAATGAAACGCCATTTTCTGGGTGAGACCCGGAGGCTCCCCGGAGCTTTACCGGCTGATATGCTAATGTCAGACTTTGGCATCAGTCATGTGTATGGAGTTCTAGGGCCTACCGGGGACCACGAGCCAGAACCTGGCCCCCTCAGAGAGGCAAGGGGAGCAATGGCCTATAGAAACCCCCGTGTGGTTGGAAGCATTCTATGTCTGCCATCGACCGGGTCAAGCATCCAGAAAGGTAAGCATTCCAAAACAAACCCCTATTCTGGTGAAAATTGCTACCTAAGCCGAACTAGTGAATAGAACTCTTCAACAGAAAACACGGAAACTAGTATGACGTCATACGTCACCGCGCCGCTGTCTGCGCAGCTCCCCCCTCCCCGGGAGGGGGAAGGGGGAGCCCCAGACCTCCCACGCCGGCTATCCACCCATCAGTTCTGAGGCTGGATGTCAAAACACGCGAAAAACGCCGACCGGAGGGAGGGAGGGTTGCCGGGGAGCCTCCGGGTCTCACCCAGAAAATGGCGTTTCATTACATTCAACGCTGGTTTTCTGGGGGGAGCCCCGTCGGCTCCCCGGAGCTAACTACCCACAGAGGAAGGTCAAAGGGACAAAACCGGGAGGCGGACACCACGCACCCCCCAAGGAGGCGAGACAACCGGCAGCAAACGCCAACCCAAGGCGCCACAGCCCCGAAAATCCCGGGAACAACACGAGAACCACGAGCAGCAAGGCCCCTGCACGAACACCAAAAATCCATGCCCGAAAGACTGCAAGGCCACGTCGCCCAGACGGCAGCGAGAGCAGCGAAGCCACGAACGCCACAGGCATGAGGGAAGAACACAGGCAGCGTAGCCGCAAGAACACGGCTGACCACCCGGGACACCATCACCCGCGAACCGGGAAGAACAGAACCGGATCAACGCAAAACGCGCTCCGGACCCAAACGCCGTGGCACGCAAACAACAGCAGAGGGCCGCCACTGAACACAAAAACGACACACCCCCGGCCCGACCAACAAAGCACCAACAAACCCTGGACCCCTCCAGAATGCAGCAGCCCCACCCCGCGCCAGAAAAGATGGAGACTGCTGCCATCAAACAACCAAAACGCTAAAACCGAAGGAGCAAGAAAACACAGCGAACCGACCCCCAGAGGCAAAGGCCCAAAGGAAAGAGCCGACGAAAAAACACACCGGAACCGAAGGGGCACTACCAACCGAGGAGAAGACAGAGCACGCTGACCAGAGACCAGGATGGTGCAAGCGGCGCACGAACAGGCCGGAGGTGAAATGACGCACAAGACAGCTGACTAACGGTGCAGAAGCAACACCAAGACCGAAAGCAAGCTGAAGCGGCTCCGCCTGCGCCGCACGAAAAGAGGCGACAGTATGTGGCAAGACGACGGCCCCCAACCCCCACTAGAAAACCAAGCCGAGAGTAAACCAAGCCAACAAGAAGGACCCACCGAAGAAGGGACAGGAAAAGGAAGGACCGCCAAAATACCCCATACTGCCGCCAAGAAAGCACGCAGGTGGGACACCTACCACAAAGCCACCCGACCACCAACCGGAGGCGAGACCACGAGGCAGAACATAAGCAGCCCCGACAAGGCCCCCCCGAGCCCAGGAAAAAGGCGGAGCCGCGAGAAGATCTCGGGCGCGACCACCGAAACCCAGGCGGCACAAGATGGAACGTCTGCCGAACAGAAAAACTCCGAAGCATGCAAGCCCGCCAGGAGTTCAGAAACGACGGGTCCGACGCGAGACATCGCAAGAACCCCCCCAAAAAAATAACAACAACAACCGGCCGGGCAAGCTAGGAAAACCAAAGAAGGCGGAAGGGTCGCCGCCAGAACAGGACCCGAACCAAGGGGCACGAACAACTGCAACAGACCGAGACAAAGAAGCACATCACAGGACACAGGCTGACAAACGCCTAAGAACACACGCAGAACATTCCTGCTGCAGAAGAGGCAGGAAGAAAGAGCAGAAGCACAAAAAAAAAAAAAACCAGGAGAACAACCAGGGGTGGACAATCAGGCAGGGACAAAAACCCCACGCAATCCCCAGGCACAAAACGGCAGCAAAGCGCCACTCCACAACCGGACACAGGAACAAGGACACGCCACCGTGAAACACGGTACCAATGCTCACGTGCAGCAGCAGCAGCAACAGGCACCACTGCAACATGCAACATGTAAATAGCAACTCCCCTCTGCAAAGGCAGAGAACGGAGCAGGCAGACCCCAGACAGGGCCAACGGAGACACGACAAAACCCTGCAGGCCCAGAAACCTGCACCAGGCGACCGACGGCGGAGAAACCCCGCTCGATACCTGCTGGATGAGGTACTGGGAGCTCTTTTACACCTCAAGCCCGGCCCAAGGTCAGGCCAGACCGGCCAGAGGATGGCCCACCAGGCAGCTGCTAGGAGCAGTCCACCGGCCCACATACCCCCACAACCAGGACGGGCCGGAACTGCCATACGAAAACAGGCCAGTGCGCCCTGGAAGTCCACGGACGAACCAGCAAGAAGGCTTATGCTCGCAAGTAGGTCGTGTAACAAGCACAGACCACTGATGGTAATACAGTGTTCCCCAAAAGTGCCAATAGCACCACTGCACTCCACTGGTACTATCCCGCAAGTTCTACCAGATAGGCGGGACCCAAGAGCCAGAGCTCAAATCCTGCAAGCACAGCCAGGAGCCTCACCAGGTGAGTACAGAACCAACCCTACAACCCCCACACCTCACAACATTAAAAAAGGAGGGTCCCCTGAACGACTCCAGCATGGGTTGGACATGCACATGAGGGGGACAGGAAGGGGTGATAAAGGGACAGTCACTGGTGTGCGAACGGTCTCAGTCGTACAAAATTATACCTAAATAAAGACAGGTATATGAACACCGCCGCATCCAGCGCCCGGCCAAAAGACGCCAGACCGCAGAAACTCACCTGGCGAATGGTGGCTCGAACTTGACACGACTCAACCGTGCCCAGAAGAACTTGGGAGCACCGCCAGGTGAAGACGCCAGAGCCGGACCCGCAGGAGAACAGGGAGAGGCGAAGGAGGCGGTCCACACCCATGACACAGAAAACCGCGGTGTCCTCCCCACAACTGGGAACCAGGACACCCCTGGCGCAAAGGGGCACATACCGCAGCCAGGGAGAAGAACGAGAGGCGAAGCACTGTAGCAAAAAAGGGCGCAAAAACCCCAGCACTGAACCATCGCCCAGACCAAAACAAACTCCACGGCGCATGCGCATAACACGCTGGCCGAACCGCACACCCTCCCTGCGGGAAGGCGCCAGCCAGGACTATTGCACGAGAAAAAGAGCCAAAAGAGGAAGCAGGAACAATAAAACCGGCCAAAGAAGCAAAGAGCCCAAAAAAAGGGAACCCAAACGGGCGACAAGTAGCCCAAACGGGCGACAAGTAGCCCAAACGGCCGACAAATAGCCCAACCGGGCGACAAGTAGCCCAACCGGGCGACAAGTAGCCCAACCGGGCGACAAGTAGCCCAACCGGGCGACAAGTAGCCCAACAGGGCGACAAGTAGCCCAACAGGGCGACAAGTAGCCCAACAGGGCGACAAGTAGCCCAACAGGGCGACAAGTACTAGGAGCCGACAGACGTTCCAATAATGCGGGAAGTAGCGAAAAACCTTCCCGTACCCTCGAGAACACAGAAGCCAACACTAGTCCCGAAGGCACACGAAGGCGCAGGCGCACCCGAGATCAAAAGTCACGCAGAACCCCATCGAACGGGGAAACATGACAAAAACACCGTCCCAAAAAGCGGGGGAGGAAACATCCACCCACAGGACGGAACCAACCGACTCAAAGGCCAAGGAACCGAGCCCGGGGAGGGGCCGACGTCCAACAGCACGTACGGCGAGTGGGGAGGAAAGACCCCACTCCGCGTAACCACAAGCCCCGCCGAGAGGGGGATAAAACCCCCCACGGGGTCTAACGGGGCCAAGGCCCCCCCAAGTCAGCCCCTCCCCAGCCCCGGGAACCTACACGACAGGCCCCGGGGCCGAGCCGTTCCCCCAAAGCCCCGGCCATACCAGAAAACCGGGGCAGCCGTGAAAACACTAAGGAAGGGAGCCCACTGGCAGACTCATACAACACGGCTGGAGGAACAGGCCCAAATGCCCCCGTCACTACCCCGGAAGGGGAATTCCCCGAGACTGCCCGAGTCTCAACACCACCAAACACCCCGCCCTGAACCTACAGACGGTAAGGAACCGGATACAGGCAGGAAGGGTGAACCAGGGGAAAGACAAGGGGGCGTGGATGGAACCGAAGCAACCAACACCCCCAAGTCCCAAAACGAAATACAACGGGGCAGCCCCGGGGCTCCCGGGGAGGAAACCACGAGAACGTTGCCACCACCAAGGCTCAAGTGCAACGCCCCTGCTGCCCGCACCCGCTTTGTTAGCACAACTGGGTAACCGAGCCACAACGAGCAACCAAACTCGCAGGACACCGGGTCGAAGGTGTCACCGACCCCACAGGCAGCAGACGGAGGCAAAACAGAGAGGCACCCAGAGACAAAAGGTGAGAGCAACCCTCAAACTCGCTGGAAGCGAGGGGGGGGCTCTGGGGTCACATCCATCGGACCCGCGCGCCCCCAGGGGTTTCCCAGGGTCCCGAGCGTTTACTTTAAGAGGACTCGCGCTCAGGTAATCCCAGGCAGGGTACTGCTAACCGGCACCCAAGCTACCAAACAACTTTCTAAGAGCTGAACCCCCGGGACGTGTACACTCACGGGGACCTAGCAGGGGGTACCACCAGAAATACTCAGAACACAAGGGACACAAGGGGCAAGAACGAAGGCAGACCCCCCCACCAGGTATATAAACAAAAGAAAAAGAAAACCCCGCAAGAGGACAGCGTACCCAAGCGGAACAGAGCCGGCCGCTATGATTGGTAAAGACAAGCTGCACAGTACCCCGCGCCCCACCAGTGCAAACACTGCCCCTTACTCTAAGGCGAACAAGGGAGACAGAACACCCGAGCACACAAAGAGCGGCCGAAAACCAAGCAGTAAACGGCCAAGCAGGGGCAGGACCCAAGGAACTTGTGGAAGGTGGCCCCAAGCCCCAAGGGCAGTACTTACAGGGCACCTAGGGAAGGGAACCCTAGGCGCATGCAGCCCGAGTACTGAAGAATCACACCCGGCTCACGCACCACCTAGAAAACAGACACCACACTCTAGGTACAGTGCTGAAACAACCACTGGAGCCGGAGCACATAACCATTGCCTATAGCATCAGCCGAAGAACTGATGGGTGGATAGCCGGCGTGGGAGGTCTGGGGCTCCCCCTTCCCCCTCCCGGGGAGGGGGGAGCTGCGCAGACAGCGGCGCGGTGACGTATGACGTCATACTAGTTTCCGTGTTTTCTGTTGAAGAGTTCTATTCACTAGTTCGGCTTAGGTAGCAATTTTCACCAGAATAGGGGTTTGTTTTGGAATGCTTACCTTTCTGGATGCTTGACCCGGTCGATGGCAGACATAGAATGCTTCCAACCACACGGGGGTTTCTATAGGCCATTGCTCCCCTTGCCTCTCTGAGGGGGCCAGGTTCTGGCTCGTGGTCCCCGGTAGGCCCTAGAACTCCATACACATGACTGATGCCAAAGTCTGACATTAGCATATCAGCCGGTAAAGCTCCGGGGAGCCGACGGGGCTCCCCCCAGAAATATGTAATAGAACTGGCATTTCCTTTTGGAACAATTATATTTTTTTTGTTTACTGCAAGATAAATGTATTATGAGCAAGGAACTTAAATCAAGATTCATTCTGTTCAAGCAAATGTGCACAGGAATTTATGTTTTTTTTATTTTAAGCAAAGAAAATGCATAATCAATAAATATCAAATTATGCTAATGCAACTGAAGACTTCTGAATAAATGAAAATGAACATCTATGTAAATTTATTATGAAGTTGAAACCTGTTAAAAATATACATATATATATAAAATAATTGTTATTCTCAAGAGATCATCTTGGAACATGTACATTTCTTTATTATATCAACATCTTAAAGAATCTAATGACAGTTGGTTTGGAAACTCCAGCAAATATGTCACTACCAATGTGAATGTCTTTTCAGATGACTGAATACAGGTCTAAGTGCAATGTAAGACCCAAGTTTTGTGAATATGGAAGTGTGCAGAACAAGAATTAAGGAACGCTAACATATGGATATGTGCACAGATACGGAACATGTAATTTATTACTTAATTTTGTCAGCTGGTTTAAATGAAACCAGCTGTATGTCTGGATAACTGTTTCAGTGCCCTCGGATATTGCATCAAATTTAATACGTACCAGTACAGACACTCATTAACTGTTCTCTTGTGCATACAGTACATGGACATACACATGGCCATTTGCATGTAAGTTATGGTGTTCCCTAACCAAAAAAAGTTGGATATAGGATAATGATACTATTTGAATGAATGTCATGGTGTACTGTGTCATGGTGTGCCGTGTCATAAGGAGTCACTGCAGTCAGCCTGTTGGTTCATTCTAGGCAGAACCCATCTAGACCCCACTCCTCTCCCCCAATTTACCATTTAGGCTTTTACCATTAGCTACTGTACACCATTTATCTCAATGTTGGCCACAGTTTAATCCACTCCTCTATCACCTTATTAAACCAATACATCCCCATATTAATTAATTACCAGGTAATTAATTATATCCTTCTTGAATCGGAACTTCTCCAGCTAATAGCCATTGTTAAGGACTCTGACCTGGGTCGTGATTCATCAAGCACTAACCACTTACAAAACCTGTACATCTTTCTTCAACCATGACAGCTTTGTTTACATTTATTAAGCAGTTCATGAGCTCCAAAATACTACGAGGTTGTTTATAATAACAATAACTTTAGGTTGTAAAGCTTCGAAGCTCATAAACTGCTTAATGTATGTAAACAAAGCTGCTGTGATTAAGGAAAGATGAAGCACATAAACGGTGATTAAGGTTTCGTAAGTTGTTGCATAAATGCTCGATAAATCCTAGCTCAAGCCTGATAGTTTAAAGACCATTCTTATATCTCCCCCCATTGATACCCCTTCATCCACTAGAAGCCCTCGATCACATATTCCCTTGCCCTGTGCCCCCTCCAAGGAATACAACCCGGGCTTTCATAACCTCTCCTCATGTGGGAGCTCCCGAACACCAGGTCACCCTATGTTTGATTTTCTCAAGGTAATCTATGTCCACACTGTTATACGGTGACCAGAATTGGATGGTGTAGTCTAAGTAGGGCCTCACCAGAGCCAAATTGAAAGAATGTTTGCGCTTTTATTGCTGATGTTCCTAGTTATAAATCAAAATATTCTATTCACTTTGTTATGCACAATGATACACTGAAGCCTAGGGTTCAGATCACTGTCACTTATGACCCCCATGTCTTTTTCCACAAATTATTTTGCCTTAAGATACATCATTCATCCAACAGATGGTGCCAGTCATTTCACAGGTTTAATTTTTGCACTCGATATTAAACGTCATCTGCCACTTTCTTTCCAGTTCTACAATGTGATGAGGTCTTTCTGGCATCCCCAAAGCAGATCTCTAGGGCAAACCACTAGTTATATTTCTACACTCTGACTTAATGCCTGTTTATGTCAACTTTCCTTCCAATCCTTCAGTTAGGCTCTAATCCAATTAAGAACATTTGGTCCAATACTGTGGGCCTTAACTTCCCTGATTAACCTCATGAGGGGTACGGTGTCAAAGGCATTACTAAAATGATAAATTGACTTATCATAACCCCCTCTTCACAATTGGTCTTTCTATTGTCTTAAAAAATTAATGTCTTTCTGACATTAGTCTTGTGACATATCTCTAGATATTCTAAGTAGTTGTTTACTACGTAAGGGGTGACTGGAAGTATGATTCACTTCTGTGATCTAACCATGTTGGTTGCTGGGAGTGATGGCGGAGGGGAGGGGGGGGTTGTTTATCTTAAGAGGGTAAGGGGTCACCATTCCTGTTGGGTCCTGCTCTGTCTAGCCGCTTCTGACTTTCATCTCATTTCTGTGTATTCTGTGTTTGGTTCTGGGTCAGCCCTATGCATGCTCCTACTATTTCAGACATGTTTTCCCAATCCAAACATTCTACTGGCAATATGCTTGTGTAAGCACATGCATTTATAGATCAAAGCATACATGCGCATGTACATATGTATGTATTCATCCATGCAAGTGTGTATGTGTATGCAAGATCTTTAGTTCTTGTGCACTTTGGTCCACTTCTGTTCACTTCCATGCATGCCTTGTATATGCAAATATTCACAGGTTTTATAAGTATATTTATGTGTAATACTCCAAGTGACTGTAAATAATTGATTCATTGTCAGCTCTGAGCACCCATGTTTCCATAAATTGTATAATTTAATGAAATGAAGAGTTAATGGATTCAGTGAAGGCCATGCATGATCAAGTGCCTTAACAAATTCAACCAAATTCAATGTACCAGTTACAATTTTACAGAGCTGTCATATTACATGAATGTAAAGAAATTAGCTCACTGGAAACAGATTATCTCAGGGCTGCATTTGAATAATAATTAGTCTTAAGAGGGACAAAATAATATGTGCAGGTAATCCTTTATGACAATGTTCACCATTCAGCTCCAAATGGCAAAAACAAACAATTGTGACTCAAATAACCTGAGAAGGTAATGATAAAGAGTGGAGCAACTAACCTCACAGTAGTAGTCCCACTTGGGGTTGATAGTGTTGTTGATGGTCTTGGTCTGGAACTTTTGGGCACCCAAACGTAAGATGCAGTACGGATCAGACTTACCCATACCCATAATGCCAACATCTTTCTTCATCAGATTATGGGCTTCTATGACATTAATTCGAAGGACGCCCTAGAAGGTTATAATCTTTTACTACTGTGCTACTAGAAGCCAGAAATAAACGAAGCCGTACTATAATTAAAGATGGCAAATAAGACTTTAAAAAATTCAAACTTACAGGTTGTGACGATAATCTCCTTCAAGAGATTGAGCCTGCTCTTCCCTTCATAATTACGTCGTCACAATTATATAAAAGACTATGGAAGAAATGTCAAACAACGACAACAACACCAGCACCAGCAAGGCTTGCCAGGGTGAGCAGAAACGTATGCATCCAGCCACCTGTTCGAACTCCAACCACCAAACTACCCGTTGATCGCTACGGCTCCGCTGATTGGTCGCCGGTCTGGCTGCACCTGCACTCGCCCCCAATACTACCTGATGTCTGGGGTCGCCCCAACATCAGTCCTCAGAATGTTCCGTGCTTTCGTAGCCAGCACTCCTCCCAGCTAGACTCTAGAGTGTACTGAGAGAGGTGGTGGCTTTAAGCCAATATTCCAGCACCTCCCACTTAACTTTTGTGTTGCACTTCTTGTTATTTTGCCTTAACGTAACTTTTCATTTTGTCATTTAAGTATTCTTATTATTTTGATTCATTGATTTTATTATAAAAATTTGTTTGTGCATTATTTTCATGTTTTGATTTATTTAACGTAATTAAAATTTCATTGTTAAAGTTTACTTGTGTTTTGTGTGTCTTCTCCTTACCTTACCACAGACGAAGTTCCAGTTTTCTATTTTTTTTTATAACTATGTGACGAGGCCATACCCCTAGCCTTAAACAGCCGAACACCAACGCGTTACCGTCACAAGTTATATGGGGGCCTGTCCTAGGAGCCTCACTCAGGTACTGGTGCCAAGTGGTAATTTATGGTAAGCGTATTTAACTCTGTTAACGTAGCTTTACTATTTTTCATTCAATTTCATTTTTTATAAGGTGCGGTGTATTGTGCATTACGAGAGTAACATTAGTGAAGGTGAGACAACTTTGGATTACGTGGTGACTGTAGGCCGCAGTCATACTCTTAATTGGTCATCTCTCCCTCCTTGTTATTACTCGTATTTACCATCTATGTCCCTTGAATATTTCTCATTCTGACAGATCATCATATTGGTACCCTGGTACTGTGGTCTGCCCCGGGTCAAGAGTACCCAATCTTCTGCAATCTGACTGTAGGAGGATAAAGAGGGCCATAGTTCCTCTAGCTCGAACTTTAGTTGCTGAATTGGGACCTCAGCAGCAGTTCTCGTCACCAGTTGACACCTCGCACCCCTACACGTCAGTCAGAGATGATGATACATACAACGGTAGGGAATTAGCTTATTTTTTCAGAGCACAAAAGTTCGCTAATTCTGTAAGTATCATATTAAATTCAGTAGGAAAAACTTGCTTTATGTCCTATAGAGACTTGGCAAGGTATGCCTACATCCTTGGACTACCAATTTTACTTTTGAAGCATTTAACTGTTTCATTTGTTTTCGAAACTTTGTTTCATTTGTTAGTAGGATTTTCTTGCCCTTATTCTCTTACATGAGTACCGGGTACAAGATTTCCTGCGCCCTTGATTTAATGTAATCATTTAATATCTTTCACTTAACGTTAATTGTTAAAGATCACACAGGATAGGTGCCAGTTGCCACGTTGTCCTGTTTCTGACATTTCATTATTGAACATTCGTGTACCTTTATTTGCTAATTTCACCATGTTTCGTCTCCAAACTTTCCGTGCAAATCCAGCAGGTGAAATAGGGACTTTAAGTCGTGCCAAGAGGACTGAACTACAAACTCTTGCACATGAGTATCAACTAGAAGTTCCCTACCAAGCCAACAAAAATGACCTACACAACCTGTTGCTGGATTACTATTTAGAGCAAGGTAAGATAGACTCTGAAACTCATGAAACTTACTATATTGCAGATAAAACTGATTTGGCAACGCTGAAACTCAAACTAGAGCTGGCCAAGATTGAAGAACGAACAGCTGCCATACGGAGGGAAGAACAAGAACGCGAAGCTGCTTTGAGGAGAGACGAACGAGAACGCGAAGCTGCTTTGAGGAGAGAAGAACACGAACGCGAGGTCGCATTACTCCGTGAACGTGAACGAGTACAGCTTGAAACCAAACGACGCGAGTTGGAGATGCAACGCGAACATGACAAGCAACAAGCAACTCTGGCTCTAGAGTGTCGTCAACGCGAAATCTCCTTGGAAACTTCACACTTCACTCAACGCCAGCAAGCTACTGCAAATCTTCCCGTCAGTTTTAATATATCACATGCAAGTAAGTTAATGCCATCCTTTGTAGAAGCAGAAGTTGATGTGTTTTTCACCACCTTTGAAACCCTTGCTAATCAACTCAGTTGGCCTGTCGACCAATGGGCCACACTTCTCAGAGTCCATCTTACAGGTAGAGCTGCAGTCACACTCAGTACTTTGGCGTCTGAGAATGACTACTACACTCTGAAACAAGCAGTGTTAGACGCCTACCTCCTCTCTACTGAAAGTTATAGAAGGAAATTCCGTGACCACCTGAAGGCAAGTACCACTACCTTCCTCGAGTTTGCTAACACGAAACGGAGGTATTTCATGAAATGGCTGGAAGCAGCACATGTCTCTACTTTTACAGAACTCGTCAACCTGATGCTTGTTGAAGAATTCTTGAGACGTGTGCCGCCTCCTGTCCGCCTCTACTTAGCAGATAAAGAAGAAACCGACTACCTGAAGTGTGCTAAGTCGGCTGACACTTACAGCCTCATCCACCGGCTGACACCTGAACCATCCTCCAGTAAGAAGTCGTGGTACAGTTACGAGAAAGTGAGCCCCGATCAAGCTGGTTCACAACTGTACTGCAAATATTGTAGACTCTATGGACATACCATCGACAAATGTGGTAAGTCTCAATACAAGGGAACCACTGACCAACAACGACCCAAACCAACTCCTCCTAAGTCCGGTAAGCCTGTGATGAATGTTGGTGTTGATGTTAATGATCTTTCTCTTTTCAGTAACCACCTGTATACTGGAACTGTCTCTGCCAACGGTTCAAATCCGGAGGGACGTTTCAAATTGAAGATCTTGAGGGACACAGCGGCTCTACAATCGATCATCTTGAAGTCGGCTGTGCCCAACATAGTCTACACCGGGGAAACGGTCTTCATCACTGACCTCACTGCTACTACTCCATACCCTCTCGCCAGAGTCCACCTGGATTGTCCCTACATGAACGGGGAAGTCCAAGTCGCCGTCAGGGAAAAGCCTTTTCCCATGCCTGGAGTGCAACTTCTCCTAGGCAACGACTTGGCAGAAGACCTGCAACCGACCAACCTGATCGTCATGGACAAACCCCAGGTGTGTAACTCTGTGCCAAGTAACCCTATTCTTGAGTATGTTCCAGCAGAGGTTCAAGAGAGTGATGAAGTTTCTCCTCCGGTTCTCGTGACCACCCGTGCACAAGCCGCACGTCCACAGCCAGCTGACTCTACTGCTACCGCTGTCCCTCAAGACCCTCAGAAACTACCCCCGCATCTGACCAAGTTGGAGTTCCGTAAGTTGCAGAGGGAAGATCTTACTTTAACACCATTGTTTTTCCAGGCTGAGACTCAACCCGACAGTATTCCTGGGTTCTTCCTAGAGAACGACTTGCTCTACCGCAGATATAGACCCAGTAAACTGAAGGAGGAGGACGATTGGGCCAACACCGAACAACTTGTGATTCCCACCAGCCTGCGGCCCACTATTCTACACCTGGCCCACGGATCATTCTCCCACTACGGCTTCAACAAGACTTACCATGGGATTCGTCAAGACTACTACTGGCCAGGTATGGTAAACAACGTCAAACAGTACGTAAAACAGTGTCATACATGTCAGATGGCAGGCAAACCGAACGTCTCCATTCCC
Organism: Procambarus clarkii; assembly: GCF_040958095.1. Lineage (NCBI taxonomy): Eukaryota > Metazoa > Arthropoda > Malacostraca > Decapoda > Cambaridae > Procambarus > Procambarus clarkii. The sequence continues at coordinate 9,573,832 of NC_091173.1, forward strand.
AGAGCACCACTGATTCCCATACAGGTGCCTGCGGAACCTTTCCACAGACTCATAATAGACTGTGTTGGTCCTTTACCTCGGACCAGTTCAGGTAACGCCTACATCCTAACCATCCTGTGTCCTACCACCAGATTTCCCATAGCAGTTCCAGTGAAGAACATCACGGCTGCTACGGTTATCAAACATCTATTGAAGATCTTCACTCAATACGGATTTCCCAGGGAGATTCAAAGTGACTGTGGCACCAACTTCACCAGTGATCTCTTCAAAAGGACACTGGAGGAGTTCAACATCAAACAGGTATTGTCCAGCCCCTATCATCCTACTTCACAGGATTCTCTTGAACGTAGTCATCAGACCATCAAAGCACTCTTGAAAAAGTTTTGTAGTGAAACCTCAAAGGATTGGGATAAGCAGATTGACCTAATAATGTGTATTTTCAGAAGTCTCCCCAATGAGTCCCTAGGAGTATCTCCTTATGAGATGCTCTACGGCCGTAAGTGCCGTACTCCCCTTAAGGCTTTCAAAGACTCTCTCAGAGATGCCACCTTCAGTGAGCATCAGAATGTGCCCCAGTTTCTTCAAAACCTTCAGCACATTCTAGAGAGAGTCCACCGCTTTGCCCATGATAATCTATTGAAAGCCCAGGTGAGAATGAAGACTCATTACGACCAGACCAGCAAAGTAAGAAAATTCAAGCCGGGAGACTTCGTCCTTGCTTATTTCCCTATCCCAGGTTCACCTTTACAAAACAGATTTTCAGGACCCTACTGCGTCAAAGAGTGCAGGAATAATAATAATTATGTGATAGAGACTCCAGATAGGCGGCGGAAGACCCAGCTGTGCCACGTCAACCTCCTGAAGCAATATAATGGTACTCCTCCCACTGTCTTGACTAATTATTCCACATTCACAGAACCCTACATCCACAGTGAGACCTTCCCAGCTTCTCCTCCCGAAAGCACTGACAAGGAGTCAGCGCTTTCTAATTCCAAAATCCTTAATGATCTTCCCAAATGCTTTCAGGATAATAATCGTGCTCCTATGCCCTCTTCTAATTCCACTCTCACCTCGTCAGATAAGCCCTACATCCTCCATGTCGACGCCAATGGTACCGACGATGGTGGTGTCGTGATGCAGCAACGAGGCGAGAAGAATTCACCTGTCAGCAACTACTGCTACAAGGAACGACGGAACAATTGGCAAGGAGCTACTCTTCCTCATCCTGAAGCTTCAGCACTTCACTCCACACCTGAAAAGTGCTCGGTCCACCATCAATACGGACCACACCACCCTACACCTCCTGCAGCACGCCCACTTCTCATCTCAACGTCTTCTACTATGGGCTTGCTAACTGCAGAAATTCAACCTGGAGACACGCTATACCAAGAGTCTGACAACATCTTAGCCCATGATCTCTCCAGAGTTTATGAAGTAGAAGCGACACCATCCATTACTCCACCAAATAACGACGTACTTCTTCCAGAACCGCAGGCTTCGGGGGAGAGTTGTGACGATAATCTCCTTCAAGAGATTGAGCCTGCTCTTCCCTTCATAATTACGTCGTCACAATTATATAAAAGACTATGGAAGAAATGTCAAACAACGACAACAACACCAGCACCAGCAAGGCTTGCCAGGGTGAGCAGAAACGTATGCATCCAGCCACCTGTTCGAACTCCAACCACCAAACTACCCGTTGATCGCTACGGCTCCGCTGATTGGTCGCCGGTCTGGCTGCACCTGCACTCGCCCCCAATACTACCTGATGTCTGGGGTCGCCCCAACATCAGTCCTCAGAATGTTCCGTGCTTTCGTAGCCAGCACTCCTCCCAGCTAGACTCTAGAGTGTACTGAGAGAGGTGGTGGCTTTAAGCCAATATTCCAGCACCTCCCACTTAACTTTTGTGTTGCACTTCTTGTTATTTTGCCTTAACGTAACTTTTCATTTTGTCATTTAAGTATTCTTATTATTTTGATTCATTGATTTTATTATAAAAATTTGTTTGTGCATTATTTTCATGTTTTGATTTATTTAACGTAATTAAAATTTCATTGTTAAAGTTTACTTGTGTTTTGTGTGTCTTCTCCTTACCTTACCACAGACGAAGTTCCAGTTTTCTATTTTTTTTTATAACTATGTGACGAGGCCATACCCCTAGCCTTAAACAGCCGAACACCAACGCGTTACCGTCACAAGGTAAACACACAACCTCTAGTTTACATCTCGGACATGTTTGTAGAATAATGTTAGGGTAAGATATATTACTGAACCAGTTTAACAGGCAAATGTTTCAACAATTCAAAGTATGGCAAACAGCTCATTAAAAATACACAATTTACAGGTCTATTTATAATGTATACAAAGTAAGTAATTATCAAAAGAAGGCACCAAACCGGGAAGGCTAAGTAATTATAATGTATAAAAAGTCACACTAAATTTGCACTGTAAATTATGCAGTAATGTATATGATATTTAAAAGTTCTTCTGCAGTTAACATCTGCTTTTAACAGGAGGGAAAAGAAAGAAGTGAAGGAACACTGCAACAGTGAACAGAGACACTTGCAGTGACTGCAATGTGACTGATGTCGGAGACAGAAACATAACAAATAACTACTGTAGTTATTATGTCATGACAATACAATATCTTCCCCTAATTTGCTCATAAATGCAGAACTACAAACCAAATTCACAATTACTACATTCAACCTTAAATTATTTTTACAATTGACTATTAATGGTATGTATCACTTAAATTTATATTAATCCACTTTGAAAATATATTTTTTGTCAATTTTCTTATTTTAAGAGACCCCTAAATATAATTTTTCTATCCAGTTTATGAGGATTGTAGATACACTTTTTTTTTTTAGTCGCATTATTGTCAAGATTCCTTAGAATAGATGAATTATGCATTACAATAAGAGAATGGGAACTGTCCAATTTTCCGTGACTGTGAAAGGCAACAAACGCGAGTCATAACGAAGTTGTAAGCCAATGTTGTTGACAACTCACAGCTGGAGATGGACACTTGAGCTCTGCAGTGTCTATGTCCTGGACCAGTTGGATGGGGTACCTGTTAGGCAGCACCATCATGTGTGCAATCTGCTCTATCACGATACTTCTCAGGATGTCACTACAAAACAAAACACATTGATTATAATACACTAATATGCACAGAAATAATACAAATTTTTGGCATTTCACTAATTATATAATGCAGAAACTTACAGAATTCTGTGTATTTTCTAACACTGTAGTTTCATATATACAGTGCGATGCCATAATATATTATGCATCCTAAATTAACTACAGATTTACCCATGTCTTGAACAAAGCCTCTCATTATAAAGACTATGGCAAACACATGACCACATTCGTACGCTCTAATTACTTTTTGTACTTTTGTAATTTTGTACGTACTTTTGTAATTACTTACTGGGTTGAGCTCAAATTGCATTTAAATAATATCCATTCTTTTTATATTAAATAAATGCTTCTGCTGAGCATTAGAAAAAGACATTTGTCTACTACAGGAATATGTAACTTGTTATAGAAAACAATATTATTGTTTCAAACTATTATTTTATCACATATGGTATTGTACTTTTAATGTCTATAATTTGTGCATTCTATTGCAGTACATAATTTTTTAAAATTTTTGTATGTATGATTTTATGCCGTTCCTTGCACCACACATCCTGTGCACCCCCCTTGCACTGTACCACACATCCTGTGCACCCCCCTTGCACTGCACCACACATCCTGTGCACCCCCCTTGCACTGTACCACACATCCTGTGCACCCCTTTATACCACACATCCTGTGCACCCCTTTATACCACACATCCTGTGCACCCCCCTTGTACCACAATCCTGTGCATCCCCCCTTGTACCACACATTTTGTGCACCCCCTCCCCCTTCCACCATTCACCCTGTGCACTTGCACTAGGTATCTTGTGCACTTAATTGCACCACACATGTGTACGTGCTTGCACAAAACATCTTAAGTGCACGAGAAGATTGTAACTTGTGAAGTCCTAATGAAAATCAGCTGTGATGATTGTCTCACCTTAATCCAGGCATATCAAATACATCAGCAAGGCCAATGAGATTGAAATCAACGTCTGGGTTGTTGAGGAAGAATAACTGCAGGCCACCAACGAGGGGAATTTGTCTAACCAGCGGCTTCATCACTACGCGCATCCTTCCCGAGATCTGAGTGATGGAAAATCTATGAGTAAATTTTGTTAAGAAATATATGCTTAGGCATATAAGCTAAAACATATTTAAACTTATTTACATAACATACTCCAATCAGACTAATGTTATCTTACATCTATCAGGCTTTTTCTTCAAATATACAATAAGGACATTTTTCTTCCATATAACTTCCAGTATCGCTTCCATAACCAACCAAAACTGAACAATCTACAACCTGTACAGAATTTACATCATGTGGGCAAAGCACATGAAATATTTAAAGATTTCCATTTTTTTTTTTTTTGGGTGGGAAAGGTTGGAATTGAAGAGAGGGGGTAAATTAATGCACACAAACAAAGCAGTGGCCATTTACATCTACAGTAGGAAAACTGGGAAAACAGTAAAAAACAGTATTTTCACAGTAGGAAAACATTATAAAAGTATCAAATAAATGCAGAAACACATGAAAAACAAAATTGAAAAAAAAGAATAAGTGGTTAATAAATAGCAATGAAAGTACATTGTTAAAACCTACCTGTAAGTCCTTGATGCCCATCTTGAACTTGGAGACGCTTACTTCAAACTTGCAATCTCCAGCATACCTGCATAAAAAAAAAAAAATACAGACATCCAGAAAAACTGCTGTACTGTAAATGTATTGAGCAGGTACTATACAATGACAGTACTGTATAGTACATGCTCAATACAGACACATTTTAGATGTCTCTGAGTAGGGTCCTGGTATGCCCAGAATGTTTAAGGTCAGGAATGTGCTGATGGTTCAGAATGTTAGTGTTAAAATGCCTTATAGAAAAGTACAGTATTACATGATTATGTACTCCTTCCAACAATGACTTGGTTAGCAAGACATTGACATAAAATGAGAAAGATGAATCTAACATTTAAGCTGTTAAAACTAAACTGCTTACAAAAAAGGAATGCAGCATTGCAGCACCTATCTTGGAGTGAACATATGCAGCACTTTCCTAGGGTTCATTGAAGTAATGAACACTTATTTAAAGAATGTGATAAGTATGATGCAAATGAGGCCTATATGGAACTGCCATACTTAGATACAGGATAAAACACTGTTTTGCGTACAAATTGGGTCTAACTATCCTCCTGTATCCATATGTTACAACAGCCCATACAACTACAGTATTCGAACAGTGCAGTATTCCTCAAGTCTGTATGCACCACTTCCACAAGCACTGGGTTAGGTAGGGTCTTTATTATTCAGATATTTCTCCCATTACTCCTGAAAGAGCACATGCAGGCTTCCTGTCCATTGCAAAACAAATTATATTGAATAAAGACAAATGCCAAGATTAGAAAAACGAGATACTGTAGTAAAGTAGACCAAATGAAACATTTAACGAGTGGAAACGTGGAAACAATGATGAATCAGCATATAAAGAGCTAGTGATACGTGAATTCAAAACACGGTACAGTACCCCTAAAAATAAAAAATAAAAAAATCCACATTAAGAAGTCATATTTCAAGGATAAATGTCTGTAGACAAAAAATTGACTGAGACGTTTATGTATAATCAAGTACTGTATTAAGCAATTATAACAAGTAAATAGAAATTGAAAAATTGCCCACTACAGCTCACTTTGAAAACAGTTCTGCATGTTAAAAATATAATTTTTTTTTTTTTTTTTTTGAGATATATACAAGAGTTGTTACATTCTTGTACAGCCACTAGTACGCGTAGCGTTTCGGGCAGGTCCCTGGAATACGATCCCCTGCCACGAAGAATCGTTTTTTCATCCAAGTACACATTTTACTGTTGCGTTAAACAGAGGCTACAGTTAAGGAATTGCGCCCAGTAAATCCTCCCCGGCCAGGATACGAACCCATGACATAGCGCTCGCGGAACGCCAGGCGAGTGTCTTACCACTACACCACGGAGACTAAATTGGTGATATTCTATAATATTCCTGACAACACTTAATAAACAGTTAACAAAAAAGTGGTTGCAAATATTTTTTTTAACAATTTAGGAAAATAACCTTCAAAAGCTGTTATTTAAATACTACTTACGCAAAATCCATATCCATGATTATTTCATGGCGTGAAGTGTCATCATACACCTTAACTCCAGAAAACCTTGGAGGTGTGTCTCCAAGAATGATCTTCTCAAATTTAAAATTATTGAGCTTGTATTCTTCAAAGGCAGTACGCATGCTGGGTTCAATGGAAAATTTGCATAGATCTTTAACATAATGACCAGCATAGGGCCACAGCTGACGAATTATCTGGAAATAAATTAAGCAACATTAAAACGTGTGTGTGTGTGTATGTGGTGTTTAATCATTAATATCTAAAAGATATAGTCCAGGGGCTTACAAAAGCTATTAATCCCCCAATGACTGGTAAATATTATTTATGTTATGGGATACTATTGCTGAAGGCATTAAATGTGTCATGGGTATCTTGGAGAAAAGGACAAGGCTGTCTACATGATCATCTATCATTTACTGGCCAAACCCAATTGTGCCTAACCTTACTGATACATTTCATGTGTCAGAGTGAGAGAGAAAGAGAGAGAAAGAGAGAAAGAGAGAAAGAGAGAAAGAGAGAAAGAGAGAGAAAGAGAGAGAAAGAGAGAAAGAGAGAGAAAGAGAGAGAAAGAGAGAGAAAGAGAGAGAAAGAGAGAGAAAGAGAGAGAAAGAGAAAGAGAGAAAGAGAGAGAAAGAGAGAGAAAGAGAGAGAAAGAGAGAAAGAGAAAGAGAGAAAGAGAAAGAGAGAAAGAGAAAGAGAGAAAGAGAGAAAGAGAGAAAGAGAGAAAGAGAGAGAGAGAAAGAGAGAAAGAGAGAAAGAGAGAAAGAGAGAGAGAAAGAGAGAAAGAGAGAAAGAGAGAAAGAGAGAAAGAGAGAAAGAGAGAAAGAGAGAAAGAGTGTGGGGGGGGGAGGTAATTATGAGTGGGGGGGGGGAGAGGTAGTTGAGAGATAATGGTTCAAAATACTGTTGGCCAACCCCGGCTCCTGGCAGAGCAGCTTACCTTGTTGAGCCACTCCACACGCTCCATGTCTGGGAAGGTCACCTGCAACAGGTAATCAATCATTACCACCTCACACAACAAATACTGTATTACTTTCTATTACAAAATATACCGACTTAAGTTAATTCAATATCAGATGGTCAAAAAGAGGTATGCAGTACAATTTACCCAGTGTAAATAGAGTGAAATAGGTATGCGTATCAGTAGCGGTTGTGGGTGGTTGTGGTGTTGGAATGTGGTGTGTGGGGTGGGATACAGCTGTGTAGGTTTGGGTATGGATAAAGATGGGATATAGATTGTGGTAATGTGAATTATGGTCGGTGAATGGTATGTGCAGTGGGCGTTTGGCATCTCTGTATGCCGAGTGGTTGTTGGGTGGTCATATGGAGGGGGCGAGGATGTGTGTGTGGGTGGTAATGTGAGTGGTGATGGGGGGGTGAGTGGTGATGGGGGGGTGAGTGGTGATGGGGGGGGGGTGAGAGTAGGGAGAGGGATGTGGGTGGGAGTGAGTGTGGGGAGTGAGAGTCGGGAGTGGGTGGTCGGAGTGTGAGGCGAAGGCAGGATTGGGATGAAAGTGTTGGAGGTTGAGCAGGATCTGGGAAGCTAGAGCGGGTGTAACAAAACTCTATGGACTCGATCCTTCCGTTTTCACTTGTAACGGTATGAATACGACACTGAAGAATGTAAAGGAAGACAAAGGGCTCGAACAAATTTCATGACTCCAATTATTTTAGCATTCAAATTTAGTACTTCTGGCGTTATTAGGCTCATATTCGTTCTGCTGTAACATTACCAGCACTCAGAATCCTACATTAATCAGAATTTTACCGCATCTGTCAATCTTTCTCTAAACTCTAAAATCTTATTTAAATCATTGTGTAGCTATTCTTAAGTCAATTTCTAAATATACTTTTCACCCTATTTTTGTATCGCCTGGTGTTATTGGCCAATCCAATGTTTAAATAATTTATAAATATGGTAAACTGACAGGTTCCAGGACATAACTCTGTGACGCCTGTCTGACGCTGTTTACCAGTCTAGTGAGCCACTGTTTCCTTAGTCAACTTAGAACAGCAACCCCAACACCTTGAGCTTTCTAATCAGTCTTTTCGTGCGGTCGAGTATGAAAGGCTTTTCTAAAGTCAAGGTACACAATGTCACAATCTTCTCCACTATCAACTGCCTCAAATATGCGGGAAAAGAACGAAACAGGGGCCAGATTCACGAAAGCACTTACCCAAACACTTAGGAACCTGTACATCTTTTCTCAATCTTTGGCGGCTTTGTTTCCAATTATTAAACAGTTAATGAGCTCCGAAGCACCAGGAGGCTGTTTATAACAATAACAAAAGTTGAATGGGAAGTTTTCATGCTTGTAAACTGTTTAATAAATGTAACCAAGGCCGTCAAAGATTGAGGAAAGATGTCCACGTTCCTAAGTGCTTGCGTAAGTGCTTTCGTGAATCTGGACCCAGGAAACCATCATAATGAGAGGAAATGTCAGATTTGAGAGAACAAAAGAGTGTCCTGCAGGGAGACGCACTTGGATCCTCCTGCGCCCTAAACACACACACAAACCTCTACCCCAACACACCAACATATCCGTAACTCACAACAGGTCCCAAGAACTAAGGCACGAGAACAGATTGAGACGGGGGGGGGGGGGGGGTTAAGCCTCTCGTCATTACTGATATATACAAGATTTTTTACATTCTTGTACAGCCACTAGCACGCATAGCGCTTCGGGCAGGTCCTTAATCCTAATTTTCCCCGGAATTCGACCTCGCCGAATCGTTTAACAACCAGGTACCCAGTCACTGCTGGGCGAACAGAGGCTATAGTTAAGGATTAGCGCCCGGTCAATCCTCCCCGGCCTTAACGAGAGGCTTACTAGGGTGCCGTGATGCGGGCAGGAGTGCAGCCACGTCACACATGAGTCACTACACACCTGCTTAACCAACACCTGTCTTTCATCCTACCCTTCCACGCCGTCTGTCTGTGTAATCACCTATTTGTGCCTGCAGGGAAGAGGGGGGGGGGAGGGAAAAGAAAGAAAAGAGAGAGAGAGGAGGGGGGAGGGGATTTTTCGTATTTTCGCATTTTCACCTCAAAATCCCCAACGGGCAAATATATATTGTACTATAAATCATAAGTGATTCAAAGTATTCACGAAACTATACGTGGGTCGCTCAGTTAGGTGAAATTGGGCGTTTTAGTACACTATTTTGTGTCCTTTGTGGCACGTCCAGAGGACGCGCTGGGCGGAGAGGATAAGAGGCACAAAATAGGTGCTTGAGAGCATGGGGAAGAGCGTAGGAGCATGGGGGGGAGAGCGTGAGAGCATGGGGGGAGAGCGTGAGAGCATGGGGGGGAGAGCGTGAGAACACAATGGCTGCCGGCGATACAGGTAAGAGCCTGTCTACACCCGGCCAGACCTGCTCCAGGTAGGCACAATGTGACTCACAACCAAGAAATACTCGTCTCCATTCCAGCTACACGTTGTTGGCTTGGACACTGGCCAAAGCTAACCCACGTCGCCTTGTGTCTCTGCTACCAAAGTACCAGTTGACTGCCAGTCTTTGCCCGCAGTCATATATGCTACGTGCTCAATTTAACGATACGAGCCTATATCATGCCAATGGCAGGCACCCCACCCCTAACTTAAATACTAAGACGGGGTAAATAAATAATCACAAACATGAAATGAAGTGAATGAGGAGGGTCGAGTGCGTCTTACAGTCGTGACGGGGAAGAGTGAAAGACAGAGCTACATAACGTTTATACACTTAGTGCCAACTGGAGAAGTTGCTAAATTAAAATTGGCATGCATCTCAACAGACTTTACACCACTGACGTCCTGGTATGCCGATTATGATGCGCGCACGCATGCACGCACATACGCACATGCACGCACGCACAGCATACTTTACATGTCAGACCAATACTGGAATATACAGCTCCAGCCCGGAGTCCACATCTAGTCGAAAACAAAACGAGGTTAGAAAAGGTTCAGAGGTATACCACCAGGCTAGTCCCCAAGCTGAGAGGAATGAGCTATGAGGAAAGATTACTGGAACTGAAGCTCAAGACACGAAGACTGAAGAGTTAGGTGAGATATTATCACTACCTACAGAATTCTCAGAGGAATTGACAGGGTAGATAAAGATAAACTGTTTTAACACGGGAGGTTATCTTGAGATGATTTCGGGGCTTTAGTGTTCCCGCGGCCCGGTCCTCGACCAGGCCTCCACCCCTAGGAAGCAGCCCGTGACAGCTGACTAACTCCCAGATACCTATTTACTGATAGGTAACAGGGGCATCAGGGTGAATGAAACTCTACGCATTGTTTCTCGCCGGCGCCCGGGATCGAACCCGGGACCACAGGATCACGCGTCCAGTGTTCTGTCCGCTCAGCCACCGGCTCCCCGATTCTCACACTTCCATCACCAACAATTATAACATCGCTACACACAAATCGCAATAGCGTCATGCATCAAGTCCATGTGAGGTCACAACTCAATTGTAACTTGCAGTTGCAATTCATTTTCCATGTCGCGGCACAGTCGATTAAGACGCGTCTGGGATCCTCTCGGACGTAGGCTCGAACCCTCATCACGGCCCTTGTGGATTTGTTTATAACATCGCTATATTTCTTGTCACTTATTATTGCTTAAAGGTTACAAGATACAGGAACACCGAGTTTGGAGAGCCATTCACCAACTGTCCCTCCCCCTCACCCGGCACACTCACCCCAAGTCGCCATTAACATTTACCTTGGCTACATATGGATGATCTTACCAAGTACCTAATATAGAAACCAAGACAGGCACTGAGCACAACAATGAGATACAACAAGAGCAGAACTAGGACAGCACAGTGGGGCAGATCACGCTAGGTAGGAAGACGAGGGAATGTTCCTGCACTGAGAAAAGCAAGCGTCAACAGCAACAAATGACTATACAGATGTTGTTAGTTGTAATCATAACACAGACGGCCAGGAGCTGTATATCAAAATAAGTGAAGCATATACGCTCAACAACTATACATTTTACGTCAAAGACAGCAATCACGTTCTCTGAACCTCCATTTTTAAATCTTGGCTAATATTTGTAAATAAAACCCTGATTTGGACAGTGTACAGTTTAATTTATAAAATGGTGGTGACACGAGACGCCTAGCAGCTGGTGTTGGCACCGGGGCGCCTCGTTAAGCGTAAGCAAATATACGCCTCGGATCCTCGTGGATCTCTGCCACGCGCACGCGCACACTGCGCTCCCTTGCCACACACTACCTCGGAAATGTATTCCTTTATTGTCTCTTTAAAAGTTTTAAAACAATGGCAGTAGACATTTTTAGTCTGGCTCCGTAGCCACTTTCCTATAGCATCTACCAGTTAATCCACGACCCTGTTTATACTCTTACTCTGTACGTGTGTGATCCAGTGACGTGTCTCCCTCAAGTCCAGGTCATGTAACGCTGTTGTGTACAAGTCATGACCACAGTATGACCAGGTAAGTTATATTACGTCTATGTCATGCGGTGCTAGTGACACACACACTTTAGAAATTGGCAACAGGTAACCATTACATTTGTACTACTGGTTTATTTGTGACCTGTTTCAGTTCTTCCAACCTCTCCCACCTACAACCTCTAACACATATGACCCCAGGTCATATGTGGAGGTTGGATTATTACTCGACACTTTTCTGCGTCAATAATGTCACTTGGCAGTTTGTTCCACACATCCCCTAGCCATTTTCAACCCCGTTTTCATGCCATTTAAAAACTACACTTTTATATTTTAATTCGATATTTCGAGTTGTATATAAGAATGTGGAGAGGGAGGGACCTGCTGCATGGGTAACAGCTTCTCCCCCGTATCAACCTACCCTGGCTTTGCGCCCTGAAGAGGCCACTCCAGTCCGACTACCAGAGCGCAACTCCATAGTCTCTTGAGACTGATGGAGATATATATATATATATATATATATATATATATATATATATATATATATATATATATATATATATATATATATGAATGAATGAATGCCACACATGTTCTATTGCCAATGCTCTACTGGTAGAGCTCCGTCAACCAAGCAGCCCATCGGCACGAGATAAATATGGCCCGGGCTGGTGACCGGGTTAGTTCTCATACACTACCATACGTAAGCTCCTCGGCTGCCTCAACCTCCCCCACCCTAACTCACACCCCGCTCTTTTCACAACTACCACCCCCCTTTACAACAACAACAACCATCACAAACCACCCTAACCATTACAGCCACCACCTCCACTAAAGTAACTTCCCTAATCACCATACCGCAATCACAACGACGCTAACCACCACCACTAACCAATCACCAGTTGTAAACTACCACGACACAAAGCACTCCCCAGTAATGCAACTCGCATTATATATATATCACAGTTCCTGTCCCTCTGGCCGCTGCATGTTTGATTATTTTAATCAGAGCCACAGTATTTTTGCTATGATACCGCGCCTCATTATAAATATCACAGAAAACGGGATGTGTTGCTCAAAACTCACAATTACAAAAAAAAAAGTGAAAATATAACAATTAGTGAAAGGAACTACTCGACCGGCCATGGGATAACGGGATTAAAATAATCATAATGGGGATGATGATAGATGTGTGACAAGGGGGAAAATATAATAGCGACACAACACATTAGAGTAGCTTAGGCTATTTCTGCCCTCCAAATACAGTCTGGTCACAAGCGAAAGGTCTTGGGTGCGATTCCCGGGGGTAGAACAAAAGCGCCCGACTCACCGATGCCCGTGATTACAAGGTAAATAGGTGCCCGGGAGACATGCAGGAGTTGTGGGTTGCATTCTGGGGAAATTTGGAAATCGACGTACGGGGACCTCGTTGAGCTGGGAACAGGTTTCCTGTTCCCAACTACGTGAAACTATATGCACGGATTGTCCAATACACATAAGAAATCGTAAAATGACCTCAAGTGGAGTATTGTCGAGGACACCATATGATATACAAACCAGTGTATTCTGCACAGAAGCCGACATAAAAATTTCTACCAGCCACTGTATATATTACTAGGTACTAACCAATGCTAATACTACTACTATTGATGATGCGACACCCCAGACGCTCGGGCGAGACTAGGAAGCAATGCTCAGACAAGGGTGAAGACAGGAAGCCACGACCATCATTTAGGACGAACCTAACCAACATGATTACCTGAGACGAAATCGATGGAGGGGCAAGCATACACCAAAGTCGACCAGGCGCCAGACGGTGGAGGGGAAGTGACGGAGAGGAATGTGAGGAGAAATGGGGGGAAGGAATGGGTGGGGGGAGTGGCGGGGAGGAATGGGGGGTTGAAGGGGGGCGTCGGTGGTAATGGACGGGGAAAATGGAAGGAAGGATGAGGGCAAGAATTGAGGATGAAGGTGGCTATGACAACTATCTTCCATTATTTACCTTCACTTCCTACAGTTCCATTTGTCCCCCTCTCGTAATACAACACTCGGATCCATTGGCTTTTCTAGTACCACAAAAATGTGGGCGGGACCTGGAACCTGTCTGACGGGTATAAGAATCGAGGAAATTGCAGAACCCTATTGACCCATACGTGGTAGCTTCTATTTATATCCACCCAAACTCATTCATATATGTGTCTAGCTTACGCTTGAAACAATCAATTCTCAATTAAGAATCACGGTAATACAGTCGCGTTCATTTTCTACTCCCAATTGAGAATTCCGGGTTCGAATCTCAGGCGGGACAGACAGCCCGTCCTCAAACTAAAAGCCACAGTCTATTCCATGCACCCGCCATACCCTGTGTTTATGAATGAAAAACGGTTTACACACAACCCGTCCTCAGACCAAGTCCATTCCATCCAGCAGTCGACCCCAAAGACGCATTCATTAATTTTAACATGCTGTTCATTCAAAGCAGGATTTTTCTCAAATATAAATTAATATTAGTTTATATAACCATAATGTACATATTTAGGCACTGGTTAGGTTAGGTGTTTAAGTTCTGTTGCCGATTATTTGTAGTACGTGGGATATCTTGAGATGATTTCTGGACAGTGTCCCCTGGTCCTCGACCAGGCCTCCACCCCCAGGAAGCAGCCCGTCGCAGCTGTCTAACTCCCAGGTACCTATTTACTGCTAGGTAACAGGGGCATCAGGGTGAAAGAAACATTCTGCCCATTTGTCTCCACCTCCACCGGGGAACGAATCCGAACCGGAATTACGAATCAGAAACGCTGCCCACCCAGCTGTCAGGCGCCCGGGCGAAGCATTTTTCATTTGTTGTGGTTCGAAAAAATTTGTCAGTGAAGCACTTGTTCCGGAAGTGTTCGAAGGATGTGTGTTCCGGAAGGATGTATGCCAAAAAGCTTGAAAAGGTCCATATATATATGCAACTGGGCTCGTTTCTGAGCTACGAGATAACACTGAAGGAACTGCGGAGGTGAGGAGAAATAGAGTGGACATGATAACGACATATGAAAGGCGAAGAGTTAAGGGGTGACATGATCGAAGTGTACAAGTGGATGAAAGGGTCTAATAAGGGGAATATTTATAAGGTATTAAATATATCAACACAAAACAGAACACGAAACGATAGATATAAATTGGATAAGGCTTGAGTTACGAAAGATCTGGGTAAATACTAGTTTGGATACAGAGCTGTTTTATTAAAGAGATTACTGGGTAAAATAATAGACGCGGGATCACCTGATTGTTTCAAGTGTAGGTTAGACATATATGAAGTTGAGTGGATATAAATAGAATCTGCCACGTATGGGGCCAACAAATTAGTCTTCTGCAATGTCGTTAATTCGCATGTTCTTATGTTTTAAAAAGAAATTGACAAAAGTATGCATAGAAGCATACTGATAACCCGAAGTTATCGAAGATGCGAATAATGGAGCGAGGGGGGCCAAGAGTCACAGGCGTAAGAAAGAATGTTAAGGGCTAACTCAACAATTATAAAAATAGGTATGGCAAGACGAGAGAGCAGTCTACTCTATACTGCACTTTGTTCAGAAGGTGAAGGTAGGTGGTGGTGGAGCCTGCAGGAACATGTAGGTCAATGTGGTAGTGGTGGTTGAGTGTGAGGGTGGTGGTGGTGGAGGCTACAAGCACACGTAGGTGAGTGTGGAGGTGAGTGTGGTGGTGGAGAGAGTGGGTGGGTGGTGGTGGTGGAGCCACACCCCCGTTGCCCTGCCAGGCATTTCCACCTCTTCTTGCCAGCCCACTAAACCACTTTACTTTTCCTCGTCCTAATCATGACCGAAGGTGCACAGTGATTTGTTGCTTGCACGAGACTAAGTCGTATACCTAAGAACACAGGTATAGGAACGATTTATGATCCCGAGAAGAATCATAATATCGAGAAGATTCGTGCCTTAATCATAGACCTAAAACTTTCTGTCGTTTTCAACAAAATAAATAAAATATAATTATATATAATTTTATATATATGTATATATGTATATATATATATATATATATATATGTGTGTATATATATATATATATATATATTATATATTATATATATATATATATATATATATATATATATATATATATATATATATATATATATATATATATATATATATATATATATATATATATATATATGAGTTTGTGTGGCTATAAATAGAAGCTACCACGTATGGGTCAATAAGGTTCCGCAGTTTCCTTGATGCTTATGTTCTTATATCCGTGAGAGGTTAAAGGTCCCACCCACACTGGCTGGGCGTCTCAATGAGTGCCAGTTGCGTGCACCCGTCCCAGGCTTGACCACACCGACTCTAACCTAGTACGTACGCCTCAATCTTTCAACTCATTCCATTATACGCTCCTTGTTTATGTTATACACATTTATATTGGAAATTATCAAGAGCCTAGTGTCTTCACGACGTGTTGTGGCCCCCTCACGAAAGGGGCTCACAACATTTGTGGCCCCTTTGGCAAATTACTGATATAATGTTGGAGAGTATGTCCCAGCTCTTGTTCACATAGTTTACAATTGGAATGTTCACCATTGAACGAATCATTACCTTCAGCCACCTGCCATAGATAACGATATCCCAGCCTAAGTCTGGCAATTACAATATCACACTGTCTAGTGGATGTTTTATGCTGCCCGTACATATACTTCTCTGTTCTAACATAACATAATTCTTTACACTCGTGCTTTTTGGCTTTTGAGTGTCACTGACTGATCTTTTGCCACCCCTAATTTCCTGGATTATTGCACTTTTACAACCGAGACTGAAATGTCTAGAACTAAAATGTTTAAACGCCTGAACTCAAGTTCAGGGTTATCTTATGCAGCTTTAGCTACCTTATCAGTATCACCATGCGAGACAACACCTATGTGAGACGGTATCCATACAAATGAGACAAACTCATTCTCTCTGTATTAATGATGATCTTTATAACAGATGTTTCAACATTCTTAATATCTCGTTTCATGTTGAGTTTTCAAGGGCTTGAAGAGCCGACTTTGAATCATAGAAAATTACTCCACTGTTCTTCAGTGCGTTAACTGCAAGTTATAGCGCAGCTAATTCTGCATGTGTGGGGCTAAGTCAGTTATTCAGTCTCATACTAGTGGTCTGTGTACAGGCTGCTGCAGTGCGCCCTGTTGACATTTGAACAGACCCATTAGTGTAAGCATAGTGCTCATGAGGCCCTAAGTTACTTATAAAGGAATCGATATATATACATATATATATATATATATATATATATATATATATATATATATATATATATATATATATATATATATATATATATAGCCATAAGTCCTACATAATTTAACTAAAAATAGCTTATATTTGTTTCAAGGCCTTTACGTGAAGGCTAGCGGTTGTGTACACTCACAGCTGTACATAAAGGCTAGTGAAATGTGTAAACTTTGACAGCTGTACATGAAGGCTAGTGAGTCGTGTACACACTTAGCTGTATATGAAGGCTTGCGGGTTGTGTACACTCATGCCAGCCGAAATATATATATATATATATATATAAAGCTTACACTTGGACCTTGACTTCGAATATCCAAGTAAAAAGTATGTGTATAAAGTAACACATACTGAACATTTAAGTAAGACATTGCACGATACCACTCCGCAGAACGGTCGCAGAATAGTAATTATGATCAAACAAAATGGCTTCCAGTCGCGCACATTTGTACACATCCAGAGAACATCTCGTGTGCTCTTCTCGTTTACAACCCTCTATACTAAGGCCTATGGGATTCATGCAAAAATGGTTCACTGGTTTGCACGAATAGTTCTGGAAACGAAAGATAAAATCTTAATATAAATGTGCTTCTATATTTGGTAGCAAACGGGGTATAAACGGATGGGCGCAGACGCGTACATTTTCCTGCAGGTGGCGAGGTCTTCCGGTGCGCGGGAGTACTGCAGGGACCATCACGGTCGCTCTATACTGCTGCGTATCATAAGCTTGTTAACTACAACCAAGATAAACAACTTCACCACTCCCTGAGCTGACGTGTCCAGGCCGCTAACACCACAGCCCTACTGGGTACGCGTGCACCACTGGCGCAGTTTCATCACAAAACATTTGTTCAGTGAACCGCATAAAAAGATTCGGTGAAATGCTTCCAACATCACGACAAAGTTGGTCAGATAGATTTAGTGACCGAATAAAACACATCACACATACGCATCTAAAATAAACTAGATACCTGCACTGCGTTTCCCGCTCGTTTGTTGCGGACGAAAAGGGGGGGGGGCTTCTGGGTCCTCGTGGGTTCTGGGAACGAGGGGGGGGGGAGGGGAGTGGGTTCTGGGGACGAGGTGGGGGGGGAGGAAGTGGGTTCTGGGGACGAGGAGTGGATTCTGGGGACGAGGAGTGGATTCTGGGGACGAGGAGTGGATTCTGGGGACGAGGTTAATGGGAGCGGGTTCTGCGGACCCCCGGGGGATACATGGGGGAAGGAAGAGAACAGTAAACAAAGAGAGTGGTAGCAGCTACCCAGTAACAAGTGCACCCTTGAGCTATCTGGAGCTGACACTCCCTCCTGGCTCCCCTGGTGACTACAGCCCGTCCGCCACACTTCCCAGGATATTACGATAACGCTCACAAGCACACACATCCAAAATTAAATTCTCGTATCCTGTGGTCAAGTCGAACGCACTCGAATCAGTTATGGAACCCACCTCCATCCACAACTTTATTGCTAGAATCGATAAGGATTTCGAACGTCAAAATACCAATAGTTAAATTATAACGCATCAGGTACAAGAAGGCTAGTAAATAGGGCATAAAGAGCTAGATCTCACCGTCCCGTAGTCACTGATATGTAAATGCCGATAGACAAGCACTGATAGGTAAGCACATCTTGGCTGATAGCTACTTCGAAGATCAAACTCTTTATTCCAGCAACATTATATGTTGCTTTCCTGTGAAAAGGTTAGGCAGGCTTTCGACATGAGGCTGCAGCAATGCCCGGGCGTCATGAGAATTAAACGTGCCAGGTGTAAATAGTTTAAAGCAAACATTGAGAGGAATGTATAATACACTCTGGTAGGTTGTGTACTTGTACATACTTTACATACTTGTACTCGAGTACTTATATCAGGATATGTCAGAGTACATAGACCTGTGTGGGGGGGGGGAACTGCTTTAGAGAGGGGAGGGCGGTGGTAAAGAGCTTACACCTCCCGTTATTCACTTGATAGGTATGCGCTGGTCTTCAACTGCATTTCAATTCTTAGATTTGTTCATACACAATTACGTAGTGATTTAGGGTAAATAAGGTTTCTTTGATAAAACTGTTTGTTCATATGAACATCAGCAGGTGGTGCAAACTCCCACAAATATTTTAACCTATGCCTGAGACTAGCAGTAGTAACAACTAGAAGTCTGCTGCATTGAATGACCCATAGTTATGTGGCTCTTCCTGCTTGGTTTATGGTTAAAAAGGAGTTTACACTGTCCAATTAATAGTTTCAGATAAGTGTACATAATTGTTCTCAGATGTATGTAACTGCTCTCACGCTGCTCAAGCAAGCAAGCAATCCAGGAGATGGGTGCATACTCAAGATGGGAGCAAACTTGTGCTTCATATACAGTTCTGCAGCCCCCTGTTGTCTAGGCGAAAGATGCGCCATAGGGCTGCAAGTTTCCTGGCAAGCTTTTGGGCTAGGTTAAGCACGTGGCTCTTCATTGTCATTACTGTATCTACTGTAGGCTACCTGTACAATGGCACGTCTCCAGTGACTCGTTATTTTTCTGCATATTAGATCTGACCTTGAAGTATTTACCCGCGGAGATTATGCAGACTTATCTACGTTTCAGTTTTACTCGAGTACTTAATGCAATCTTGGTATTTCAGATGTCTGAGAATGCGAGTAGAGACAAGTATTTACAATGTCTTAAGAGACGTGTCTCCGTCAGATATGAAAGCTAGAATATCCTGCTCAACAGAATGAGGACCTTGATTTCACTGTGTTCAAGTAATTTGGTTCAACTAAGTGTTTGCATACTGATACGTTTTTGGACCTGTTTATGTTCCTTTCTCTTGTTAATGGATAACAAAATTATACCATTAAGGAAGTGTCTCCAAAGTTGATCATATGTCCCACAATCAACCAAAAATAACAATAAATACTGTTACCTTGAGGTTACCTTGAGGTGCTTCCGGGGCTTAGTGTCCCCGCGGCCCGGTTGTCGACCAGGCCTCCTGGTTGCTGGACTGATCAACCAGGCTGTTAGACGCGGCTGCTCGCAGCCTGACGTATGAGTCACAGCCTGGTTGATCAGGTATCCTTTGGAGGTGCTTATCCAGTTCTCTCTTGAACACTGTGAGGGGTCGGCCAGTTATGCCCCTTATGTGTAGTGGAAGCGTGTTGAACAGTCTCGGGCCTCTGGTGTTGATAGAGTTCTCTCTCAGAGTACCTGTTGCACCTCTGCTTTTCAACGGGGGTATTCTGCACATCCTGCCATGTCTTCTGGTCTCATGTGATGTTATTTCTGTGTGCAGGTTTGGGACCAGCCCCTCAATTATTTTCCACGTGTAAATTATTATGTATCTCTCCCGCCTGCGCTCAAGGGAGCGCAGGGAGCGAATTGTGTCCCAAGTTATTAATTTTACGTCAAGTTTGTAACTGTACTGATCATTCGTTTTGCCTTAAGAGAACGCTAGGGTGAAAAGATTAAGGCGTGTGTCAGTTGATGGACACTAGCCAAGGAGACGGGGTGCACACCTCACGCACGCACCCACACATCCCACACGCACGCAGCTCCACGCACACAACATCCCTCCATCCGCTCCTCACTTTCCTCACTCCTATCACACATGGCTGCTATACTTGTTAGTGACCATCATACAAATAGGCTACTTCTCAATACATCATTTTCCCTGGTAATTCGCGAGATGCGAAAGCAAATTTTAGCTAAGCAACACAGCTGTTAACTTACAGGGGTACTCCCACTGTCCACATACATAATTAAACATTTTGTTTCAAACATTTAGTATCAACATGCGATCCAACCCTTGGACAGGTTACATGTGAACAAGTTCGGGAAAAAAGCTCTGAAAGATGACTGAGAAAGGATCGGCCAGGGAAAAAAATTATTTTGCGAGTCGAGTATGGCAGTCGTGGATGACATCAGAGACTAACTGGCGCGCGACGCTGGGCTCCCCCACCTAACCATCCAAGTCATTCAATTACGTCTCCACCTTAACCAGCAACAAGTACACACTCGCCTATGACAAAATAATGTGATAAAGACGAGCAGAAAGGGGAATTACAAAGTTCCGTAAACCTTGAAGCCATAAAAGAAACAACTACACCATGGACCTGCCCAGAGGTGGGGGAGGGATGTATATATAAAAAAACTGCTCCAAGCTTCCTCTCCTACACCAATTTTCCACTTTGCTTGCTGGCAATGTCACTCATCATGCCAATGAACACATACGCACAAACGAAAGAAAAAACAGAAGCCTCAGCCCATTTACTTTGAGATTCTCAAAGTATATAAGATTCCTCAAGGTAGCCTACACTACACACCAAAACAGTACAGAGTTTTCCTCTCAGATGTTAGTCTGAGAGGAAAGAGAAACTATCATCCAACCAGCTGACGACGGTATAGGATGTGGTGATGAAGGAAGGTGGAGGGGATGAGCCGACGGGAAAGTAATGAGGGGAAGTTGAGTTAAGCTGCAAGAACAGTGGTGGAGGTTATTGGGAAAAGTAAAGGAGTTAGCGAGGGGGGGGGGAGGTACACGGATAGATATGGTTAAAAGTGCAGATAGAAGCGTCGAGGGGAAAGGTGGGGAGGTGAGAGGAGAGTGGTGAGGTAAGGTAATGGCGCCGGTGGCAACGTGGTGGCACCGGCACACTGCCGGCACTGACAGCTGAGCTGCGCCCATGATGATCACTCCATAATTCACATCTTGACATTACATGAAGGTCTGAATGATGATGCTTCCTGTGCACAGTTCTCTTGTGTCACTGCACATGTGTTGTGGCACGTTGGTAAGTGGTGGTAAGTAATGTACTTTAAGGTACATTACTTACTGAGGTGTTACTGGCTACCACACTTCACCCTGGTACCATTGCCTGGATACACGTGAGGACATCCGTCACTCGGCATCACAGTGAACACGACACATACAATAACCGGCAGTGTACAGTATGTGGTGTGTGTGTGTGTGTGTGTGTGTGTGTGTGTGTGTGTGTGTGTGTGTGTGTGTGTGTGTGTGTTGCTGCTTTCGCTTGTAAACTGGGGGTAGGGTGGGGAAGGGGGGGGGGATGCCTGTCGATTCTTCAGCCTGTGATTTTATTGTGATTGGTTCAAATGTGATTTTAGCCTACGAGAAAATATGCCTTAAAGTGAAGCCACGAAAACTAAGTCTACCTACCTTTTGTGTTTGCTGTACACTTCTAAACACTTATTTTTTGTATTAGGTTTATACAAGTTCATTTTCAGATTAGATTAACAAGTCGCATTAATTACCCAACCAGTGTGATGGGTGATCCTCATCTACCTATTTCTTCCTTTTATAATACCCATCTTACTCCTTTATGTCTCCTTGTGTCTTGTCTTAACTGTCTGCTTGTCACCTGTCTCTACCAGCCTACAGCTCTTCTAATAGTGTAAGTCTATATTTTTCTCATCTTCCAATGTTGTATATTCCAGGAGGAAGTTTCCAAAGCAAGTGGAGGCGTGCTCCTGGCCACGAATCTCACAGCTGACCTCAACAGTTGCTTCTTCAGTTACCGCATCATCGCTTCAGCCTATCTACAGTGTTACCATCTTAACTCTTCCAGCTGGTTCAATATTAATAATTCCCAGACGTAATAATAGTGCTCCCATTGCATACGCACATAATATTTGGTTTTCCAACACCATCGTCATTACTCCACTTTCCTTTCTGCAAGTTAAACATTATATAACAAACATTGGTCTCGGCAAAGTTCCCTAACCCAAGGTTAAAGTTTCTCTTCCGGTAAACCAAGACAGAGCATTGTGAAAGTGGCTGGGAAATGTGATGAGGGAAAATGTGGCGAGGGTGAGGAGGAATTATTGTTCCGGTAAGATAACAGGCGAGAGGCACCAGGAAAACGGTAGGCAGTCGGGTCGCTGCGACCACGAAGTTTCCTCTCCAGACTTTTCTTCCGTCTGTCCCCACTTCCCGCTCACCCTTTACCTGTACAATCGATTCATTCATTCACTCAGTCGGGTCAAATCAGGTCGGGTAAACTGGAGGGTTGAGGGGGAGGGGGAAAAGGAACGGCAGGAGGGAGGAGTGGCAGAGAGCACGCCACGTCGGGATCAACAACCTGCCACTGGGGCACACTCGCCGCCACCACATTCACGTCGCTTGCTTCCTAAATAGAGCCGTGTCGTCTCGTGGACGCATCTAACCTCTCCCTCACTACACGGCCGCCTTTGCTGCCGATTTCCCAAACAAAATTACATGGGGTGACTGTGGGAACAAGAAACCAATGAGTATGAAACTCCAGATAATCGATACTAAAAAATCACCATGTAGCTTGTAGAGCATAACATATTAAGAACACTTCAGACAGTTGTAATCCAAAATAATCACTCGAGCCAATCATCTAGTCTCGTTACACATTTTCACATTTGTTTACTGGACTTGATACAAGTGATTTATTACATTATACAGCTAGTCAATTTTTACACCGTGGGAATCGTTGCCAGCAGACACGAAATAATGAACATAATAAATTGGATGTTTAGGTGCCGATAAGACTTGCGTAAATATGAGTTAGGAAATTGGTACTTAATGAGGAACAAATTAAAGGATAACAATAGATGAACTTACCTAGTTGTGCTTGCGGTGGTTGAGCTCTGGCTCTTTGGTCCCGCCTCTCAACTGTCAATCAACTGGTGTACAGGTTCCTGAGCCTATTGCGTTCTATCATATCTACATTTGAAACTGTGTATGGAGTCAGCCTCCACCACATCACTGACTAATGCATTCCATCAGTTAACTATTCTGACACTGAAAAAAGTTCTTTCTAACGTCCCTGTGGCTCATTTGGGTACTCAATTTTCACCTGTCTCTCTTGTTCGCGTACCACCCGTGTTAAACAGTATCTTTATCTACCCTGTCAAGTCCTCAGAATTTTGTAGGTAGTGATCATGTCTCCCCTTATTCTTGTGTCTTCCAGTGTCGTGAGGTGCATTTCCCGCAGCCTTTCCTCGTAACTCATGTCTCTTATTTCTGGGACTAGCCTAGTGGCATCCATGTGAACTTTTTCCAGCTTCGTCTTGTGCTTGACAACGTACGAGCTCCATGCTGGGACCGCATATTCCAGGATTGGTCTTACATATGTGGTATACAAGGTTCTGAATGATTCCTTACACAGGTTCCTGAAGGCAGTTCTGATGTTAGCCAGTCTTGCATACGCTGCAGAGATTCTTTTTATGTGGGATCCAGAGGATAAGTTTGGTGTGATATCAACTCCTAGATCTTTCTGTCCGTTTCATGAAGGACTTCATCTCCCATTCGATATCCTGTGTCTGGCCTCCTGTTTCCACTGTTTAGTTTTATTATCTTACATTTACTCGGGTTGAACTTAAGTAGCCATTTGTTGGACCATTCATTCAGTTTATCTAGGTCATCTTGTAGCCTCGTACTATCTTCCTCCGTCTTAATCCTCATAATTTTTGCATCATTAGCAAACAATGAGAGGAACGATTCTATACCGTCTGGGAGATCATTTACATATATCAAACAGTATGGGTCAAGGGACAGAACCCTGCGGGTTTCCACTGGTGACGCCTCGCCCATCTGAGGCCTCACCCCCTCCTGGTTGATGGGGTTCCAGGAGTTCTTATACTCCCCAAGCCCGGCCCGAGGCCAGGCTCGACTTGTGAGAGTCTGGTCCACCAGGCTGTTGCTTGGAGCGGCCCGCAGGGCCACATACCCACCACAGCCCGGCTGATCCGGAACTTCTCTTAGAAAACTGTCCAGTTTTCTCTCGAAGATGTCCACGGTTGTTCCGGTAATACTACTTATAGTCGCTGGGAGGACGTTGAACAACCGCGGACCTCTGATGTTTATACAGTGCTCTCTGACTGTGCCTATGGCACCTCTGCTCTTCACTGGTTCAATCTTGTATTTTCTTCCATATCGTTCACTCCAGTACGTTGTTATTTTACTGTGTAGATTTGGGACCTGACCCTCCAGTATTTTCCATGTGTATATTATTTGGTATCTCTCTCGTCTCCTTTCTAGAGAGTACATTTGGAGAGCTTTGAGACGATCCCAATAATTTAGGCGTTTTATCTCGTCTATGCGTGCCGTATATGTTCTCTGTATTCCCTCTATTTCAGCAATCTCTCCTGCTCTGAAGGGGGAAGTGACCGAGTCACAGTGACTCGCTGTCTTCTGTTACTTAGGTACTCCCTTATCCAATGGAGTACCTTCCTTTTCACTCCTGCTTGCGTCTCCAGCTTTTGCACTAGTATCTTGTGTGGAAAAATACTTTGATACTAAGTCAAAGGCTTTCTGGCAATCCAAGAATATGCAGTCTGCCCACCCCCTCTCTTCCTTGCCTGATTGTAGACTTCAATTAATCCTGAGGCATGACTTGCCATCCCTAAACCCATGTTGATGTTGTGTCACAAAGGTCCTTCGCTCCAGATGTTCCACTAGCTTTTTTCACACAAGATGTATTAATAAATACGAAAGTACATAAGGAAATTCCTGTCTTAAATCCTTCCTGTGTGGTCTATATTATATATATATATATATATATATATATATATATATATAAACAAACAAAAGTGTAATACATTTTTATAAGTATATTATAATAAATTATAAATAATACATTTTATATATTATTATAAAATAATTGTTATAATAAGTGTAATACATTCTTCAGTTATTCAATTATTTTTCTTCACCTTGAAAACGAACATGACTTTTGGTGAACTCTTCCAGCTGAACCCTGATCAAGAGCGCTAGTAAGAGGGATAGAAGCCCTAAATGAGAAAATAGTAAATACGGAATATGCGGTCATATTCAATGAGACATGCATAAAAGAAAACCTGCTGCCAGTATATAATATTATATATATATATATATATATATATATATATATATATATATATATATATATATATATATATATACACACACACACATACACACTATTTTCTTCTCCCAGGCTATGGGTCCCTACAATTGCACTAGAGGTGGTACCCTTACTACATGAAAAAATATATGTATGATAATAATTGTGTGTGTGTGTGTGGGGGGGGTTCATGAGGTGCGTGTATGGGTGGTGCGCACGCGCGTGTGTAGTGGTATAGTGTATGCAGGGGGGAGGAGGGACCCAGTACCAGCCCACCCCCTCACCTGGGGACCCGGGGAAGGTCGCGGTTCAATGTCAGTGTGTTGGGGGGGTGTGGCTGCACCCCCGGGAAGGCAACCCCCCACTCCCTCCCCCGAAACACAAACACAACGTGGCCACACCATCATCCATAACAGTGGCCACACACCACCCCCCTGGCCTGGCCACCCCTCACAAGTGGCCACACACCACCCCCCTAGGCTGGCCACCCCTCACAAGTGGCCACACACCACCCACCCTGGCCTGGCCACCTCTCACAACAGTGGCCATTCACCACACACCCCGGCCTGGCCACCTCTCAACAGTGGCCATACACCACACACCCCGGCCTGGCCACCCCTCACAACATTGGCCATACACCACACACCCCGGCCTGGCCACCCCTCACAACAGTGGCCACACACCACTCCCAGGCCTGGCCACCCCTCAACAGTGGCCACACACCACCCCCAGGCCTGGCCACCCCTCACAAGTGGCCACACATTACCCCCAGGCCTGGCCACCCCTCACAACAGTGGCCACACACACACCACCCTTCTGGTCTGGCCACCCCTCATCAAGCAGGTGACGTAAACCAGTCCGGCTCACGCAGCATACTGTTCGCCTTTAAATGGCCTGACAGGCGGCACAAGATGATGCCAGGATATCAGTGGGCGATAACCGGCGAGATAACACGGTGCTGGAGATGCTATGTACCAACAGCAGAGGTGAGGGGTGTGCTGCTGG
Organism: Procambarus clarkii; assembly: GCF_040958095.1. NCBI lineage: Eukaryota > Metazoa > Arthropoda > Malacostraca > Decapoda > Cambaridae > Procambarus > Procambarus clarkii. The sequence goes on from NC_091173.1 coordinate 9,600,666, forward strand.
TGCTGAGGAAGACATGTGGGGGCAGCAGCAGCAGGGATGGTAGGCGTGGTAACACACTCACCCATGACGGCAGGTTGGAGAACCGCTGGATCTCCTGCAGTATATCCTTCTCGTCAGTGTTGGCGATCGATCGAATGATGTCAAACTTCACCTGCTTCTCCTTGGCTCTCTTGTCCCTCAGAACCAGGAAGAAGAGAGGCGCCATCAGCCAGCCGAAGCTCACGTTGTAATAGCCGAACATGAACACCATGAACCACTCGAGGGCCCGGCGACAGAAGAGACGCATGTACCGCTTGAACCAGTCCCCGTAGGCGTGGCCCACGTCCTCAGCCACCTCCACCACCTTCTCTCCCTCGTCGTCGGGCATGATCACCAAGAGTAATAAGACAAAGAGTCGGAGGAGCGAGACGGTGCTCGTGCCACGTCCAGCGACGGAGTGAGGCTCCGGCCGCTCCCAGCCCCCGACCCCCGCCGCCGCATGCTGCCATTCTATATTATTATTATTCACTGCCAACACATATTTATATTTCTTTGTATCTTTGTGTTTTAAGTTTGCATTTCCTTTTGAGACATTATTAGCTTATTGCATACTATTTTTATTATAAGTTCAGCATGTTTTAATTACGCTTTTCACGTACACATATATAAATAGATAAATAGAGTTAAATAGAACATTTAAATAATTTTTTTCTGTAAATTTAAATGTTATTTATATTATGATAAAAATACAGAAACGAGAAAGATTACATTTTTATATATAATGTAATAATAGTTATGTATGAATTCGGAGATAACACCATCAATGGTGTCTAAGAAATGTGTAAGTACTTCATTCATGATGATGTACTGCCGGAAATCTTAGCGAAGTGCAACATGCACACGACTGTAAGGCTGCTGCCCATTGGGTGGGTGTGGAGCACATGACTGTAAAGCTGCCGCCCAGTTGGGTGGGTGTGGAGCACATGACTGTAAGGCTGCTGCCCAGTTGGGTGGGTGTGGAGCACATGACTGTAAGGCTGCCGCCCAGTTGGGTGGGTGTGGAGCACATGACTGTAAAGCTACTGCCAAGTTGGGTGGGTGTGGAGCACATGACTGTACAGCTGCCGCCCAGTTGGGTGGGTGTGGAGCACATGACTGTAAGGCTGCTGCCCAGTTGGGTGGGTGTGGAGCACATGACTGGAAAGCTGCCGCCCAGTTGGGTGGGTGTGGAGCACATGACTGTAAAGCTGCCGCCCAGTTGGGTGGGTGTGGAGCACATGACTGTAAAGCTGCCGCCCAGTTGGGTGGGTGTGGAGCACATGACTGTACAGCTGCCGCCCAGTTGGGTGGGTGTGGAGCATATGTCTGTAAAGCTGCCGCCCAGTTGGGTGGGTGTGGAACACATGTTTGTAAAGCTGCCGCCCAGTTGAGTGGGTGTGGAGCACATGACTGTAAAGCTGCCACCCAATTGGGTGGGTGTGGAGGAAGATTAGTAACTGTGTGACTCACCACAGATGTAAAGTGCCTTGTATAGTGACTGTTGTGAGCCTCTTGTTGAATCACTTGTGATGTAAAAAGATTATTGATATGTATTTGTGTAAATGATTGTATATATATGTACATGTGTATATATAATATTAACAATTGTGTAACTAACTTCACAAGATTATCACTTGCTTAGCTGAACTATGGGGTTCAGTTCCCGAACCCATAATGTGCCTCTGTAACCCTTTCCACCACCGTCCATGGGATAGGTATGGGGTGCATAATAAAGAAATTGAATGTAGTCGTGCCTAATAGCCAGAACCGGATTACTTGGCCAAGTATGCAAGGCCCGATTTGCCTCACAGGCGGAGTGATTTTGTCTTCATATACAGTACTTTTTCAGACTGGCTTATTTGAATTAATATTATTATTATATTAAGAAAATAAATTACGGTATTGACTTATGTTCTCTTAGGTTTGAACAAATTTGTTAGTTTTAACAAACTTCGACAATTACCTCTTCTTATAGGTATTTGCTTTGACATTCCTGGAAGAGGAGGCAAGTCGTTAGCCTCATCAGTCACTAGGGCAATTAACAATTTCCCCAGAGCTGACAACTTGATCCCCATCCCTCCTCAACGCAAAAACCGCCGTGGCAGACCCAAGAGTTCCAATGACAATTTTAAACTGGGAACACACGTGACCAAAAAAATTGAAGAGGGCAACACAGTAGGGGCAATTAGGTTACTTACCAGCTAAGACACAAACGCACCTAGAAATGCAGCTACAGTACTGCCGACTCACTGAGAGAGAAGCCAAAGCCATCATGTCATTTCCGCCAGGCTCAGCAGGGGGATACACTGGAGTAAGACCTCAGCACCTACAGGAGATGGCAAACCCAGGTTATCGGCGAAGTTGCAGACACACTACTGTCAGAGGTCACGAAGTTTGTCAACAACTGCCTCTCTGGGCTGATCCCAGATACAATTAAACTCTTCTTCTTCTTCGGAGCATCCCTGTGTCCCCTTAAGAAGGATGGTGGAGTCAGACCCATTGCCGTGGGTAACACACTTCGGCGCCTCGTTGCCAGGGCATCTATAAGAAATATCCGCACGGAAGCTGCAACGATGCTTCGACCCCATCAACTAGGTTTTGGTGTCCCCTATGGCTGTGAAGCAGCAGCTCATGCAGCACGAGCCTATATTAATCACCTTCCAGAAAATAAGGCATTAATTAAATTAGACTTTAAAAATGCTTTCAACGAGGTAAAAAGGGATGTGGTATTGGACGCAGTTCGAACAAGCTTTCCTGGTCTACTCCCCCCTTCGTTTCAGCAGGTTACAGTAGGAAATCGACACTGTTGTTTGGGGAACATGAAGTTGTTTCCGCAGGTGTCCAGCAAGGAGACCCACTTGCCCCTTTCCTTTTCTGCATGGCAGCTAAAGAGGTCACAAGCAGGTTGACCAGCTAACTCATCTGGTTCCTGAACGATGGCACACTGGCAGGGACACAGGAGTCTCTTTTAGGGGATCTACAGCTAGTAAAATCTAGGGAAGAGGAGTTAGGACTCACTCTAAATCCATCAAGGTGTGAAATCTTCTCATCTAGCCAACCAATCATAGATGCAGTATGAACCGTGTTGCCAGGAGCACTCCCACCAAGTGTGCTTCTAGGGACACCTCTGGGCTCGAGCGCCATTGAGGTAGTCCTTGAAGAAAACTGAACGACCTGAGGAGGATGGAGGGAAGAATTAGGGGCTTTGGATGCCCACGATGCTTTGTACCGCCTCACAAGGTGTCTGGCTTTGCCCAGGCTTACCTGTTTCCTAAGGTGTGCTCCCTCCTTCGACAGTCCAAAATTAACAACATATGATGCGCTCCTAAAATCAATAACCATGAAAGTGCAAAACCTCTCTCTGCAAGATGACCAATGGGACCATGCAACGCTCCCAGTTAGACTCAGGGCTATATAGGTATTCGCAAGGCGACACAGTTAGCATTGCCGGCTTTCTTATCCTCGACTAGTGCTACAGGTGAATTAATGAATGAAATACTACCAGGATACCTAAGAGACTCCATTGGAATTCATGATCCCAAATTTGCAGACCGAGCCGGCCAGTGGGATAATCTTGCCAACCCTCATCCTCGATCAACTTTTCCAAACGACTGCAAACAAGCCAAATGGGACAGCCCCATAGTGGAGAATATTGCCACAGCAATGCTGGAGGCAGCGTCTCCTAACTGTGCAAGTTCCTCATGCCGGGAACTACCTATTGGCTGTCCCTAATTCCGCCTTTGGCACCCACCTGAACCATTGGGCCCTAAGTATTGGTGTTGCCCTGCCGCCCCTATCTCCACCGAACACCGGCTATGCACGGGCGGACCAATATGACAGCCATGGTCTCATCTGTCGTAAGTCACCGGGAAAGATTGCCAGACATGAAGCAGTCAGTGACATCATCAAGAGAAGTTTGGCTACAGCTAGGTGTCCAGCACAAAGTGAACCTCAGTTGTGCAGACCTGACAACAGTAACAAACGGCCAGATGGAGTCACCCTTACGCCATGGAGGGATGGTAAGCAGGTTGTGTGGGACTACACGTGTGCGTCTACATTGGCTGATAGAGAGAGAGAGAGAGAGAGAGAGAGAGAGAGAGAGAGAGAGAGAGAGAGAGAGAGAGAGAGAGAGAGAGAGAGAGAGAGAGAGAGAGAGAGAGAGAGAGAGAAGATTAAGCCACCCAAAAGGTGGCATGGGCATGAATAGCCCATAAGTGGTGGCCCTTTTGAGCCATTTCCATTATCAATAGATGATACTGGAGATCTGTGGTGCGACTGCACCCTGCGTGACGGGAGATGTCTCCCGTATTGGCTGATACATATCTACCTCGCTTTATAGCTGAGGGAGGTGGGGTGGCCACCTTCAGGGAGACCCAGAAAACTAACAAGTACAGGGATCTAGAACGTTGTTACAGGTTCGTGCAGGTTTTCGATAGGCTCTGAAATCCTGAGCGTCTGAGGTAAATGTGCACTTAAGTTCCTAAAGGAGGTGGGTGACGAACTCATTGGGAAAACAAAAATCAAGAGCAGCCAGTTTCCTGTTCCAGCACCTCAGTGTCGCAGTCCAGAGAGGAAATGCTTGCTGTATCTTGGGAATGCACCCAACCTCCGAAGAGCTGGATGAGGTCTTCGAACGTTGGTTGTTATTTGTGTGTGTTTTCTGTAAACTGTAGCAGCAATGTAATAAAATAAAATAAAATTTAAGAAAAAAATAGGGATGGTAGGAGACAAAAATATCAGTGTTCAGCGAGAATCCACAAGGTCTCTGAATACTCTTTATTTTCTTCTTCGAGGCTGTGGGTCCCTACAATTGCACTAAAGGTGGTACCCAATATATATATATATATATATATATATATATATATATATATATATATATATATATATATATATATATATATATATATATATATATGTGTGTGTATATCACGAAAATAAACACGTGATTAAGAATGTGACAATGTCAGACCACGGAGGAAAAATGAAACAAGAAATTTCCTTAAGTACTTTCGTATATTAAATACATCTTCAGAAGGTCATTTTACAGATCGAGTGATGGGTATAAATAGGCAGGAGAGAGTGGTGAAGTAAGGTGAGGTACAATACTTGGACAACGCAGAAGGCCCATTGGCCCATCAGATGCACCCAATTAGCCCATCCGATGTAGCCCAATGGCCCATCTGATACAGCAGACATACAAGCATAATATATAGGTAATTATAACATAAAGAAGTAAATATATACAATAAATTAGTGAGACAAATGTTTTTCAATGATTCTACTTAAATCGCCCTTTAGCTGATCTATTAGAAATGGATCTAATTTATATAGACCACTGCTAATATTCAAATTACTTTCTTTGGTGATCTGTATCAAAGCAGATTCAATTATGTTTCTGTTATAGGTGCTTTTACAATTTGTTATTGAAGAAGCACTCTCCCAATCAATTTGGTGAGCTTTTTCTGACAAATGCACAAACAAAGCATTAGACAATTGGCCATGTTTTACAGAGTATTTATGCTGCGATATTCTACATTTTAAATCTTTAGATGTTTGCCCGACATAGAACTTATTACATTCCTTACAAGGTATTTTATAAATGACGCAATTATCACTACGAGGGCTGTTCCTTACTAATAGCTTACCAACAGTGTTTTCGTAGCTAAACATTACATCTATATTAAAAAGTTTCAAGGCCTTGACAATATTCTCAAACCCAGAGAAATATGGTAAACATAACACATTCTTTGGGCGAATCCTTTCACTGCATACATTATTATAATATGTACGACGAGCTTTGTTACGTTCATTAAAAATAATGAACATAAGATAAATTGTTCGTAGGTTTTCTGTAAACACTAAACTTTAATGAAGAGTTTTCCCTATGAATAAGCACATCTAAGAATGGCAAACATTTATCAATTTCAGTCTCCATAGTAATAGTTTCAGATGTAAACACAGACGAATTTGTAGCCAAACTTAATGACCAAGTCACCTCCATAAAATTTACTATGGAGACTGAAATTGATAAATGTTTGCCATTCTTAGATGTGCTTATTCATAGGGAAAACTCTTCATTAAAGTTTAGTGTTTACAGAAAACCTACGAACAATTTATCTTATGTTCATTATTTTTCAGGGCATAAATACAATGTAAAAAAGTCAATTTTTTCTTCAATGTATCTAAGAGCTCTTCGAGTTGTGAGTCCAGAATTCTTAGATGAAGAATTTAAGAATATTGATTCGATTGGTCTTAAGCTTTGTTACCCACTGAATTTTTTGGAAGTTTGTCGTAACAAAGCTCGTCGTACATATTATAATAATGTATGCAGTGAAAGGATTCGCCCAAAGAATGTGTTATGTTTACCATATTTCTCTGGGTTTGAGAATATTGTCAAGGCCTTGAAACTTTTTAATATAGATGTAATGTTTAGCTACGAAAACACTGTTGGTAAGCTATTAGTAAGGAACAGCCCTCGTAGTGATAATTGCGTCATTTATAAAATACCTTGTAAGGAATGTAATAAGTTCTATGTCGGGCAAACATCTAAAGATTTAAAATGTAGAATATCGCAGCATAAATACTCTGTAAAACATGGCCAATTGTCTAATGCTTTGTTTGTGCATTTGTCAGAAAAAGCTCACCAAATTGATTGGGAGAGTGCTTCTTCAATAACAAATTGTAAAAGCACCTATAACAGAAACATAATTGAATCTGCTTTGATACAGATCACCAAAGAAAGTAATTTGAATATTAGCAGTGGTCTATATAAATTAGATCCATTTCTAATAGATCAGCTAAAGGGCGATTTAAGTAGAATCATTGAAAAACATTTGTCTCACTAATTTATTGTATATATTTACTTCTTTATGTTATAATTACCTATATATTATGCTTGTATGTCTGCTGTATCAGATGGGCCATTGGGCTACATCGGATGGGCTAATTGGGTGCATCTGATGGGCCAATGGGCCTTCTGCGTTGTCCAAGTATTGTACCTCACCTTACTTCACCACTCTCTCCTGCCTATTTATACCCATCACTCGATCTGTAAAATGACCTTCTGAAGATGTATTTAATATACGAAAGTACTTAAGGAAATTTCTTGTTTCATTTTTCCTCCGTGGTCTGACATTGTCATATATATATATATATATATATATATATATATATATATATATATATATATATATATATATATATATATATATATATATATATATATATATATATATATATATATATATATATATATATATATGTCGTACCTAGTAGCCAGAACTCACTTCTCAGCCTACTATTCAAGGCCCGATTTGCCTAATAAGCCAAGTTTTCCTGAATTAATGTATTTACTATAATTTTTTTCTTATGAAATGATAAAGCAACCCTTTTCACTATGTATGAGGTCAATTCTTTTTATTGGAGTTAAAATTAACGTAGATATATGACCGAACCTAACCAACCCTACCTAACCTAACCTAACCTATATATATAGGTAAGGTTAGGTTAGGTAGCCAAAAAAAGCTAGGTTAGGTTAGGTTAGGTAGGTTAGGTAGACGAAAAAACATTAATTCATGAAAACTTGGCTTATTAGGCAAATCGGGCCTTGCATAGTAGGCTGAGAAGTGAGTTCTGGCTACTAGGTACGACATATATATATATATATATATATATATATATATATATATATATATATATGTCGTACCTAGTAGCCAGAACTCACTTCTATGCCTACTATGCAAGGCCAGATTTGCCTAATAAGCCAAGTTTTCATGAATTAATTGTTTTTCGTCTACCTAACCTACCTAACCTAACCTAACCTAACTTTTTCGGCTACCTAACCAAACCTAACCTATAAAGATAGGTTAGGTTAGGTTAGGTAGGGTTGGTTAGGTTCGGTCATATATCTACGTTAATTTTAACTCCAATAAAAAAAAATTGACCTCATTCGTAATGTAATGGGTAGCTTTATCATTTCATAAGAAAAAAGTTAGAGATAATATATTAATTCAGGAAAACTTGGCTTATTAGGCAAATCGGGCCTTGCATAGTAGGCCGAGAAGTGCATTCTGGCTATTAGGTACGACATATATATATATATATATATATATATATATATATATATATATATATATATATATATATATATATATATATATATATATATATATATATATAGCTTAGACAAGGAGATCCTGAATATTCCTTTACCGCTTATTCAACAACATATCTGCATACTCCAGTATAAATCAACATCAACAACAACAATACGTGCTCAGAAGCCTGTGTATAGAAAAGACACCAACCCCCTTCACCCTCAAGCACCCGAGACACCTGGACACCTGTCTGGGGCCCAGCGCCACTCGCCGGTCGACCAACCCTTAACTGCTTGTTTGAGACTGCCAGCTATAGTTACCTGTACATCAGCGCCATCTACACTAAGCCTGGCCCGCCTATATAAGCAGCTCACCAGCAGCCAGTCCATTACGGGCTATTCATGCCCGTGCCGCCTTTTGGGTGGCTTAATCTTTATCAATCAGCCAGTCTTTCACGGGAGACATCTCCTGTCACGCAGGGTGCAGTCGCACCTCCACAGATCTCCAGTATCAGCTCTTGATACTGGTAATGGTTCAAAAGGGCCACCACTTACGTTCTATTGAAGTCTCACCTGTGCTGCCGTGCGATGTAGACGTGTCGTTTGACTGCTCTGGCAGTTTTGAGGTAGTTCCCGTTTTCGCCGGCAGGAGGAGTGGGTGTCTCTACCCTCCCTGCTGTTCCTGGTGTGGATGTGTTTACCATGAGGGTAAACTCCATAGGTTTGGAGTTTACTGGCCGTGCTGGTTACCCGCTTGTGGACTTGGTCTTGAGTGACATGCTCAGGGTCTCGGTCCAGGACGTCTACGGTGTCGAGCTGGTCACTGCTCGCCGTGTAATCAAGTTCGTGGGTGAACTGGTGTACAGTGATTTTCTCCGGAGGTACGAGAGGCGTACTTTGCAGCTGCAGGACGGCACCAGGTCTGTGACCATTTCGGACCGTAGTGGTGCTGTGACATATGTAAGTGTCCATGGCGCCCCAATGGAGTTTCCTGAGACTCTCCTCCGACGTTTCTTCCAGAGGTACGGCTCCGTCGTCAGTGTGCGGATGAACTCGCTATCGTCTGGAATGTATTCGGGTGTGAAGACCAACATTCGGACCCTCGGGATGTGACTGAGGTCGGACATTCCGTCATCTGTCCGGCTGTTAGGGTACTATGTGCGGGTGTTTTATGCCCAGCAACCCCGTACTTGTTTCCGGTGTGGCTTGTTGGGGCGTCAGGCTGCCGGGTGTACTGCTGAGCCGGTCGCTCCCGTGAATTTGTTCCGTGAAGAGGATTTCCTGCCGCTCCCTCTGGAGGAGGACTCCGGGGGTGAGGAAGTGAGCGTCCCGTTCGCTGCTGAAGATTCCCCAGCATCACCCGTTGTTCCCCCGGTTGTCGCCGGCCCTCCTCCAGATGTTGCGGTGCCGTCGGATGTTACTCCTGCTCCTGTCTCTGGCCCTGCTGCTCCAGTGGGCCTTCCTGGCACTCCCTATGGCGTCGTCATGTGCTTCCTCATCTTCGGCTGCTGGACCTGACCCTGCAGCCTCACCTCGGGGTCCCTACTGTGCTGGGGTGGCTGCGGAGCCTCCTGCTGTGTGTGGTCCGGTTCCCCCTGTGGTAGAGGCTGCTGCTGTTCTGCATCGGGTGTCGGTTCGTCCGGCTAGTGGTGCCCGTGTTTCTGGGTCTGCTTCCGGCTCTGACGATATCCGGCTGGAGCCCAAACGTTCCAGGCGTTCGTCTACTGCCTGGGCCGATGTTGGGGACTTCAGTGACTCTGTTGACGGCGTGGATCCGGATGCGTCGTTGTCTCCGCAGTTCGTGGTGGCGGAGGTACATGTGCCTGCTAGTGCTGATGCCCGTGTCTCGGGTGTGCCTTATGTTCCTTCCCCACCAGGGTGTTCTCCGCAGGGGGGGTGTGGTGGCTTCCGCTGCCAGGGATAGTGCGGATGCTGGTGCTGGACGTGGCCTGGTAGTGACTTTACGTAAGGATGCGCGCCGCCCTGGTTCCCTGCAGTCATCTGGTGGTGTGCCCCTGTGGTGGTGCCCTCTGTCCGGCCCCCTCCTGTGGAGTTGCGAGATGAGGCCGTGGTTGCAGAGTCCTTGCTGTCGGAAAGGCCGGAGGACTTTCATGATGGGCGGGTTCCTGTTGTATGGAGTCGGGTGGCGGTTACTCGCCTCCGGAGTGACACCGTCTGGGTTCCCTGCTTGCGGGTGTTTGTTGCCGGGTTCCGGATATCATGGAGCCCCCGGAAGATCATGACTCTTGGGGGCGGTGGCTGCATTGGGTGGCGTTCAATGCGCGGTTCCCCTGGGTCTTGTTCCCGAGCAAATATGTCGGCTGATTCCATGTTGCTATAGTGTTGTGTGCCCCTATGGCCTTTTGTTTGCCCTCTTGTGCTTTGTGCCCGTGCCTCTCCCTTATTTGTTGCGAGGCAGGTGTTTTGGTGAGGGCGTTTTTATTCATGTATTTGCTTTTGTGTTGTTACTTTTCCCTGTGTATTATGCTTATGCATTGCTAGAATGTGTTTTTTTTTTCTTTTTCTTTTTCTTTTCCTTTTTGTTATTTGTATTTTTTATTGTTTTTAATTTTGTTTTTAATTGTTTTTAATTTTGTTTTTGTTATTGTTTTGTTTTTATTTTTGGCTTGTTGTGTGCTGTGCATTTTCTTGTTCTATTTTCATGATGTCCTTTATGTTGTGTTTTGTTCTCGGTCCTTCAGGCCGGTGCTTGTTTGTTGTGTATGTATGTTACTATGTTTCGTTTTCTTGATTGTGTGGTTTGCTTGTTTGTAATTACTGTATTGTATATTTTGGCCTCTCCCTTTGTTTGTTGCGAGGCAGTTGGTTTGGTGTGCGTGCTTTTATTTATGTCTTGTTTATGAAATGTACCTTTGCACTAGTGTTTTATTCTTGCATTACATGTTGTACTTGTTTTTTATTTTTTTGTTGTATATTGTGATTTTCCTGTTTTATGTTGTTCCTCTTGATGTTTGTTTTACTTTTTGTTTTTTACTGTGCTTGCTTGTTTGGCATTGTTTTCTATATTGTTTGCTGTGTTTATCATGCATTTATCGTGTTTGTAATTTGTTGTACTGTGCTGTTGGCCCTTCTGGCCGGTGGTTTCTCGTTTTGTTTGTTTTCTTATGTTTTCAAGTTATTGTCTTGTTTTTATTGTATTTAAATTGCATGCCTGCATGTAAAAAAAAAAAAAAAAAAACTTACAGGCTATTCATGCATGTGCCACCTTTTGGGTGGCTTAATCTTCATCAATCAATCTTGGACACATTGGGGAGACATCTCCCGTCACGGTGGGTGCAGCCGCACCTCCACAGATCTCCAGTATCATCTATTGATACTGGTAATGGCTCAAAAGGGCCACCACTTACAGGCTATTCATGCCCGTGCCGCCTTTTGAGGTGGCTTAATCTTCATCGATCAATCAATCGGCCAGTCTTTTACGGGCTCACCATAGCCTGTGCTACATGGACCCTTCGTTCCGAGTAGCTAAATCTGAAACAGCAGCAACGGCCAGTCTCACACAGCACCGCTCCTGTGCCAGGCAAGTCCACTACGAGTTCACCATGGCCCGTGCTACTTGTCCCGTTCCTGTGCCAGTTAAGTTACGGGCTCACCATAGCCCGTGTTACTTGCAACTTGTTCCGAGTAGCTGAATCTATAACAACTACAACAGCCAGTCTTCAGAATACGTTTCGTGCTCTCAAAGCCGTAACATGTACTGTAGTCTTCCCAGGAAACAGAAGACGCGTACAGCTTCTTGTATATTGTATTCAGTTTTGCACCTTTCTTTGCCATTAACGTAACTGCCACCTGCTCATATTTCATTTGTATTATGTATCGCCAAGTAGAATATAGGAATTATTTTATTTGTTGATAAAGTCATTTGTTATATATTAAATATTTAGTTTTTTATTCTTTTGGAATTTACCCGCATCTCTCACCCATAAAGAGGTCAGAAGCAGTCTTATTTACTTTATTTTACCTTGTAATTTATGTGATTGGCTTAACACAAGCCAGAATAGCCACTGCTGTTTTTTCTGATTAAAATCACGATATATATATACAGTATAACTGAAAACTTACACCCCAGAAGTGACTTGAACCCATACTGCCTGGAGCACTCTGCAACTGGTGTACAGGACACCTTAACCACTCGACCATCACGACCAGACAAAAGATGATGGTAGCCGAGGCTAATTCCCCATCATCCCGCTGGCACTCTGATGGTAATCTTGGGCATAGTATTTTATCAAATCACCTCATTCTTTGGGGCACACATAAGGAACACAAATGCAAACAAGCCTGAATGGTCCCCAGGCATATATGCAACTGAAAACTTGCCCCAGAAGTGACTCGAACCCATATTGCCAAGAGCACTCTGCAACTGGTGTACAGGACACCTTAACCACTCGACCATTGACTGAACAATGGTCGAATGACTGAAATGGGGACCATTCAGGCTTGTTCGCATATTATATATACTGTATATACAGTATATATATACTGAAAACTCCACACCCCCAGAAGTACCTCGAACCCAGACTGCCAGGAGCACAATGCCACTGGTGTACATAGTACTTTAACCACTCGATCATCAGTGACTGTACATAAGATGAAAGCTTACTAGTGTTCCTTCTTATAGCTTGATTACCACAGTCTCCATGGCATAGTAATAAGACGCTCGCCTGACGTTCCGCGAGTGCTTTGTCCTGAGTTCGTATCCTGGCCGGAGGAGGATTTAATGCGCGCAAATCCTTAACTGTAGCCTGTTTAAGTTGACAGTAAAATGGGTACTTGGTTGTAAACACGATTCTTCGTGAGGGTCGCATTCCAGGGAACCTAGGATTAAGGACTTGCCCGAAACGCTACATGTACTAGTGGCTGTACAAGAATGTAAGACCTCGTATATATATACAGTATATATGAATAAAAAAAAACGAGGCTATTTGACCACCATCCCGACGGCACTTTGATGGTAATCTTGGGCATAGTTGTTTCATCAAATCATCTAATTTTGTGGGGCCCTGTGAGCAACACAAATACGAACAAGCTTGAATTGTCTCCAAGCATATATACAACTGAAAACTCCACACCCCAGACTGCCAGGAGCACAATGCAACTGGTTGCACATATGCTTGGAGACCAAGCTTGTTCACATTTGTGTTGCTCACGGGACCCCACAAAGCGAGGTGATTTGATGAAATAATTATGCCCAAGATTACCATCAAAGTGCCATCGGGATGGTGGTCAAATAGCCTCAGCTTTCATTGTCTTTTGTACGGTCACTGATGGTCGAGTGGTTAACCAGTTGCATTGTGTTGAGTCACTTCTGGGGTGTGGAGTTTTCAGTTGCATATATGCTTGGAGACTATTCAAGCTTGTTTGCATATATACATAATATATATATATATAGTCATAACACTTCGTTGTATGCCAGTTGAGTCAAGTGAATGTGCTTTACTAGTACAGGTAATACTATATTTTGTATTGTGGATGCTATAATGAATGAACATTTAATATTTTATTATGCAATTTTATATTCTTCATTTACTATATTACTGTACTCACCTTTCTCGGTTCATGCAGGTCGCAGTTCAATCTCTAACTGTCCAAGTGGTTGGGCACCATTCTGTCCCATCCCAAATCCTTATTCTGATCCCTTCTTAGTTTTATATACAGTAGTAGTATTGGCTTGGCACTTTCTCATGATAATTCATTTAACTTCTTAAACAATTGATTCGGTCGAGAGTACACAATTACAAGAGCCGACAGTTATTCAGGGGACACTGGTTTAGCATTGTACCTCACCTGCCATCTGGATATAAAGTTGACATTTTCTCTGCATTACCCTGCAACAAAGCATTGAGTAATGATGTTCTGAGCTACATAAAACATTTTTGTTTCATGTACTATTTACACTGATGACCAGGAGTGCCAAAAGATAAATCTGACATGGTGAGAAAAGGAAGCCGTAATGAGAATATAGAATGAAAAATATCCTAGACAGTTGTATCTAGAAATATTAAAGTTGATTATATAACAATGTGTGTGCCAGTTCACGTATAAGTGGGATAGACACATGCAGGTATCTCCTTTTAATGTATTTTATTTAAATTATTTCCAAATTAACCAAAAAATAAAAAAAGATTGAAATTATAACTAGTGGTTTGCATTTCATAGAGATGAAACAGTTGCGATCTATCTGCAGTATTGAAGGAAAACTACACAATAAAAGTCTAGAGAAATAAGCTCATCCTCTTAAATGGGTTGGAAGAAACATTTCACTTCTTAGCATGATGAACTAAACTTGTGGAATGTGGAATGCACAGACATTGTTTGGTTAGCAACTTTCTCAATTGCAAGCTGCACCAACACAAATACAAAAAACACTTTCTTTCAACTAAATAAGTCTGGACCAAAATGCCAGTACTATATCTTAAAAAAATAACATTAGGTATTGTCTAAAAACTGTGAAAATTTAAAAGTGTCCACTGGACCTAAATATAATACCCCAGCTCAATTCTACCTAAGATATCAGAATACTTTGTCACCATAATGCATCCCTCTTTAGGGTTAAAACAAGGATAAGTACAAAATGAACAAAACTAAAAGTTCCCATGGAATTTGACAATTAAAAAAATACATTTGTATTACTTTAACAGAAAATATAGAACCATGATCAGTATAAAGAATAATCTTTCAATGTTTTCACTGTAGTGAATTCATTACATGGGAGACCAAGGCAACTAACCAGTACACAAGTATGTCTTGTACAAAAATTAACAAATCACACTAATTTATGCAACTTTATAAACAGAAACCATCAATGATTTACTTCTCTTAAAAATCAGCAAATAATTTATTTATTTTAATCTTCACACTCCAAGTACCACATATTTACTTACACGTGATATTTTAAAATTCAGGTACACAGTTCTGCTTCAAAGAAAATCAATTTAAATTTTTAACAAAGGACTGAATGGTAATAAAAAACCACCACAAAAAACGGCACAGGGGTACACAATAATCTGATGCGGAGTGATGTAACTTGCAAAGCTGATTTAAATAATTTAGATCATTTCCCTACATGTCTCAAGTATAATTGTGCCAGAAATAATGTGAAAATGTTTATGAGCTGGAATGGACAATGAGGAACTCATAGGATAATATGATGTGAGGCAGACATTGTTTGTTGAAGGATAATAAAGTACAGTACAGTATACTGTACAGTACTTATAAGGTACAGACAGGTGGAAAAAATCCTTACAAAGCCTGAAACAAAATCTTTTCTAAACCAACACTTTTCAAAAGCACTCGGTGAGCTAACATACAAAAAGGAGATCAATAAATCAACTCGTATCTTGAATATTGTACTTGATTCCTTCTCGTGTTCACCCTTTTCCAAGAGTTAAAGTTGTAACTTCTTGGTACCATGATCCTAAATTACTATTTTTGCCAATACAGTATGTCCTTTAATTAATTTATTTAAAATTAATTTGCCAACACCTCCCCTAATTGTTGTCTAATTATCTATATTTGTACTCACAAACCAGCAGCATGACTTGTCAAGAAGGGAATATTTATGAAATGAAGATGAAAATAGATGAACAAAAACACTAGTATTATTTTGAGTACATTTCATCAATTACTTTCCTTTCTTGCATGTTTTATGCATTTTTCTTTCTGTCATTTTACCATGTAATGAAACCCCTTAACATTTCCATAAGTTCTATTTATTCTGCAAAAAATAAATATTATTAGTAATCACTAATTTGGTTAAGTGATGTGGCTGTCAAATATGTTTCAAGAAATGCTTAAAATGTTTACAGGTTTTGAGAAGTCAAGGATTTTATGAGGCCATCCTTGCAAGAAAGTGTGTTTCAAGACTTTGAATCCTGAAGATGTATATAACCTAACGTGCAGAAAATTTTAATCTAAGCATCACTATCTTAAGGTACCATACAAAAATATGTTCAATGATTAATATACTGTACATAAACAAATCCATATACAACTTTTGAGCAGCCATCACATACAAAATACATAACAAAAATGCCATCAATACAAAAGGAGCACAGTAATATATTGAAAAACCCTTTTAATATATTACTGTTCAAAAACATTACAATTCTTAGTAAGCTATTAATAGTTCTTTACAAAACAAAATTGTTTATCCTGTAACAGATGTATAAGATTAACCTAATACCCAACTGCTAAATTACTTACAATGTACCGTTAGCAATGAAAAGTTTCTTTATTCAAGTGTAACTGACAAATGTGAATCTGAAAAACATAAAAGGAAAAATTATTACAATGTAACACAGTGGACAATTTGATTTAGTTGCAATATGTCACATGCTTTGGGATGCAAGAAGTATTGTACTGTACTTCAATACCATAACCCAGAAATGTTGTGTTAATTAGCACTGCATATCAAGATCTGCTTTGGTCCCTGTTTGTCCATTAATATTTTTCAGTCAAGTGGTCTTAAGAAAGGAGAAAGGGGCTACAATAAATCAAACTGCTTCTGGTGCAAAGGATGGCTACAAGAATTCAAACATATTCTGGTACAAATTGTGGTTACACAAGTCCAAACACCTTCCAATGAAGAGGGTGCTACAAAAATCTCAAACACCTTCTAGTGAGGAGAGCTCAAAACCCATTCTGATGGCAAGAGGACTAAAAAGAATCCAAACACCTTTCAATGAAGAGAGGCTACTGGGATCCAAATGGCTTATAACAGTTATAGGACTCTAAAGAGATTTTGCTTGGGAGAACAGCTATTCTTAATACATACAGGCACTGTCCTAATGCGTGTCCTTGTTCTATTGGAGTAGCCCGACTATTGGTTTTTCTATCTGGCACACCTCCCCCTTACCTCCTGGTGGCAAGTGGCTGTATTGCCCAAGCCCATCTTCCAAAGTGCCATCAACTCGAGCTTTGTTTTCATTTTCTGTGTGAATCAAAAGATTTTTCCACTCACATTCTTTGATAGTTTTCTGTAAACACTAAACATCTATGTGTTAATGAATTCTGAAGAGAAATTAAGAATTAATTAAGAAAGCAGAGACTGGCATTCCTAAAAGTTGTGCGCGTAATTACCTGTGTTATTACAGTATGAGCGCTATGTTCATGTGTCCTGTCTTCCCTATAATCTTTATCATGAAAAATCTATAAGCTTCTGAAGGATTTGGCATTCACCACCCTTTCAATGAAATTATTTGAACTGTCTATTACTCTAAAATAGTATCATCAGTAGCTATAGTGATGTGAGGTTGATAGAGCTTGGGCCTCACATGCATGGGGGTCTGCAGTTGAGTCTCCTAGAGCACAGGTGAATGAAATGGCCATTACTCTGTTTGCAAGAGAACTTTTTTTTATTTTTTGGTACATAGCTTTAATTATCTTGAATTCATGGACTTTTTTTTTTTTTTATATTCATGATTTTGTAAGTGGTGATTATATTGTCGCTATTGCTTCATATTGCCTCTATTAAGCTTTGGTATATTTAATGCCTTCAGCCTCTCCTCATAGTTCTTATTTTTATGATATGAAAGACATTTCATAGCATATCTTTTCACATCCTCTACCTTACTGATGTGCTTTGTGAGATATGTACACCACGTAACTACTGCACATTCTAATTTTGGTCCCATGAATGTTGTGAACAAATTCTTTAGCATTTCACTGTCAATGAATTTAACACTTTGATGCTCTGAGCACACATGCGCCACACTACCCCGGGTGGGTTTGTGCATTCCGCAGGAGCGCGCAGTAATTCTGAAAAGGATATAATCTTTTCAACTTTGTTACCTCAATTCCCGTCCTAGATTTTTCAATTTGGTATCATTGTGTTCGCAATAGAATTCTCTACAGGACTAAAGGCATATCAAGTCCAAATGCCTAGTGTACTATCCGCAACAAACAAAGTGAGATCATGTTACCCGGGAGCGTGGCTCAAGAGCGATAAAATGTTTATACTCCCTTCACTTTGGTCACTTCAATTCTCATCCTAGGTCTTTTATTTTGGTATCATTGTAATCGCAATAGAATTCTCTACAGGACTAAAGGCATATAAAATCCAAATGCCCAGCGTACCATCCACAACAAACAGAGAAAGTGAGAGCGTGTTACCCGGGAGCACGCAAGACCGATAAAATCTATTTATATACTTATATCGGTATATTAGACCGATACTATTTATAGTCTCTTTTTGTGCTTCATGAGGTGCAGATTTTGTACTTGTGCAGCTGTGTATTATAATAATAGTCAAACACAGGCTGTGTAAATTGTTTTCAGCAAGTCCTTGTTCGAATTTGAAATGCCTTTCTTATGTTCCCCATGTCCAACCACTTGGGGTGGATTGTAGACCAACGGTCTTACATTATGTAAGGCAGAGTTCAATCTCCTACCATCCAAGCCATTCCTTCTACCCATCAAATCCCAAATAAATCTTTATTCTGATCTCTTTCAAGTGCTATATAGTTGTGATGGCTTGGCGTTTTCTGCTAATATTTCCCTTCTCTTCTCTAGCTTCCCAAGAGCAATTGATGCTGTCTATGCAAGTTTCTAGTGTTACTGCTGGGATTATGTACATTTCAAAGTCCTTTCCAAACTCTGTATAGTTGGTTTTTCCTTTATGGTGAAGATTCCTTCGAATCTTCTTGCATTACCTTGTACTTCTTGAGGTTAAATTCTAACATCCATATGTCTGCCCACTGCTGGAGTTTGTCAACGTCTTCCTTCAATACTGTGCAGTCCTCTCTGATTAATATGAAGAACATCAGTAGACCTAGAACTGATCCTCATGGCATCTTGCTTCCTATATCCAGCCTGACTTTTCCCCCGACTGTTCTTTATTTCCTGCTGGGTACTTCCTTACCCAGTTCAGTGTTTATATTATCCCAGCTTTCCTCTTCCTTTTATACACTAACCTTTTATGAGGAACAGCGTCAAGCTTTCTTTCTATATAATTGCTGTTAACCCTGCCTTCTTTCTCTTGTTGTATCAATCTATCATTGAATTTGATAATTTTTGCCAGACCACTTGCAACCTCTTAAGACCATGTTGCACCTCTATTACAAAGTTTGCACTCTCAGGACGTCAAGCAAGGTGTAGCTAGGGTTGTACACCTGTTGCCATCATTTGCATTTTCCCTCATTTAATTTCTTTCTTTCAAGCAGTAGGTTGTTTATTCTGTCTAGATTTTCTGGTCAGTTTTTCCTGGATTGTAAATAAATCTCTAATCCCTTTCTCCCCTTGACTCACTGATAGAACAAAATTCTGCCTACCGATTCCTGATAGGCTTGCGTATATCTCAAGAGGCCTGGTTTAACCTGAAGGGTTAGTGATACCAGTACTAAAATTCCAGGGAGTTACTGAGGGGACCTACCTACCCAGATATGTCAAAGCAATGAGGCATTTGCACCTGGAATACCATTAACAGGAATAAAAGGGGCAAGAATAGAATAATATATTCAATGGAGAAGTGTTTAAAGTAGAAATTAATATGGATATGACAATACAGTAATATAAACACAAGAAGCCTAGAAGCCACATGCTCAACTATCATACAGGTTTATTACTGACCTAAGGATACACCACGAAACAGAGATTCGTCAACTGAAGAAGCACGACGAGGAGATGGCATATCTTCCCAAATGCTATCCACGAAGTTCACCTGTAAAGCCACAATTAAATGAAAATTTTACACCTTTAATTCTCAAACCAATTTAAAACAGTCTTCAAAGAGGAAAGGTAACCCGAGTTTGATTTTCACATCAATAGAAATTACAGCCTTACAAGCATTAAATAATACACACAGCATCCATACAAATCTATGTTGTTAATAACTAAATTATTAATTATTTACTCCAAAGTAATAAAAAAAACTTGAGATGTGTTTTGTGTTAAATGATAATAAAACAAAATTGAATAAACAAATCAATTCGATTTTAATCCATTTAGAACATAAAAGCTGAAACAAAGGACAAGTCAAGCTCATAGGAGTGTAAAGCCAATATTTAAACCGCAGTGTTTATAAAATTTGGGTACACGTGTAGCCTGTTAGTGCATCTCTCAACTGTCTTCTTGAGCTTTCCCTAGCCTGTGTACCCATCACCACGTGATCACCCATTCAGTAACCGGCCAAGAAAACTTGTGATTAACCCAAATAATAGGGATGTACAGTACACATCCAGCATTCAGTTCATGTGCGACCAATTTTGAGACAATTGGTAGCTATATTGCCTGGAACAGGTCCATACTATTGAGTAAGTGATGACAACATAACGGATCATGAAGGAAATAGATGAGGTGGTTATGAGAAGACATGTCAAGGTTAGAAACATAAATGAGGCACAGAGATAAGAAAGTACTCGTATACATATGAGGCAATGAGGTTGAATTTTTGGGGCAATGCATTGATATTTTCTTGCTTCTCCCCATGCATCCAAGAATAGAAACCAAACACCCATCTTCAGGTCTTGGGAACCCCACTGGCCATTAATTAAGATCTAATAATGGTTTCAATAAGCCTATTAGGTTTCCTCTGCTCAGCGGTATTGAGAGAACAGTTTTTCTATTTACTGTCAGGATTTTTTTTTTTTTTTTTTAAATTTTACATTAGAAATATTTATGTATATTACCTTCCATAAGAAAAAAATCACACAAAATATTTGAAAGTACTGTACTAACTAAATTTTTGAGGTTACACTGCAAGAATATTTTTGAGTTTGTAAACCTCTTTTTACATGATCTTGGTCTTAGCATTTGCAGTTTTACCATTCATGAATGATGCCTGAAGATATCCTTACAAATAGCAAGAGTCTGCATTACTTATAAATGTTTATTTTTAATGATTAAATTGTTCTTATGTACAAATGGAGATATTATCACTACATTTGGTCTGTATTTGGGGAGAAAATTTATAATTTTTACATTGGGAGCAGATCATAAATGTTAAGAGTTAAGAAAACTATTTTTCTGTTTCTGCACATACCGGAGTTGCCAAGAGGACTTCTGCCTCCTCTCTAGTAAGTGGTCTAGCCCAGGCTTTCTGAACCTTTTTATTCTGGACCCAACTAGACATCTTCCTGGGGTTGAGATCCTCCATCTTCAAAAAGAACAAATAATACTGTAGTAAGTTGATAAAATTATTACAAAACTGTATTTGATTAAGAATGATTAGTTCAATTCATAACAAGTACTGGTTGATAATACAGTACCTTCTTTATATCATAATTTCTAAAATATGCAAAGTCTAGCATGAAATCCACATCTGGTAAACATAAGACGAGAATTCAGCAAATCCAATGATAAGCCACAAGCCAAGTACCAGAGGTAAGCTTAAGGACAGGCTAAAAGATCTAAATCTAACAACATTAAAAGAAAGAAGGACAAGAGATAATATTATCCTAGTATAAAAGTTAATGAGTGGAATAGACAATGTGGATAGAGACAGTTTTTCTTGGTGAGGGACAACAGCGCTATACAGTTGTAAGCTAGAAGCACAGATGAGCTCCATACAAGTTCGGTGTAAGTTTGTCTCAGTTGCCAAGTGTCCAGCTTCCCTTCCCTCAGTTTGAGCTGGGGTTTTCAATAATTTGTTTTGTCGGAAACAGAAAGCCTGTATATATACGTACTTCAGGTTCATGTCAAGGTTTCCCCAAGACTGAAGTACTGACCCCTCCCAGGATGCAACTCCACACAGTTGCCTAACTCCTGGGTATCTATTTACTGCTAACTGAACAAAGGCATTAGGTGAAAGGAAAGATGTCCAATGATATCCATTCCTCCTGGGAATAGACTTCTATCTGATCCCACACTGTCACTCACTGGAGCTTAGTTGCTTTACTATACCCTCACAACCAGTCCAATTTGGGTAAAATAAAAAATAGTTGGTGTAATTTAATTAAATAAGAGTACCTGTAGAAAATTTGTCCCACTGGTAATACTGTGTGATTTTTTCTGTGCCGACTCAACGTTCTCTTCCTCTCCAGTTTTATTCTTATCAAAGTTAGTTCCACTGCAACTTCGTAGTCTCTTCCCTGTCAAAATATAATGTATAGTGTACAATAATTTAGAATACAAATTTACAATCAGAATGTAATCACCACCGAAAACACGGGTGCTAGCTGGTGGCAACTCGGACACAGTGATACCCCAGGATGGATGGAGGTTGGGTTGGGTTGCTGTTTAACTAAACATTATTCTCTTGAATCCAGAGAATCAAATTTTCAACAGACATTAAAAGAAATGACTGCCTAATATCCAAGATTATCCCCCCCCCCCCCAAAGAGAATCTATTAACTAAAGTGTTACTCTGCTTGTGGAAAAAAAATCTGATTTTTTAATTATGCAAGATACTGTGTCTCTTGCATAATCAAATGCAAGTCATTTGGTGGATGGGCCAATGAGTGCGTTAGCACTAGATATGCAGCTTGCCGACTCATGGTGAAAGGGCGAGAGGGCTCGAATGATCAATTTGAATAATTTTTTTGTCCATAGTTTTACTTAACAGTCTATGTTATGTATTTTCTGTCAAGCAGCTTGATTTATGTACTTATAATTGACAAAAAAACCAGTGTTGAACGTAATGAAACGCCATTTTCTGGGAGAGTCCTGGAGGCTCCTCGTAGCTTACCGGGTTGATATGTATTTATTAGACTGCGGCATCAGTCAATTCGATTGGAGTTCTATGCCTACCGGGGACCACGAGCCAGAACCTGGCCCCTCTCAGAAAGACCCAAGGAACAATGGCCTATAGAAACCCCCGTGTGGTTGGAAGCATTCAATGTCTGCCATCGACTGTGGTTATGTAGCTCCCGGAGCTACTTAACCCCAGAAAAGTAAAAAAGGGGACTTACCCGGGAGGCAGCTGCCACTTGCACCTCAACTGGAAGTGGAGACAACTGGCTAATTTACAAATAACCCTAAATAATACTAAATAATAATAATCTAAATAATAACCCTGTGACTCAAAGCGACACGCCCAACTAGGGCCAGGAACATTAATAAGGTAACGGGCGACCAAGACCCTGTTTGACCTACAGAACCCTCGTGCCCGAATGTCTGCCCAAGACATTACCAAAAACGGCAGTTAAAGCAGCAAATTTGCGAACGTCATGGGCACGAGGGTAGACCGCAGACTGGCTGGACCGAATAACCCTGCGGACGACCTAGGAGACCCGAGCCCTGGAACAGGGAAGAAGGGAAACCGGATCAACCCAAAGCTTTTCCCCCGGTCACCGAGGCTGTGGCGCACAGATAGTGCCTAATTGCTGCAACCGGACACCACACGTGATGCACCCCCAGCCGAACCAACCGGGGGTGGTTCATCAACACCCCAAGGACCCCTCTGAAAACCGCCATCTCATTCTTCGCCAGAAAAGAAAGAGGATGGCTGTAAACAAACAAACCCACCACCAGGACCGAAAGAGCAGAAACCCCTGCGCTGGAGGAGAGCATGAAAGCCTTATCAAAACAATTCCAAACCGAAGAGACCAACACAAACCGAGGAGAAGAGAGAAAAGAGAGCATCTGGTCCAAGGACCAGGATGGCTCGAGTGGTGCATGAGCAAGCCGGAGGTGAAACAACACATGAGATAGCTTGAAAAATAGAGTTGAAGTAACATCCACCCTGAACGCAAGCAGAAGCAGCTCTGCCAGCATTGCACGATACGAGGCGATAGTATTCAGCATAAGATGAAAACCTGAAACATCCAAGAGAGAAAGGACAAAAAATCCGAATTGTGGAACCCCAAGCTGCAAGGGCAGTACTTACAGAGCACTTAGGGGAAGATGGCCCTAGGCACATGCAACCCCCAGTACTCAGTGAATTACTCCTGGCTCCCACACCACTACACAGCAGAACACCGCCGCCAAGGCACAGCACTGCAAAGAGACAGGAGCCAGAATCGAATGACTTCCACTAAACACATCAGCCTCAGAACTGAGGTTAGATGGCTGGCGCAGGGATCTGGGGCTCCCACTTTCCCCTCCTGGGGAGGGGGGAGCTGCGCAGACAGTGGCGTGGCGGCAGTTGTGACATCATGCTTGTTCGTTTGTTTTCGGATTGATAGTTCCGGATAGACAGATAGATTGATAGATAGTTCTGCTTGATAGTTCAGCTTTTGGTAGCAATTTCTAACCAGGTGGGGTTTGTTTTGGGATGCCTACCTTTCTGGGTGCCTAACCCGGTCGATGGCAGACATGGAATGCTTCCAACCACATGGTGGCTTTTAATTGCTCCTCGTGCCTCTCTGAGGGGGCCCAGGTTCTGGCTCGTGGTCCTTGGTAGGCATAGAACTCCAATCGAATTGACTGATGCCTCGGTCTAATACATACATATCAGCCTGGTAAGCTTTTGAGAGTTGGAGGGGACTCTCCACAGTAACAGTGATTGAGTACTGTATACCTGTATAGGCCTGCAATGTATTACATACCCCTACACTATATACATTTAAACCTGTCCCTGGCACAGCTCAAAGGGTCTTACAACCCATCCTTTCTTGCTATTCTGTCTGGGAACGCTGTCCAAAAACAGATTCAAATACTGGCAGAAAAGACCAAATTGTGATTTGACAATTGCCGGCCACTGATACACAATACCACACTGCATAGAAAGCAACTAAAAACAATAGCAGAATTTTTTCATTGTTAACTCCATATTTATAGTATTTAAATAAAAAGTAGATAATAGCTAAAATCTGCAAGTGATATTAAATAACCATTAACAGTTAAAGGAAAAACTAATACTGTATACAAATTAAACTGAAATCTAAAAATAAACAAAATTGAATGAGGTGTTGGGTCAAAACTTTGATACCATATTAAAAATAAAAAGAGACAGCTTCCACCAAAGTGCTAGAGAGTTTATGAGAATAATTGCAAATATATGTTAGCAACCTCACTAGTTAGAAAGCACGTGGCAGTTTCATTTGTAATTAATAAACCAGTCAGGAAATTAAAATATGGTTCATACTAGGATTGTAAGTATCTGCAGAGTTACCAATAACTTCATTGGCTGTATTTTTCTTCACTTCAATATTAGGCACATCCACCTGACTGTTTTCCTTTGGGCTTAGAGCATTAGGTGATTCAATGTTCCCTCTATCTCGTTTTGAATTTGCCGACACTATGTGCCGACGGGATTCTTGGCTTCCCAGCACTTCTCCTTCAGAAACTGCACCCCTAAAAAAGATTTTTTTGTTTAAATAATTTATAAAATAATATCAATTTGCTAAACATTCTCCCTGTGCTTACCTATCAGTGACTACAGAGAAATAAGATCCAGCTTTTTATGCCCCGCCTCCTAGCCATTTATACCTGGCACACTAATTACCTCTCTCAACATTAACCTTTCATCACACGTTTCTAAAAGCTGTGGATGAAACTGACTTCAACAACTTCTTTTACTGCATTCCACTTGCCGACCACCAGGAAACAGAACGGTAACTTACATCTCTTCGACTCACCTGTGTGGCCTGTTCCCACTGATGTTCTCCTGTTCTTCCTCTATCTTATTTAAATAGACTTGCTTTATCTATTTCCCTCAAGAACTTCTACATCGTTTTCATAGTCCCTCTGTTTCTCTTTTCTTATAAAGTTGCGAGGCGCGAGTTCACTCAACCTGTCACAATAGCCTCTAAATTCTGGTACTAATCTAACTGCAAACCTCTTAAATTCTCAAGTTTTTGCTTATGCTTCACAAGGTGCAAGTTCCAAGCTAGTGTTGTATACAGTATTCATGTAAAGGTCTCGCATAGATTGTTTAGATTCTTAAATGATGTTCTTATGTTTGCTAACTTTCCATATGCTGCTGATGTTATCCTATAACCACGAGCTTCTGGTGTTAGTGTTGGGATTATGTCTACTCCCAGGTCTTTTGCCCTTTAACATTAATAATCTGCTAAATTGTATAACACAGGAACTGTGTTGGATGTAGCCATCACCAGACACTCATTGGAATCACACAACATTCTTTCAATAATGCTCCCATACTTTATTTTGGTTAAGTTACATTTAAATGTAGGTACCTTGACTCTCTTTACAAAAGACATTAAAAGGAATAATAATTAAACAAGAGTTTCCAATATACTGACTACCTTACCTAGAAAGGTACAAGTCTCTCCCATTCCTATTACAAAAAACCAGCGTTGAATGTAATGAAACGCCATTTTCCGAGTGAGTCCCGGAGGCTCCCCGGAGCTATCCATGGCTGATATGGATACCCTAACTATTTTGCATCAGTCGATGTGGGTGGAGTTCTAGGCCTACCGGGAACCACGAGCCAGAACCTGGCCCCCTCAGAGAGGCACCGGAAGCAATGGCCCATAGAAATGCACATGTGATTTGGAGCATTCTATATCTGCCATCGACCGGGACAGGCACAAAGAAAGGTAAGCGCCACAAAACAAACCCCTATTCTGGTTAACAACAAAAATCTACAAACGAGTGGACAGAACTCCCCCAGGAAAACGAACTAACAAGCATGACGTCACACGAGCCGCATCGCATGTCTGCGCAGCTCCCTCCCTCACCGGGAGGGGGAAGGGGGAGCCCCAGACCTCCGCGCCGGCGATCCCCGCACCAGTTCTGAGGCTGGATATCAAAACCGCGAAAAAATCCGCCGACTGGAGGGCGGGAGGGTGCCGGGGAGCCTCTGGGACTCACCCAGAAAATGGCGTTTCATTACATTCAACGCTGGTTTTCTGGGGGGAGCCCCTACGGCTCCCCGGAGTTACAGTACTTCACCAAAGACTACCTAAGAAAACAAGGGGACATACCCGGGAGGCGGTCGGTGAACCACTCCTCAACACGAAGTCAAGACAACAACCCAAGGACCCCTCCGGAAAGCAGCAGACACATCATTCGCCAGAAAAAAAAAGGTAGAACGGCCGCAGACGAAGAAACCTATGACCATGACCATAGGAGCCAAAAACCACTGCGCCTGAGAAGAGCAAGAAGCTCTGCCACACGACCCCCAGAGGCCAACGCCAACATAAAAAGAAAGCCGAGGCAAAGCAAACCTGACTGCAAGGAGCCACAACCACCAAGGAGAAGAAAAACAGGAGAGCACCCTGTCCAAAGACCAGGACGACACAGGCAGTGCATAAGCAGGCCGGAGGTGAAACAACGCACGATACAGCCTGCGAAAACAGCGCAGAAGGAATATCGATACCGAAAGCTAGCAGCAGAAACCAAGGTGCCAGACCCAGGAACGACCCCAAGCGCCTCTACATCCTCCGCAAGCCAATCCTATGACAGCCCCAGGAGGGAAAAGAAAAACGCAGAACCAAAACGAAAATGCCACAAGCATGCAAGTCCACCGCCACAAGTGCAGCTGACAGGGAAGGAACCCACATAAGGAGCCGCCCTGCACCAACATCCCGCAGAAGGGCAGGAGCGAAAAGACTCATTAAAAGGAGCAAAATCGCCCCCGGGAAAACAAGTAGCGCCGAGACAGCGCGAAGAGAAGAGATAAGCACAAAAGAACAAGAAGGCCAAACACCCAGAAGCTGCCAGGAAGAGGACCCACAAGCCCTAGAAAGGACCGGAGGGAAGCTCAACCGAATGACGACAGACGTACCAGAAAACGGGAAGGAGCAAAACCGTCCCGAACCTTCGAGAACAAAAAGAAGCAGACACAAAGGACAAAGGCACAAAAACCCCGTCGCACCCGAGACCAAAAGTCATGCAGTAACTCCAAGAAGAGGGGGACATGACGGAGAAGGCCCGTCCCGGAGAAAAGGGGCAAAGACTAGAAAAGCACCCACCGACAGGACGGAAACAACGGGCACAATGGACAAGGAAACCGAGCCCAGGGAGGGGCCGACGCCCACAAAGCACATGCGGAGAGGGGGAACGGAAAAACCCCACACCACAAAACTGCAAGCCCCGCCCAGAGGGGTAGAAACACCCCAGCGGGGACCAACGGGGCCTGAGGCCCCTCACGTTAGCCCCACCCCAGCAGGCCCCGGGGCCGAGCTGTCCCTTCAAAGCCCCAGCGTCAAGAAAAACCCCGGGGCAGCCGTGAAAAACATGAAGGAAGGGAGCCCACTAGGCTCTGGAACTCGAACCGAAACCGGAGGATAGGCGAGGGGTGAGACGAAGACCCCAAGCACATCCCCAGCCAACACAATGGGGCGAGGACAAGACAGAGAATCCAAGGAACATGGAAAAACCAGGCCCGGCACAGCAAGACCGGCAAGGAAGGAGAGCCCCAGAGGGAGCACGGAAGGGCCGAACATAACGCCACAACCAACCCCAACACGCAGCTGCAGTACCAAAACCGCAGCAAAATGTCACCACACTCTCCGAGGAAGCGACAGAGAGGATAGATAAATCGTACACGAGTTGCACACAAGGGGATACAGGCGGAAACCGAGCACCCAACTGAGCCACAGGGACGGTAGAAGAAACGTGTGCAGTGTAACAGGCAAACAAAGGAACACATTAGGCAGCCCAACATGAGCTGACCCCATACACAGCTCCAAGAGCAGAGACGAGAGCGCCCAAGAAGCACAGAATCCGCCCGACAGGCAAACGACAGGAGAGAGGCGGAAGCAAAGAGCCAGAACCCAACCTGCAAGCACAAGGAGGCGAACACAAAACCTCCGACACAGGAAAACGTACTACCAAACAGGCACTCCCACCGTTGCACTGCGGAACAAGGTGGAGGCGGGGCCCCGAACTCAAGCAAGGTTAGACAAGCATAGGAGAGGGGCAAGAGGAGTACAAGGCAGGAGCCGCCTCGGAAGGGCCAAGAGGCCACCCGCAGACACCGGTGAACCAAGGAAGGAATCAGGTGGAGAGAACAAGAGCTGCCCAGTATGGGCTAATAGCCTTGCAGTAGGCACCTCGGGTGATACGGTCCACGTTCTCAAGTACTTATATACACCCATTCCTACTCCCAAAAACAAAAACAGCGTCAGGATGAAGGAGACGCCAAACCGCACCAACTCACCTGCAGAACAAAGGCGCTGAAGGGCCATGACGCAAGCTTTCGAGTCCGTATGCACCGGAGGCGGCCAGGGCGCCCATGCTGGAGGAGGGGAGCAGCGAAGGAGGCTCCCCACCCTAGAACGCAGGGAAAAACCTCGTGACTTTCCCCACAGCGGCACCCCAGAACACCCCCAAAGCAACGGGGCATGGATTGGATTAAGAAAAGAGCGAGAGGCGAAGCCCCCCCCCCCCAAGAGAGAAAATGGATGCAGAACACGTGTGCACACCGCCCGGAACCAAAACAAACTCCCACGGCGCATGCGCAGGACGCGAAAGTAGCCCAACCAGGCGAGAAGTAGCCCAACCAGGCGAGAAGTAGCCCAACCTTGCGAGAAGTAGCCCAATCAGGCGAGAAGTAGCCCAACCAGGCGAGAAGTAGCAAAGAAAATATTTGCAATGTTTTCAAAGTGTAGGCACCATAGTAGTATCAGGAACCTGTCTCGTAACATGTACTTGTTGAACACAGGTGTTGGAACAGTGCATTCTTTGTTCCAATAATCCTGCATGATGTGCTTCACCAAATGTTTAATGAGCATACACAAAGCAAAGAAGACATACAACTTAGCCACGATCATGTCCTTCCAACGTAACATACGTGAAGCAGGTTGCTCTGCATATCTGTTGGTTTCAGCAACAAGAAGTTGCATGAACGGCTCATCAAAATATGCAATAATCACTTTCCGTCACGTCGTCACCTGTGTATGGGAACGTGGGTGCAACCCCCACATCACTATCATCAAATTGAGGTTTGTGTGGTACAAAAATATCAGTCCTCCCACACAATTTCAGCCGTGCTCCTTGGAGCACCTCCACGCACGACTCCACTACGGGTCCGTTTTCTTGCACTAAATCTCCATTGGAAATGAGTTGAAGATTTTCAATCTTGTCTACTAGTAGGGTGAGGAGGGAAAGTAGAGGTAGAGGCAACACTGTCGTGTTGTCATGAGGGGAGACATGACTTCGCTTGGCAAGGCGTCCTGCTGAGACAGCTGATCTGCACCCAATAACACTGCAACGGTAGCCACTAACACTTGGCTCATCTATGCTACTTGTATTAGAAGCAGCGTCACTGAACACAGAAAATGATTCAACAATATCACTTTCATCAAAAATGAGAGATGGAGGAAGTGGTGGGGATAATACTGGCAAGGGCAATGACCTATGACACACAACTATGTGTACTGCTTGCCCTGAACGAGACGCGATCACTGTATCGTCATCATCTGTGTCTGTAACACATCTATCGAACTCGTGTTAGAGTTCTATCATTCCTTGGGTCATCAATATCACATCCTTCTTCCTCAAACAATATTGTGTTTATCCCCTGGAGAAAGCAGTCTTTCAACAGCACGTCCCACAGGTGATTGAGAACTGGAGGGGCGTGCGTTAGCTATGGTTGCTCGATCAGAACCGAGGCTACCTTCGGGCCTGGGGCATTCTGGGATTTTTTTAAAAATGGCCACCGCTCACGAAAGGCCTTAGGTGTCCATCTCGTACACAACCTACCGCACGTGCGTTTTGAATGGGTACGAAATATTAAAAAAAGTTTTTTCAGCTTGCTCAGTTTCCAACCGAGTTTTCTCAGTCGGCACAGTCCAGTGGTTAAATGATTTGGCTAATTGGAATTCCCTACATTGTGGTGCACATGGCAAAAAAATTGTCCACAAAACTAATGGAAAAAAATTGAATTTGCAATTCAAACACAAGAGGTAATCGCAAGTAGTGATTGGAGCCATTTAAGGGTAAAGGGAATATGGTCCCATAAACACTCAGAACAACAACTGTGGTATTGCTTCCCAACTCACCTTAATCTCAAACATCAATTATACAAATTCTTCTTTTATAAGTCACACTTCAAGCACATAACCATTCACAAAGTTGAGAGGCGAAACACAAGAGCTGAGTTTTCCTTCAAACAAGCACAAATAGGTAAATACAAAACAACAGCAAGGAGGAGTAAGGGTCATAAGAAAAGCTATTACAACTTGTTAAAATAAAATTCTATGGCTGGTCTTCATTTTGGGTTTAAGTTTTATTCAACTGGCATAATGGCTCCAAGCAAGCCCACATAGATTCAATTTATATATAACATAGGTTCATACAGCATAAGTACACAAATGGCTTGTATTATACATCCAAAATTATAAAAGTATTTCTTACTGTGACACAGTAGGTGAATCTGTAAATTGAAGTTCTGATGACAACACAAAACGAGATTCCTTTGGATGAAGCATAGGAGAACCATCTCCAGCATTTGACATCACAGCAGACACATCCTGAACAATTTATAAAGAAGAATTTTCAATAATTAGCCAGTTTTGATGAGGGATAGAAATAATACTTAAAAATGTAAGAAACAGGAGTCACCGCAACGAGCCATTTGGCCCATTCTGGATGCTATAATAGCTTAAAGGAACTTTCCCACTACAGTATTGACATCAGACAATACAGATGATAGGTCACAGCACTGGATCTGTTCCACATCTTTAATATCGAGACGACATTGGCCACCCTCCAGATAGTAGAGACAATTTTTGTGTCGAATGATTTATTGAATACTGGAAGGAATACCTAGGTTTGTCTGTGTGTATCTGATTATTTCTCTCTCTGTTGTGTGTAGGTGGATATAGGTATGTTTTGTGAAGGAAGATATGGACATAGGTATGTTACGAGTGTGCACTTAGGTTTCAATGTGGATATGTATGTGGGGGGAGTTTAAGTGTGTGGGAGTGTGTGTGTAGGCAGAGGGTGGTTGTGACTCGGCATGGCTGTAAACACATTCATGATACGGAGTGGTTTGGAAGACTGACACTTTATGGAGGCAACAGGCAGGCAGATGTTGCAGATGGGGAAACCAGGCAATGGGTGGGTCCTGGGAAAGGGGATCCCCTGCCACTTGCATATATTAGCAAGTTATACACAAAGTAAGAAGAAACAGAATGGAAGAAAAAATATAAGTACTGTAATCCCAGATCCAGTTGATGGCACTGGTTCCCATTGGTACTGTGTTAACTGCACTCGTTTCCCCTTTGCCTTCTCCAACCCAACCAAATTGGGCACGTATCCCACAGTAATCAGGGTGCAAGGTTAGGCAAGGCTAGCCTTAAGTGTCTCATCTCCAACCTTGGACAGATATACATTCAAATTTATAGATATACAGTAGATTCTTATCAGTTAATCACAAGTTTCTCTCTCTGCACTCCCAGGACTGTTGAGCTCTTCATCTAGACCTGGCAGCATATTTCTTTACTAGCTGTTTCTTAACTAGTGAACAACACACAGGTAAGACATTAAGAAGACAACAAATACTAACCAAGTTTTCAACCACAATCTTTTTGTGGATAGGTGTACTAGTCACCAGAATGTTACCAATTCTAGGGTAACTGTGACAATGACCATCAGAGTGGTGATGCCTTGTATGATGATGGTGGTGGTGGTGGTGGTGATGGTGATGTCTATGTTTGTGATGGTGACTTGGGTCACTTGCAGGAAGAGGGCTGATTCCACTTATTACAGTCCAGTTGCTGGAGCTACTGCCCACACTTGAGACAGTAAGATTTACTTCAGGCTTGACCATCTTGTTCTCATTATTTGGTGGCGTGCCATTTCTTGTACTGGAGGTAACTTCTGAAAACTAAGAAAAAAGTTTTTAGTGACACTTTTAATTTCTGTGTATAATTATGTAAACAAAATTAAATCATCTACAAATACAGTGGAACCTCGAGTGACAAGCGGCTCCAGTTACGAGTATTTCGGGTAATGAGCAAGCCACTCTCAGAAAATGTCTCGACTGACGAGCTTTCACTCTATTAACGAGTGTTCCCGCTGGCTCTCTGACACCTCCAATGAGTTTTTTTGTTTTTGTTTTGCAAGATGAGTTTTCCACATGATGAGCTCGGTGCAGGAATGGATTAAACTTGTTAATCGAGGCACCACTGTATTGTATCTATTTTTTTCATGGTATGAATATATGAAAAGCACTTCTTATTACAAATGTAACAAAAATAGAGAAACCCCATAGAAGAAAATGCTCCAAAAAATTCTTTACAAGAAAAAAGTATAATTATGGTTAGCCGCTATATTTGAACAAATACATGCTTTAATAATAAACAAGGCCTGATTGTGTGCATTACTTGGACCAAAAATTCCATTAGAACAGACCTATTTTTTTTTCCCCACCCCAAATTTCTTTTTAATTTGTTATACAGCATTGAACATTTGGGGAAAGCAGGTCTTTTTTTTAACAGAAATGTAATAAAAAATTAAAATTTAAAATATTTGGGAGGCAAATGGGAGGGACATTTGACAAGCCACTGGCTTCCTGTCCTTGTCGAGGCCACTAGTATTAGTTGCCCTCAAATAAATAACTCAGGTAAAAAAAGTTAGAAACAAAATAGTGTCACAGCAAAAGGGTTAAACATCATTACATTAGACAACAAGATACAATCACTTAACCAACGAGAGAGAGAGAGACAGAGAAAAACAAACGAATCTTTGAAGCAGCCACTCTCATACACAATTTTATGAAAATTCAGTTTAAATTATCTTTTATCCCCAGCTCTTGGGGCCTTCAAGTGGCAGGTAATACTGCACTGCACATCATAGTGTGGTACCAAACCACATTAAACAGAGTGCACCAAGTTTTAAGGTATCGTTACCAAATGATTACAAATAATTCGGTGCTCAGTACTGCATCAAATAGAAAAATCACTCATCACACAATTATTTTATGCTTTATATCGACTATTATTCATGCATATTCTCTCGGCAATGTTTACATGCAGAGTTAAAAACAAGACCGTGTTGTAATGATACTACATACTGTAGTCATAGCATTTGGCTAGACCAGCTTCAAAACAATGTTAAACCTAATAACACATTACATAATAATGAATTGTTTGATCATTTACAATATGGCATATATGAGATTTAATATAAATTTGAGGAAAGGTTACTAGAAGTAGCTAATAAAAAGTTCAGTATATTGGTTATAATTCTGCATAATAATGTATGAAACTTTGCATAAACAGTTATTTTCCACCACTTTGCAACAAATGATGTGTTAATATGTATGAGCATGTATTTAAATATATTTGCATATACTGTACATTCATACATATATATATGCACACATGGCTAGAGATTCACAGTAAAAGTGTGGAACAAAACATACCAGGTTTTTTTTTTCACTGTAACTTCCACATCAATAAAGCAAAAAATTAATGAGAAAATATTAATGGTACAGTATGTGATTGGAAACTTACTTACAGTAAGTACGTAAACTTATGTACGTAAAGGTACGTAAAAGGTAAACTTACTTACAGTAAGTTTACCAGTCTCCGTGGTGCAGTGGTAAGACAATCGCCTGG
Organism: Procambarus clarkii; assembly: GCF_040958095.1. Taxonomy (NCBI): domain Eukaryota; kingdom Metazoa; phylum Arthropoda; class Malacostraca; order Decapoda; family Cambaridae; genus Procambarus; species Procambarus clarkii. Next base: position 9,635,154 of record NC_091173.1, read on the forward strand.
CATTCTGCGAGCGTTTTGTCATGGGTTCGTATCCTGGCCGGGGAGGATTTACTGGGCGCAAATCCTTAACTGTAGCCTCTGTTTAACTCAACAGTAAAATGAATACTTGGTTGTAAAACAATTCTTCGCGGCGGGGATCTTATTCCAGGGACCTGCCCGAAACGCTACGCATACTAGTGGCTGTACAAGAATGTAACAACTCTTGTATATATCTCAAAAAAAAAAAAAAGTAAGTACTTATTTACAGACTGAAACTGTACTTAAGAGTATAAATTGCCTGTATTGAAATCTAAGCTAAATTAAGAAATCTAAGGTTATCCTTGATATTAATGAACCTGCATCATGACAGACTGTCATCTATGACATCAATAAACACCTGTGACAAATTAACCTGCCTGGATCTATAGTTCACAAAGCTTCACTCATTCTCAAGAGCTCCATCGGGGAAAAGCCCCAAAAGTAGTTTCTCCAGGAAGCTCAATCCCCTCATTACACCTCACTCTTTCAAGCTGTGAACATTAAATTTCATCGTGATGTCCCATAACACACGTGAAAAAGTGTGTCAGCAATATATCTATGATAAACATACTCAACTGACGACAGTCACTTACACTATTACGTGCCTCCTTAGCACAGATGGGAGAAGAAGCTTGCACAGGGGACAGTTCCTCTATACAAGGCTTTATATCTAAATCTTCCTTTGTGATAATATTTCTTGACTCGAAGGATATCTGTGGCACTAGTTCAAGTTTCAGGTCATCATCAGGATCAAGTTTACAGCCATCAGGTGAACAAATCATTTTTGGAAGATCAACAACGACCTCAACAATTTCTTTATCATAAGCCTCTTCTATTGGAGATGATTCAATGGTTTGACTCATGAGCTGAAATCATCAGGGTTCATTATCAATGATAAATTAAAATTAATTAGAAAAGAAATTAATTTAAATCTATAATTCAATATATTATAAATATTGACAAGTCTCTCTATATAAAGTATATTACTAATTTTGGTAAACAACAGTACAATGCTTCATATAAAACTCAAGATTGTGCATAATTTCCAATACCCGATATTCAGTTTTATGTTTGAGGCATTGCAATCACTAGTAATTTAGGTGACCACACATGGCATCGCCTCCAAATACAGTACTGTACTTGAAACACTGACAACCTTTGTTTATAAATGTTACCTGCAGACCCATAGCCCGTGTTACTTGGAACTTTTTGTTCCAGGTAGCGAATCTTTAACAACAACAAACAACCTGCAGACACACGTCAAGCTCAAGTTGAAAAACACTACATGCTGTTTGCCAATCATATAATCACCCCTGCTTTGCACTATCAAAAAGTACAGTATACAAAAAGATACAGAAAACTGCCCCCTAAAAATATAATCAGGAAAATATTAGACGCATAAAAATCAAGAGTATATAATAGACATAATAATACAGAATTAAGAAAAAATTAGAGGGAACATTGGTATGGACAAAGAACACAAAGTGCTGATAATAAGGTAGAGAAATACAAATATGAGTTCAGATTTAAATAGATTAGAAAATCTTTGGAAAAGGGAGGTGGAATTGTACCAGTGTCCTGGGGCCATACTAGCTGCATTCCTTACCCACAGACCATAGTATCAAATCACTTTATTGTGATTTCATTTTGTAGTAGATAACATTTTTTATGTACTGTAAGTAATTATCAAGTTTCATCAGGAAGGATTTTGTCAAATCTCTGATAAAGCCTTAACCGGCAAAAGTTATATACTTTTGCTATGCTTGCTTATGGATATGGGAGTACCCCCTACAGACCAGTGTTCCCAGGTGCACACAAAAGTTTTTTATGCTGAATGAAGTTGGGCCTTCCAGATCGTTCGGTCGGAGCCGTCACCACCTGATCTGTATACAGTACAAGGCTTCGAACGTGCTTTGGTTAGCAGACCAATTAGAGACTAGGCATTCATAGCTAGTTGATTAGACACTTAGAATAGCAAGTGTTGAGACTGCATACAGTAGAACTAGGAAAAGATATGATTGTCTAAACTGTACACATCATCAGACACACCCTCTGTAGAAGGGTGTGTCTGTATTTTGGTAACAACTATTTTCATGGGCTGTTACACTCCATTTTGCTGTTAGTTTAGATTAATCTCAAATTGTTTGATCCCCTGACTGTTACTTATCTTTTGTTTCCTTGCATTATAGCCAGATTGTCACATTCCCTTAATTTAAGGAAAAATAAGAACTACAGTACTGTATTGTTTTTAATGATTGTTATTATACTTTCCTCTTTTCCTGCACTGTGCCTACTGTGCTATCTAGGATGTTTGTTACACAAGACTGAAGAACTGATTAATAGATGCAGGTAACACCCTCTAAAGTATACCTCTCTCATGGTCTCTCTCTCTCTCTCTCTACAAGTACATTTTATAGAAATACAAAAAAAAAAAATTGGCTAACCTTCACTTGAGACAAGATAGGAGATGACAAAGGCGAGTCACTTGCTGAGGAACAAGATGTACAATCACTACAGTGGGATGATGAAGACGACTCTGAACAAGGGGAACCAACAGGAGTAGGTAACTCTTCTGTCTTGGGTATGAACACTTTGTCACTTGTGAATGCATGTGGAGTGCCTGAATATCTTGTCTTCTGGCTGGGATCTATTTCCTGATTAAAACATGATGTATCACATTTAGCCTCAAAATTTCCCTTAATAGCAGACTTCAAGCTTGTAGATGAATCACACACTGAAGATTCACTTACCAATTTCTTGAGATTCGTGTCATGTTTATGATCTTGATCTTTACCAAAGACTTCATCTTTATTTTCTAGGGATACAGACCAATAATGGATTATCAAACATTAAACAATATTAGTTTGGTGAAAGATATTCTTCAAGCAAGTGACAAGCAACTTTCTGAACAAGTTATTCAGCTGCTCGTAAGGCATGGTGATACACTAAGCCTCAAAAGATCATAACACAGTAAAGCAGGGGATAACGAGGCACCGATGCTCTGAGTTTAAGTCTTAAGACATCCTTGCAGGACTACTACTGGTGACTGGAGTCACTGAAAAATAGGTCTATCTGGCCAGGTTAACAGAACTCGGGAGTGTTTGTCTGTAAGAACAGAGAATTTGAGCTCCTAATGATGTACATTCATGTTTGCCAATGAGAAGAAAATAACTAACAGCCAATCCAAACAGTCAACTGGTACTCATCATTCACACCAGGAGGAAACACTGCTGCAAGGAAGGCTCTGCCTGTTCCCAACAGCCTCATACACATACTGAACTTGTATAAAGCAAACAACCACAAGCATATTACCAAAGTGTAAGCCAGATAGGCATGCTTGTGAGCAGCAGAATTACTTATTCACCAGTCTCAAAATATCTGTAATCCTATTTAAATAATGCTATTATTTAAAGTCCATTTTCTGGATGCTCTGTTAAAAAAAAACCAGCGTTGAATGTAATGAAACGCCATTTTCTGGGTGAGCCCCGGAGGCTCCCTGGAGCTTATCGGGCTAATGTGTGTTATGTTAGACCGGGACATTAGCTATGGAGTTCAGACCTACCAGGGACCAGCGCCAGAACCTGGCCCCTTCAGAGAGGTTTCAGGGAGCAATGGCCCTGGAAAACCCCATATGGTTGGGGGTTTTCCTTATCTGCCATCGACCGGGGTTAGGCACCCAGAAAGGTAGGCGTAACAAAACAAACCCCACATGGTAAAAAACTACAACAAAAACCGAACAGAGAGGTAGAAAACTCCCTACAATCCCAAGGAAAACAATCAAACAATCAATTTACTGCCGCGCCGGTCGTCCGCGCAGCCCTCCCCTCCCCGGGAGGGGGAGGGGGGGGCCCCCGGACCTCACCGCGCCGGCTGCCGTCAGTTCGGAAACTAGGCTTCAACCAACGCGAAAAATCCCGCCGACCGGATGGGAGGGAGGGTAACCAGGGAGCCTCCGGGGCTCACCCAGAAAATGGCGTTTCATTACATTCAATGCTGGTTTTCTGGGGGGAGCCCCTACGGCTCCCTGGAGCTACATACCCAAAGAGAAGGAAAAATGGGACTTACCCGGGAGGCGGTGGCCACAAACTCCTCAACTCGAAGTCGAGACAACTGGCTGCAACCTGCGACCCAAAGCAACACAAGAACGACGAGGAGCAGGGACATTCACCAAATAACGGGCGGCCAGGACCCTGTTCGACTTCCAAAATCCACGCGCCCGAATATGAGCCCAAGACATATTACCAAACACGGCAGCCAAAGCCGCAAACTTCCTAACATCATGGGCGCGAGGATAGACCGCAGGCTGGCTAGATTTAATAACCCTGCGGACAACCTGGGAGACCCGAGCCCTGGAACAGGGAACGAGGGAAACCGGATCAACCCAAAGCGCATCCCCAGCCACTCCGGCCGAAGCGCGCAGGTAACGGCGAAGTGCAGCAACAGGACACAACACATGATGCACCCCCGGCCGAACCAACCAAGCATCAATGACCCACGGACCCCTCCGGAAAGCAGCCGTCTCGTTCTTTGCCAGAAAGGACGGAGAAGGCTGCAAACGGACAAACCTACCCCCAGGACCAAAAGAGCAGTAACCCCTGCGCCGGAGGAGAGCATGAAGCTCCCCTACCCGGCCCCCAGAGGCCAATGCCAACAAAAACAAAGCCTTGGAAAAACAATCAGGAACCGAAGGGGCCACCACAAACCGAGGAGAGGAAAGATAGGAGAGCACCCTGTCCAAGGACCAGGACGGCTCAGGCGGCGCATGAGCAGGCCGGAGGTGAAACATAGCACGGGAAAGCTTACGAAACGGGGCGGATGTGACGTCCACCCCGAAAGCGAGCTGGAGCGGCTCCGCCAGCGCCGCACGATACGAGGCGACAGTATTAGGCATCAAATGACGGTCCTGAAAAAGCCAAGTAAGGAAGGACAAAACAACCCGATCCGAGAGAAAAGACAACCTACGAAGAGCCAGAAAATGGCGAAAGGAATGCCAGGAAACTTCATACTGTCGCCTAGACGAAGCTCTCAGGTGGGACACCATCAAAGAAGCCACCTGATCACCATAGAAATGGTGATACACCCGCGTCAAAAAGACCAGACGCGAAGAGCAGAGGAGAAGGTCGAACCAGCCCCGTACCGGATCGGGCCGACCTGCTGAAAGAGGCGGAGCCGCGGGAAACGTCCCGGGTTCGGGCACCGAGCCAGAAGCACCGGAAACCAAGGCTGGGCCGGCCACCAAGGGGCCACGAGGACTACTCTCCCCGGGAATGTCTCTAACTGAACCAGAACCCGAAGCAACAGCTGGACCGGAGGAAAAAGGTACAGGTAACCCCACCTCGACCAGTCCTGCCGAAAAGCATCCACCGCGAACGCCTCGCAGTCGGGGAAGGGCGTCACATATAGAGGGAGACGCCGGGACCACGCCGACGCGAAGAGGTCCACATCTGGGAGACCGTACGTCTGGCAGATCCAACGAAACGAGTCGTCGTCGACCGTCCATTCCGTGGACAGGGGAAGGAAGCGAGACAGACCGTCTGCCAGAACGTTGGACACTCCCCGGACGTGAACCGCACGGAGAGCCAAACCCCGAGAATCCAGCAGACGAACCACTCGAAGGGACCAACCCCAAAGAGCCAAGGACCGAAGAGAACCCCCGCGGTTCAGGCAATGAACCACCGGAGAACAGTCCGAATGGAGGCGAATGGTCGATCCCCGAGCGACCCGAACCCTCCGAAGCGCGAACCAGACAGCCGCGAACTCCCGAACCGTGCTGTGAGCCCGATGGAAGGACGGACCCCACCGTCCCTGGCCTGCCTGGTGAGCACTGGTCACAAAGCCCCAGCCGAGAGACGACGCGTCCGTGAACACATCGAGCGAGGGCTCGGGAAGGCGCCAAGGCACCGAACCCCGAAAAATCCGAAGAGGAAGACGGTGACGCAGCAACCGACATAAGACCCCCGGAGGGCGAACCCAACGATCGCGAGAGAGGCGGAAAGGACGTCCCCGAAGGAACCAAAACAGACGCCGAAGCCAAACCCGACCCGGCGGGTAGACTAGCATGGCGAAGTTCAGACTCCCGCACAACCGCTCGAGCAACCGCCGAGTGACCCGGGACCCTCTCAGAAACAGCAAACGGCGGTCCCGCAGCCGCCGCAACGCCACCGGAGGAAGAGACAAGGAAGCGGTCCGAGAATCCCAAACAAGACCCAGCCAGGTCCGAACCTGGGACGGAACCAGATGGGACTTCCTCCAGTTCACCAGGAACCCGAACCTGGCGAGCTGGGAAAGAACCAAATCCCTGGCGAGCAGACAAGCCGACCGACTGGGAGCCCACACCAGCCAGTCGTCGAGGTAGGCCAAAACCCGAATCCCTAGAAGACGCAGACGGGTCACCACAACTCGGGTCAGACGCGTGAAAACGCGAGGTGCCAGATTCAGGCCAAAAGGTAGGCATCGAAAACGGTAAGCGTGACGCCCTACCACGAAGCCTAACCAGTCCCTGAACCCCGGATGAATAGGAACGTGCCAATACGCGTCCTTTAGGTCCAGGGACACCATCCAGGCACCCGGCTCCAACAGAAGCCGGACCTGAGACAGAGTAGTCATCCGAAAGGAGGGGCAAGGAATCCAGGGGTTCAGACGGGACAAGTCCAGAATGAACCTCAGATCCGCACAGTCCCGTTTCGGCACTGGAAACAGGCGGGAAACCCACCTGAGGGACGTAGTCGGTTCGACCACGCCCAAGCGCACCCACTCCAAGATGACGTGACGAAGCGCAGGAGAAGAGACCTGCCCTGTTAGCCCCGAACCCCCCAAAGGAGGACGAGTCGCCCAACGCCACCGCAGACCGGATGACACGACCGAAAAGGCCCACAAATCGTGGGACCAAGCGTGGGCAAACAGAGCGAGCCTCCCCCCCATCGCCCCGTCAACGGGGCAAACTGCGAAAGGGCCGACGCCCCGCACGAGAACCCAACCGTCGAACAGGGCGAACACTGCGCCGCCCAGACGACGCTGGCCCCAAAGGGAACAACGGCTCAGAAACCGGCACCAAAGGCCCACCTCGACCAGCGGAAACCGAAACCCTGGCACGACCCCTCCGAAACTGCCGAGAACGACTGCTCCGGAGAATCAACAAGTCCGCCATAGGACGACAACTAGCCGAAGCCGCATGCAGAAACTGGGACACCACAGACTCTACAAACAGCAACGGACAAAAAGGAGACGAAAACCTAAGAGCCAGGGCCCAAGCGGAATCCAAAGAGAGGGCGAGCACAGCCTGACGGCACGCGAGGCGAGAAGCAAAAAACAGAGACACCGCTTCCTTCAGGATGGGCGCAAAGAGCTTCAACAGTGCAGCCGACGCCCTAGCTGCCGAAGAAAGCGCCCCGGACGAAGGCCCTTCAGCCAACGCTCCCACATCCTCCTCGAGCCAAGCAGAAGAGAGCTCGAGAAGGGAAAAGAAACGCAAGACCGAAGCCAAATGCCCACGGGAGCGCAACTCCTCCGCAACCAATGAAGCCGAAAGCTGAGGAACCTGTACGTGAAGCTGGAAAAGGCCAACATCCCGAGAAAGCACAGGAGCAAATAAGCACGCATTAAGGTGCTCAAACTCGCCCCCCAGGTAAACCTGCATAAAAGTAGCAGTCTCGCGCCAATCAAGCGAGCGGGTCCGACAGAACCCATGCCACGCCCCCAACGAAAAGAAAGGGCAGTCTGCTAGCCAGGAAGACCCCGGAACCTCCAAACGTACCCAAAAACGGGAAGAAGAACCGAACTCAAACGAGGACGGATCCATTGGGGAGGCATAACCCGGGTCTCGCAAGAGGTATGCAGCAAGAGCTTCCCGAGCTACCTTCGCGGAGAGACGGGAAGTAGCAAACCCCTGTAAAGACGGAGCCGAGGTACCCAAAGGCGCCCGGAACCGAACACGGGGAGGAGCCGAACCCAAATCATACTCATACAGGGAGGAGGATAAGAAAACCCCTCCCCCTGCAACAATAAACCCCGTGGGGAAGGCAAAAGCACCCAAGCGGGGTCACAGACTTGATGCTAGGCAAGGAAGTGAATGAGATGTATGGCAAGTTTTGTGAAATATATGATAAAGGCACAAAAAAATTTATACCAAAACAGAGATGCAGGACCAGAAAACAGGATTGGTTCGACAGAAATTGTGAGAGGGCAAGAGACCAAAAGACACAAAAATGGAATCAGTATAGGAAGAGGCCAAACCCCCAAACATACCAGCGATACAAAGATGCGAGAAACAATTATACAGCAGTAAGGAGAGAGGCAGAAAGAAATTTTGAAAAAGGGATAGCAGATAAATGTAAAACAGAACCGGGCCTATTCTACAAATTCATAAACAACAAATTGCAGGTAAAGGATAATATCCAGAGGTTGGAAATGGGAAACAGATTCACGGAAAATGAAAAGGAAATGTGTGAAACATTAAATGAAAAGTTCCAAAGTGTGTTTGTACAAAATGAAATCTTCAGAGAACCAGACACAATAAGAATTCCAGAGAACAACATAGAGCGGATAGAGGTGTCTAGAGATGAAGTGGAAAATATGCTAAAGGAGCTCGGGAGGAAGAAAGCAGCTGGCCCAGATGGCGTTTCACCATGGGTTCTGAGAGAATGTGCATCTGAGCTCAGCATTCCACTTCACCTGATCTTTCAGGCATCCCTGTGTACAGGAATCGTAGCAGACGTGTGGAAACAGGCTAACATAGTTCCAATCTACAAAAGTGGCAGCAGGGAAGACCCCCTCAATTATAGACCTGTATCATTGACAAGTGTAATAGTGAAAGTATTGGAAAAGCTAATCAAAACTAAATGGGTAGAACACCTGGAGAGAAATGATATAATATCAGACAGACAGTATGGTTTTCGATCAGGAAGATCCTGTGTATCGAATTTACTCAGTTTCTATGATCGGGCCACAGAGATATTACAGGAAAGAGATGGCTGGGTTGACTGCATCTATCTGGACCTAAAAAAGGCTTTCGACAGAGTTCCACATAAGAGGTTGTTCTGGAAACTGGAAAATATTGGAGGGGTGACAGGTAAGCTTCTATCATGGATGAAAAATTTTCTGACTGATAGAAAAATGAGGGCAGTAATCAGAGGCAATGTATCGGAATGGAGAAATGTCACAAGTGGAGTACCACAGGGTTCAGTTCTTGCACCAGTGATGTTTATTGTGTACATAAATGATCTACCAGTTGGTATACAGAATTATATGAACATGTTTGCTGATGATGCTAAGATAATAGGAAGGATAAGAAATTTAGATGATTGTCATGCCCTTCAAGAAGACCTGGACAAAATAAGTATATGGAGCACCACTTGGCAAATGGAATTTAATGTTAATAAATGTCATGTTATGGAATGTGGAATAGGAGAACATAGACCCCACACAACCTATATATTATGTGAGAAATCTTTAAAGAATTCTGATAAAGAAAGAGATCTAGGAGTGGTTCTAGATAGAAAACTATCACCTGAGGACCACATTAAGAATATTGTGCAAGGAGCCTATGCAATGCTTTCTAACTTCAGAATTGCATTTAAATACATGGATGGCGATATACTAAAGAAATTGTTCATGACTTTTGTTAGGCCAAAGCTAGAATATGCAGCTGTTGTGTGGTGCCCATATCTTAACCCTTAAACTGCGCAACGCGCCTGCAGGCTCACGTCTGGTTTGCGCAACGCGCCTCCGGGTATTTGTATTTTTCACGTTCCATTCAAAACTCCCGCGGCTACATGGGGTTCACATCAGCTTCCTCAGGGCTCTTGTAAACAGACGCCATCTTTAAAAAAAATCGTGGTCCACATTCCCGGGTGTGGGAGCCTCAGTAGTGTGTGAGCAACCAAGGCTGGCGCTCGCAGCATGAGCGCACAGCACTGCTGTTCAGCATGTGACCACAGCATCGCCTAATAATGTCAAAATATATATATAACTTGTATTATTTAGCTATGATAGTGTTATATTAGAGCCTGAGTGTGATAATGACTGGGTACAATGTTCAAATATCAGTGATTCAATGCTGTTCACGATGTTCACAGCGCTAGCCACAGCACCACAGCATTATTTCGTTCATCTAGGAATCTTCAAATGATTTCTTAGGTTCCTTTTCAAAATAAACGTGTGGTCAATTATTCATTTACAGGAATTAGTGACCAGGATTGTGATAATAGCAGGAATGTGGTTATAATTAGCGTTGTGCGTAGTATTGTGGAAGGAGGAATTTTGATGAGGGAGGGAGGGCGAGAATTGAGGTAGCCTCATTGTGTGTGTGGCTGCCACTCTTGTTTTGCTCACCATACTAGCTTAGTGGTTCGCTATGGGCAACACATATGTACATGGGTATATATAGTGTGTGTATATAGTGTAAGAACAGCAACAGAAGAATGTTGAGAGGAGCTATTTTGGTGAGGGAGGTGACGTAATCGTAGCGTCGTCTGCTGTGTGATTTTTCATGCAGTGTATGGTGGCCACTGTACTGTTTGGACACAATATTGGCTTACTTGCATAGTTCTGGTAAATAAAACATGTAGATAGGTATATAGAACATGTGTAATAAGAACTATAACAATATGGTGGGAGGAGCAATGTTGGCGAGTAAGATGTTGGAGTGAGGGAGACAGGCTGGGTGTGGCTGCTCTCACTCGAGGTGTTCTGAATGTGTTCATGGCCAAATGCTCCTATTGGCCCATACGAGGCAGCTGCTATTGGCCCATACGAGGCAGCTGCTATTGGCCCATACGAGGCAGCTGCTATTGGCCCATACGAGGCAGCTGCTATTGGCCCATACGAGGCAGCTGCTATTGGCCCATACGAGGCAGCTGCTATTGGCCCATACGAGGCAGCTGCTATTGGCCCATACGAGGCAGCTGCTGTTGGCCCATACGAGGCAGCTGCTGTTGGCCCATACGAGGCAGCTGCTGTTGGCCCATACGAGGCAGCTGCTGTTGGCCCATACGAGGCAGCTGCTGTTGGCCCATACGAGGCAGCTGCTGTTGGCCCATACGAGGCAGCTGCTGTTGGCCCATACGAGGCAGCTGCTGTTGGCCCATACGAGGCAGCTGCTGTTGGCCCATACGAGGCAGCTGCTGTTGGCCCATACGAGGCAGCTGCTGTTGGCCCATACGAGGCAGCTGCTGTTGGCCCATACGAGGCAGCTGCTGTTGGCTCATACGAGGCAGCTGCTGTTGGCTCATACGAGGCCGCTGCTGTTGGCCCATACGAGACAGCTGCTATTGGCCCATACGAGGCAGCTGCTATTGGCCCATACGAAGCAGCTGCTACACGGTGTTCTGAATGTGTTGATAGTGAATGTATATAGTGTGTGACAGTGTATAGTGTGTAAATAGATTGTATATATACACAAATTAGCATGATACATAGTAAATATGTGCTGCATATGTGTACACAAGTTTCATGCACGTAACACAGTGTCTACGGACAGTACGGATGTTGTACTGCGATATTATAGTGTACGTGTTCATTATACATTGGATTGGCACATAAAAACAATGAAAATGTATTTGGAAAGGTGCGCAAAATATGAACGAAAATATATTCGCGGCAACTCGCGCGCCCCGCCCCGAGCGCCCCACCGCCCCCGAGAGCTCACGGCACGGGCGCACGGGGAATGATGACGTCACGCCCCAACTTCCGGACCCCATAGCAGCCAAAGTAAGTACAATTTCGACTTTTTTTTTACATACCCATACTGAGGGAAGGGTTTTTGACACTTTAAAAAGAAAAAAGAATTTTTTCCAGAGAATTTATTTCCTGCGCACTGCGGGGGTGTCACATTTGGAGGCAACGCAGTTAAGGGGTTAAGAAGCACATCAACAAACTGGAAAAGGTGCAAAGACATGCTACTAAGTGGCTCCCAGAACTGAAGGGCAAGAGCTACGAGGAGAGGTTAGAAGCATTAAATATGCCAAAACTAGAAGACAGAAGAAAAAGAGGTGATATGATCACTACGTACAAAATAGTAACAGGAATTGATAAAATCGACAGGGAAGACTTCCTGAGACCTGGAACTTCAAGAACAAGAGGTCATAGATTTAAACTAGCTAAACACAGATGCCGAAGAAATATAAGAAAATTCACCTTCGCAAATAGAGTGGTAGACGGTTGGAACAAGTTAAGTGAGAAGGTGGTGGAGGCCAAGACCGTCAGTAGTTTCAAAGCGTTATATGACAAAGAGTGCTGGGAAGACGAGACACCACGAGCGTAGCTCTCATCCTGTAACTACACTTAGGTAATTACACTTAGGTAATTACAGGGGGCCCAAGGCCCCCAGGCCGACTCCTCCCCAGCCCCAGGATCCCTTACGTCGGGACCCGGGGCAGAGCCGTCCTCCAAACCCTCTACCCCTGAAGAAAAGGTAGAGTCCAAGGGAAAGGCAGACAAGGGGGCCTGCTGGTGGGACCCAGAAGCCTCGGCAGGAGGAACCGGCTCAAATGCCTCCGTCCCCGACCCGGATGGGGCAGCCCCCGAAGCAGCCCGAGTCTCTCCACCAACTAAATCCTGTGCCAAGGCCGAAAGCCGCATACGTTTCGGAGCCGGACACAGGGGAGGAGGTGCAGGAAGAACCACAGGGGAAGGACCAGAGGGCGTTGGAGTCAAAGCCATAGCAATCAACGCCCCCAGGTCAGGGTCCCTAAAGCCAAAACGGGGCAGCCTCGGGGCAGCCTCGGGGCATCCAGGCGGGAAACCGACCTAGCGCGTTGCAATAACCTAAATCTAACATGCAACGCTGATGCTGCCTGTACTCTAATAGGAACATCCTCAGAGTAAAACCTGAGCACAAGCAGAGAACAGGACTCGCAAGACTCCGGGTCAAAGGTGTCATTGACCCAACAGGCAGCATGACGGAGGCAAAACAGGTGACTGTCACCCTGAGACAAGGGCACACTGCAACCTTCAAACCCGCACAAGGCAGGCTGGAACTCGGGAGACGCCTCCATGGGTCCCCGAGCCCCGACAGGGGTTTCCAGGGCCCGTAGGGTAGCAACTACGGGAAGCCCGGGCAAGGTGTTGCTAACCGGTTAAGAAACCCAAACAAAACACGGGTAAATGATAATACTGAAAACCCCTGGGACGTGTACAAGCACGGGGGCCTAGCAGAGGACCACCAAAACAATACCAGGGGAACTATGGGCCCACGAGGCAGCACCTCCACCAGGCAACCAAAAACAAAACAAAAGAAAAACCCCGCAAAAGTACACCGTCCCCAGAGCAACAGGAACCGGTCGCCGCTTAGGTGGCAGGCCGCGCAACACCTTGACGCCCTAACCAGCACAAAACCACTCCCTACCCAAGGCCAAACAAGGGCCCCAAGCCCCAGCTGGCCCCAAGGGCGAGGCAAATGCCGAGCAGCAAAAACCTCTACGGGAGCGGTTCCCGAACGCCCCAGAGAAGATAACCCTGACACGCAAGGGCAGTACTCACAGGGCGCCTAGGGAAGGAAGCCCTAGACGCATGCAGCCCCGGCACTGATGAAGTACTCCTGGCCACCGCACACCACAACAACAGCAGAGAACGCCACACGAGGCAAACACCGCCAAGGAATTTGAGGCCAGAGAAGCGTCTATCCCGGTTGACACTAGCTTGCGAACTGACGGCAGCCGGCGCGGTGAGGTCCGGGGCCCCCCCCCTCCCCCTCCCGGGGAGGGGAGGGCTGCGCGGACGACCGGCGCGGCAGTAAATTGATTGTTTGATTGTTTTCCTTGGGATTGTAGGGAGTTTTCTACCTCTCTGTTCGGTTTTTGTTGTAGTTTTTTACCATGTGGGGTTTGTTTTGTTACGCCTACCTTTCTGGGTGCCTAACCCCGGTCGATGGCAGATAAGGAAAACCCCCAACCATATGGGGTTTTCCAGGGCCATTGCTCCCTGAAACCTCTCTGAAGGGGCCAGGTTCTGGCGCTGGTCCCTGGTAGGTCTGAACTCCATAGCTAATGTCCCGGTCTAACATAACACACATTAGCCCGATAAGCTCCAGGGAGCCGTAGGGGCTCCCCCCAGAAAAAATAATAATAATAATAATACATTAAAAATATATAAAACTGTGTCCTATGGATATGGACGCCAATGCCTGTTTAGGCGCACACACATATATAAGAGAGGAATAGGAAACAACAAGTTATAGTTACCAGTGGAGCATGATGATTCCGATGGCGCAGAGAGACTGACTTCCTGTGAAAAGAGGTATCTGCAGGATGACCTCTCTGTTGCTGGGGTAACAGAATCCCTTCGGCCTTTAGCAGGGCGACTATATACGTGAGAATGTAATTGGTTAAAAACTGTAATACATATAGTGGTACAGCATTCAATGTTGCTGTACTGTTGCTAGAACTACAGATTCCATAATTCAATAGTCTATGCATGTCATCATTATCACCATTTTATTGTATCTATTATTTTTCTAGTATTTTCTCAATTTTGCTAGCTTACTTCTGTTAATATTAAGTGTTCATCCTTTCATACCTTTAAATAACGTTTTACCTAAAATTTTAAGTTTTGTCCAAAACGCTTTGCGTAATAGTGGCTCCATTAGTATGTGTAATTCTTGTCCCTACACTTGTACATTATTCTTATGTTCTCTCGTGTTCTTTGTACACACATTCTTCTGAATACGAATTATAATTCAATATAATAAAGCCATTCTTAGGGCAGAATTTATGAGATAGAATTTATGACAATTCCTTTTAATTATATAGTACAAAAATTAACATTGCAATGTTCAGGATATTTTATAAAAAAATTATAATGTGAGGACAAAATTACCAGTACAACTCGCTCCACAAGAATTTATAAAATGTAATGCATTGTAATTTCTCGTGCACGATCAAGTATTTTCTACATGAAATTAATGTTATAAATGTAAATTTTTGGCAAAAGAAAAAATTTGCATCAGTGGCAGTAAATAAGCATTGTAAGGTATGCTGCTTGAAATGCAGTAACACAGAAGATGGCAACATTTCTGATGCATAACACTTTATACTTTTTGAAACATTTGTATCAAAGTATATACTTATAAGAAAAGGAATGACCCATCATGTTCTATCTTAGTACTGCTTTATACCAGAACTGTAAACTGTGTTAAATTATAATCCCACTTCAATATTGTACATCCATCAATAATGTAGTCTTAATCTTACAATATTGACAAAGCTCTCCACCCTTTCCTCAAGTAAAGCATGTCCTAACTCTTCTACTAGTAGGCATAAATAAATGTCTCTGACTGGAGTAAATCACTTTATGTACATGTACTCTTGAAGAGGCCTCTTGACTGGTACTTAAATACCCTTTGCTGGTACAGTATTTTCATTACTTTATCAAAATACTGCTAAAATACTGGTCTGCAGGATCAGACCATGGGTATACAATTACTATATTGTACCGAGTATGCTCTAATTACAAAGTGTAATTATTTAAGTGTTAAGTACAGGATGAGAGGCATGCTCGTGTTGTCATCTTCCCAGTACCTTTTATCACGTCGTTTTGAGACTACTGATTATTTTTGCATCTACACTTAGCATATTCCAACCGTCTACCACTCTGCTTCCAAATGCGAACTTTCAAATATTTTTTTTTTCAGTTCTGGAAGCCATTTTGTAGCATGCCTTTGCACCTTTTCCAGTTTAGTGATGTGCTTCTTGAGATAACGACACGATACAGCTGCTGCATATCCCAATTCTCACAAAAGTCATCAACAGTTTCTTTAACATTTCACCATCCATGTATTTAAAAGCAATTCTGAAGTTGGAGATCATATGCTTCTTGCACAATGTTCTTTTGTGTGTTTCTCTGGTGACAGTCTACTATCCAAAACCTCCCCCTAAATTTTTCTTTGTCAGTTCTAAAATGCCTTTCCATATAATTTGTATGTTGTGTGTGTGTGTGTGTGTGTGTGTGTGTGGTCAGTTTCCTCCTATTCCCCAATCCAAAACATGTAATTTCTTTACATTGAATTCCATTTGCCAAGTTTTGCTCCATGCACTTATTTTGTCCAGATCATCTTGTCGAGCCTGGCCTCAGGAAAGGAAGGTTTGGAGAGTAGAACTATCCCTGAAACACACACTCCTGGAAAGGGGATAACAATCTTCTAAGTCTCTTGCCTTCCCTAGTAGCTTTGCATCATCAGCAAACATGTTCATGTAGTTCTGTATTCCATCTGGTAGATCATTTATATAGACAATGAACATTACT
Organism: Procambarus clarkii; assembly: GCF_040958095.1. Lineage (NCBI taxonomy): Eukaryota > Metazoa > Arthropoda > Malacostraca > Decapoda > Cambaridae > Procambarus > Procambarus clarkii. Next base: position 9,651,408 of record NC_091173.1, read on the forward strand.
GGCACAAAAACTGAACCCTCTAGTACTCTGCTGGTAACACTCCTCCAGTCTGATGCATTGCCTCTGATTTCCATCCTCATCTTTCTGTCAGCCAGAAAATTTTTCAGCAATATCAGCAATCTGCCTGTGCCTCATCCAGCATGTTCCACTTTCCAGAATAACCATTTGAATGAGACTCAAGTGTTTTTTTGTTTAGGTCCAGATAAACACAGTCAACCCAACCATCTCTTTCCGATCCTCTCGAACGTAGGTTCGAACCCTTGTCACGGCCCTTGTCAATTTCTTCATCTCTTTCCAATAGAATCTATGTGGCTCCATCATAAAAACTAAGTTTATTTGTTACACATGATCTTCCTGTTTAAAAGCTATACTGCCAGTCTTTTATTGAAAACCATGGTGTTTCTCCCTCATTTGGCAGCAAATCTGGGAACATCTGCAGCATTACATTCATTACAATGAATTAAATTCCTTACATCAATCTTAAATCTGTAACTCTACCTAAACTGAAAACAGAATTATTTGAGTTACCTTAACAATGGCCAAAGGAAATGTAAACATACCCTGGGCAGTCTAAAGAAGTGATTACTCTCTGATGAGGAGTTGTAAGATCCATCATCTCGCTGCTTACTGTATAAGACAAACAATTATAATTGATAACAAAACATGCACTTTATAAAATGCTACTGAAAATGTCATTATAATTTATATATTATATCACCATATATCACCTACACAGTCATGCACCCACCATGTCACTAATGCATTACATTAATATGAAACTGAATTTATCAAACTAACACCCACAATCAGCTTGATACAGTACTACTGTACTCTGAAATCTAGATATTTGAGTTGTAATTGTAAATAACCATTCAGAATTTAATCAGATATTTTCATGTAACGGTGCAAGTAAAATTTGCATATTTTACTAAATATAAATGACTAAAACATTACATTACAACAACCAAAAATACATAATGTCTCATGAGAAATGCTACTTATGTACATAAAAATCATGAGGAAGAGAACACTGCTCATGGTCATTACCATGTTATGGTCATAATCCCCTCATGGTCATTACCATGTTATGGCCATAATCCCCTCATGGTCGTTACCATGTTATGGGCATAATCCCCTCATGGTCATTACCATGATATGGCCATAAACCCCTCATGGTCATTACCATGTTATGGCCATAATCCCCTCATGGTCATTACCATGTTATGGCCATAATGACCTCATGGTCATTACCATGTTATGGCGATAATGACTTCATGGTCATTACCATGTTATGGCCATAATCCACTTATGGTCATTACCATGTTATGGCCATAATCCACTTATGGTCATTACCATGTTATGGCCATAATCCACTCATGGTCATTACCATGTTATGGCCATAATCCCCTCATGGTCATTACCATGTTATGGCCATAATCCCCTCATGGTCATTACCATGTTATGGCCATAATCCCCTCATGGTCATTACCATGTTATGGTCATAATCCCCTCATGGTCATTACCATGTTATGGCCATAATCCCCTCATGGTCATTACCATGTTATGGCCATAATCCACTCATGGTCATTACCATGTTATGGCCATAATCCACTCATGGTCATTACCATGTTATGGCCAAAACAAATGTACTCCCAATAGTCAAGGAAGGGGACAGACATGAAATACTAAATTAAAGATCAGTCTTTAGCAAGCAATTCTGGCAAAGCACTGGAGAAATTAATCAGATAAGAGAGTGATGCATCACCTGGACGAACTGTGTAACTGGAGCTATACAGCTGTAGTTGAAAATTTATATCTAACATACTTGATAACGAGTTCCATGACGGAGTCACCAAGATATGATAGGAGAATGAGGGCTGGATGTTGTGCATTTTCCTCTACTATAAAAAGAAAAATTGAAACTCTTACTCACAGAGAGCTTGTGTAGGAGATGGAGTGTCAAGCTGGAATAACTGGAAAGACAGTGAACTGGGTAAGAGTATCTGACAGGCACGAAACAGGGCCACTACGAGATGTCAGGCTGAAGGGATGTAGCAAGCAAGGTCTTTCAAGGCTAGCTCCTAAGCCCAATGTTCTTCCTATTCCATGTGAATTGCCTAAATTGTGAAACCAGTACATTCAGTACACATCAATGTTTGCAGATAACATAAAACAACTAAGAAAGGTGAAAAATGACGACTAAGAGTGGTGAAGGAAGTACTTTATCAACTCCAAAAGTGAGTAAACCAATGGTTAAGAGTTTATGCCCAACAAGTTTAAGGTAATGATTATGGAAAAGGGTGAAAAGACACTAGAAGGAATCATTATAATAAGGGCAAGACATCCACAGAAATCAGAGGACAAAGACTCGAGTGTGGATATAGTTCCAGCACTAACAGTGGAAGCACACACAAACTAAAAAGCATCAGCAACATATGAGAAGGGAGTAAACATAATAAAATGATACAGCAATAAAGGATACCTACTAACCTTCTGGGTTTGAACTCTCCATCTGTGATGTTTCATGTCCTAATAGTCTTGGAGTAAGCATAAACCCTGTATGAAAAGTCAAATTAATTATACTGTACAGTATATCTTATACTTCTCAAGAACTCTCATTCCCTTATAGGGTACTGGGTATATAGCCTCACACACTGATGGCTACAGTGGCCATTATGGAGAATTAGTTTCATTAAATTAAATTTTCCCTAAAGCTTTCTTAAGACTTACAATACTGGTACACTGTACTTCAATCACAATCGACTTGATAATGGTCCAGGAAATACCGAAACGTCGTCATCTCCTCATCATCTGGTATGTGGTTTAGTCTTCAAATCTCCAGCTACATTAGGCAAAGTTCAGGGTACCATCAATGGAGCCCTCTCAGAAAACCACAGTGAACTAAATATAGCAAATGCAGTAGAACAGACCAAATATTACCATGGTTACTGAAGGAGACTATGAGGCATTCTTTGTTACCCATTAATTAGTTTTCAATATGACACTAGAGATAGAAGGGAGGGAATTATCAGGAAAAAGCGTCAAGTTTATTGAATTAAATCTCTCTCTCTCTCTCTCAACCCACAAGTTAAATCTGAATTTCTTCTATTTTTAATCCAATTCAGCGTGTTAACCAGGTCAAGAGAAAAACAACTTACTTCCTGAGGGCTTTTTCTGAACATAGGTTGGTAATGGAAGCTCCCAATCAGGCTCCAGAGGTGCATCTCGAAGTTCTTCATCCCAGTCCTCCTGCAAACATCAAAATAGTTAAGAGTAAAATCAAAATTTAATGTACTATACTGTATGTTGTTATTGCAGACACATATCTAAGCTCCTTTAGCCCCTTTGAGAATGTTACACACATTACTGAATTCATTTTGGTCAATATGCTCTTGAACCTTCAGCAGATTATTTCTTGTGGTTATTACTTTAATTATAAAACAGAACAGTGCCAGAAATGAGTGGCATAAATATTGTTTTGTGTGGTCCATTTCCTGCAATAATTTCAATGCTAAAATTTGTAGATACTGTTCTCAAATACTTCCAATACTTGATAAAACAAAAATTTGTCTAGGCCTATACATATTCACACAAATTATTGAATACTGTACCAGAACAGTATATACAGTATATATTTACATTATTAAAATGACAAGTAATTATTAAAAGAAGGCACCAAGCCTGGGAGACTGTAGCAACTAGAAGTGTCTTGGGGTGAAGAAATACATACCGAATTTATAAAATATTTTTTATAAATTGTATTAATTGCAAAATCTTTACATACAAATATACAGTACATTATCATCAACCCATTTCCCATTGTTTTAGGATAGGGGAGTCATCAGCCTGAAGAAAAAAATGGGAACAATATAATGAAAGAAGGTTATCAATAAAAAAGAATATTCCCAAGTCATCAAGTCATTCCATTTTATTATTTTATACAGCTTCATAGATAAACAAGCAACACATTCCAGGAATTATTACCTGAATTCTACTCAAGGGGCTACCATCTCTTTAGTAACCTCAACAGGGACAGGAAGCTGGAGGCTTGTTATAGGTCCCCCCTCCCATTGTCCTCAAGAATTTTTCCAACTCGATTTTTAATTGAAGTACTGTACTGTATTATCTTGGCATTTATGGCATCTGCGGGTAGGCAGTTCCGAGGGTTTATAACCCTATGGGTGAAGAAGCATCTCCTGTTTTTTGTCCTACATTGTGGCTTGCTGAACTTGCAGCTGTTGTCCCTTGTATGCATCACATTACATCTTTTATGCAAGTGGTCTGGATTAATATTCTCCAACATGTTCAGTATTTTTAAGGTCCCGATGAGATCAGCCGTCTGGTTTGCAATTTTTTTATTCCCGTGGCTCTCAACAAATATATTCACTCCTGTCTTACAAACTGCATCCATTAAATTAGGTCCCCCTTACCATATCCTGTGCAAGGGTCACACTCAACACCCACCTCCTCACACATACACACTCAACACCTACCTCCTCACACATACACACTCAACACCTACCTCCTAACATACACACACACTGCATCTGCCCATTATTTTCCCAGCCTTCCTCTCCTCCTACCCTTTAAATCACTCCCTAAATTCACCAGTGTCTGGTCTGACACTAAAAAATTATAAGTTTTACCATAAGTTAAAAGAGGAAAGATATAAAATCCCCACAAAACCCACCTGCAAAATAACTGTACTTTTAAGTCATGTTTTTTTAAGTGGCCAGTGTTAGAATTGTTGAATATTCAGTAACAGGTTATGGATGCTCATTTCTGAATTATGTTTGTATAAAGAGAGAATCTGGAAGATCTAGATTTGATGGCCCCCAACAACACTAAAATGATTAATTTTTATATTAAAATTGTACATTTGGTACATTATCAAAATATATTGTATTCTATCATTTACACTCATACATGCACATACACATATACAAAAAAAATAATGAATATTAGAAAAAAGTTGTTGGAATAAAATTAGAATTATACTGTAAGGGTCAGGTTCCAATTAATCCATAATCTAAATAACCATGTACTGTACATTAAAAAAAAAAAAAATGACAATGAATGAAATGGCTTTTTCTGGTGGGTCCTTGGAGGCTCCCTGTTACTAGCAACCTGTATAGCTCCATCCAATTCGATTCACACCAGGCCCATGTGAGTCATTGGAAGCCTACTGGAGATCAGAGGTAAAAACCTGGCTTGCATTAAAGAGGGATCAGAGGGATCTCAAGATACAAGATCACTTGGACCAAGACAAAGCCACCAAAAATGTAGAGGGAGACAATACAGACAACACCAAGCTAAAACACAACACAGAAAACGAGACATCAAAATTATCCACCCAGTCATTAGGTGGTTCACTTTCTAGCAGCAGCTGTGTGTGCTGCCAGGTGGGTGTGCACCCTGGTACTGGACCTCCCAATTATTACATCAGTCACTGAGCCAGGAAGATGAAAATCAAAGCCCCTAATAGGGAAAGGGAGGGTCCAGGAAGTCTCCAAGGACCCACTAGATAGAGAAGCTTATTTGCATTCAACACTGGTTTCTGTGAGGGTTCCTATGGAGGCTCCCTGTTCCTCTCTCACCACACAGAACAAAAACATAGGGCAAACACATCAGGGAAGGAGGCGAGTAATAGTTAATAACCTCCATAAGAAGAGAAGTTAATGAGGGGTCACCCTGCCCAAAGCCGTGCATGCCCAGCGCAGATGAGGATGCAACACCAGCAAGCCCCTAGAAAAGTAAACTCAAGACATTGGCAGCTCCAGGTGAACAATAAATCTAAATCAACATAAAAAGTGAGGCATAAAACACACACACACACACACACACACTTGAAGCAAATACCTGTACTACAATATAGTAAGTACACAAGCAAATGGGGCCCTGCAGAACACAATCTAAAAGGATGGCTGTCACTTATCTGAAAAAAACGAAATTCAAAGAGCACTAATATGAGCGAGGAGGATAAGTGCAATGTATTGACACATCACGAGTGAACCACTTAACAACCAGTTGGAGTGGTTTAGTGTCATGTTTTCTGTATTGTTTACTGTGTTGTCTGTCTGTTTTGTCTTTATCTTCGTTTCTGGTGCCCTTTTCTTGGTCAGTGCTCTCATATCCTTAGTTCCCTGCACCTATTCTGGGCCAGGTTTTGATCTCTAGTCCCAGGTAGGCTTACAATAACTCGCAAGGGCCTGGTGTGAATTGAATTGGGTGGAACCCTTCCAGAAAATACTATTTATAATAAAACATATTCTTAAAAACTGTATACTGTACTCAGCTTTGTTATTATTACCTTAGTATCAAATCCTAATGCAAGACTTCCAATTGGGGAAGTCATCACCTCACTGGACTCCAAAACTTCCATTGGAACAATGTTGCTGGGAGAAGTAACATCATCTTTCTTACTAGTGGAAGCTGTTGTACCATTGGAATGATCCATCCTGTATGCATCAGAATATACATATAAATTTCTTTAACCACACTCATTACAGTATTTGCAAATTCAAAGGGCATGTAGCTCAAGACTATTTATAACACTGCACAATGCATGGCTGAAGACCCAAAAAATAAATATCAAAGGGAGATCTTTGTGTTCAATATCATGCAGATAACAGATATATTTGTACATAAAAAGGCCATGATAGCTTCTGAAAACGATTTTTGTTCCTTACAAAACTTTTTTAAAACAGAAGCCAGATGCAACTTCATAAAGTGTGCCACCACCAGATAATATTTCACAAATAAGTGCAGATGTAAACAACTGAGATCAATAGTCAAGTGGTCTAATAGTCAAGTGTTTGTAACTTCTTTCCCAACTTATTAAATAAGTAAAAGGTTTCAGATAATTTTCATGTGTATGGGTTATGATCAGATAATACCCTGGCCAGCATGTCAATGCATGTACACTAGTTTAAAGACCAAGATGCTGAGGCAGTGGTTACCAAAGCAACCCGAAGGTAAGCCAAAGAATCTCCACATGACACCAGTAATGAAAAAGGCACATCTTTGAAACTGAAATGATAATAGAGTCACTATCTGGCATAGTACTGTGCTGTAAATGGAACATGTTTTATGAATATGTATACACTACGTAGCCTTAGTTTTTAGCTGTGGGGCTACATCTAGCTGATTTTTAAGAATTGTATTTCTGTATGGAAAGTTTTCTTCGACTGATACCTAGATCTGTAAGGCTGTTGCTGGCAGTGGTTCACAGGCCCACATATCATCCAGCATGACTTCTTTCTTTAAAATTTAAATTCATTTTCTGATAATTCTTACATTTGTGGAGGGAGGGAGGGAGGGTGAAAAGTCAAGGACCCTCAAATGTTCATGCAGTGGTCTGTGCTTACAGCACCTCTACTCTTCGCTGGGTTTATTCCATACTTCCAGTAATATAGCTTGCTGCAAGTTTGTTTTATTGTGCAGACTGGGGACATGACCTTTGAATATATTCCTTGAACAATATTATATATTTCTTATTTTGTCTCCATTCCGTAGAATTATATTCAAGGGGTGGGGAACCTTTTGTTATAAGAATGTCATATATTAATTAGTGAAGATTCGTAGCCTAGAATGATGCTCGCAGCAGTACAGAAGGATCTAAATGTACACAGTTTGTATGTACATAGTTTGTACACACGAGTACTATACTTGCTGTAGCAACAGCAACACCCAGGAACAATCAGCACCCCCCCCCCATTTATTGTACTATACTTGAACCATACAGAAAAGGAGCAAGGCTACCTATGTTTGCCCTGTACCCCTCAATTTCCATCTGTGGAGAGTAGCAGAAGGGTTTATCGGGCACAGGAGTTGCTCAGCTCCTGTAATTACAGGAGCTCAACAACTTTACTCTCACATAAGGAAGCTACAGAGATGGCAAACTTGCCATAATAGGATCTTAATCTAATTTTAACAAATAAAGTAATCTTTTGATAGAATGACCACTGTAAACCTAAACCAAATACAGCACCCACTGTACCCTAGTTTGTACTATTCTTAACAAGTTAACAAGTTTATCACATCCTTCGAACTTTCCTTTTTAACAAGTAAGGAAATTTATACGGCTCGAGTACTCGGCCAGAGTGACACCGGGATCAGCTCTGACCTGAGCTCCGGCGGACAGTTACAGCCCCCATGCATGAACACAGCTAGTAATGAGTACTTGTAGGGGGCCAGGAGGGCTGTGCGATGACAGACGCAGCAGCAGGAGACGCAGCAACAGGAGACGCAGCAGTAGGAGACACAGCAGAAGGGCTGCAGGAGGCACAACAGAAGGGCAGGAGACGTAACAGTAGGGCAGCAGAAGACGTAACAGTAGGGCAGCAGAAGACGCAACAGTAGGGCAGCAGGTGACGCAGCAGAAGACGCAGCAGGAGACGCAGCAGCAGCAGCAGGAGGAGGGTGTGTACCGTGGCCGCGGGAGGTGGGGTCGCCTGGCGGGGAAGGCCGCCTGTCCTCTCACCTACACCACACTTCACCTCACTTAACTCTTCTTTCATACACATTTATATTATTTCCTCTATGATAAAATTACACAGTGGGTGAAAATGACTTATTGTAACACTGTTTACTCAAAGACAAACTTGAACTATGCTAAAGTGTTTTAGCACAAGTATCTGTACATATTTATTGTTTTGTTTATTATTGCATATCTTTATTTTAATCAAGCATTGTCAATATCTTTGACATTATTATTAAGACATTTATCAGTAATGACTTCAAATACCGTTATTCATTACCTTCATGATAATTCAATGGATAAAAAAATTATTGTTCTATTTCAAAATGTAAAATGTATAGTTAAAGTATAAGTTTATGTAATCCTTCAAAATGTCAAAGTATAGGTTTATGAATATGAATACCGAAGGTTATAATTAACCTGCTTCCTGTCTTCAGATATTGGGGTATATTTATTTTGGTATATATATTGTGGTTTGCAACTTGGAACTCTACGAATTGTTTAGGCTATTGCAAGAAATACAGCATACTGTATATAATGTTGTTACAGGACCGGGTACAAGGCCAACACATGTAATGTCACTGTAATGCTAACTTTATATTCTTTTTATTTTGTCATTTGTTGATAAATTCGCCAGCATATTATATATATATATATATCGTACACTTATCCTAGCTATAGAGCCTTATGAAACCATCATTTCAAAGGGTATTTACAGGTCAAGTGCAACATATTCATAATCTAAAGTGTCCGGACGGAATGTTTTGGCGACGACAGTTTTCATTAAGTAAAGCAATGCATATAGTCATTTAGTCACTGAATATTAAATAAATATAAATGCTGATTGAATGTATTATATATATATATATATATATATATATATATATATATATATATATATATGTCGTACCTAGTAGCCAGAACTCACTTTTTGGCCTACTATGCAAGCCCGATTTGCCTAATAAGCCAAGTTTTCCTGAATTAATATATTTTTTCTAATTTTTTCTTATGAAATGATAAAGCTACCCATTTCATTATGTATGAGGTCAATTTTTTTTTATTGGAGTTAAAATTAACGTAGATATATGACTGAACCTAACCAACCCTACCTAACCTAACCTAACCTATCTTTATAGGTTAGGTTTGGTTAGGTAGCCCAAAAAGGTAGGTTAGGTTAGGTTAGGTAGGTTAGGTAGTCGAAAAACAATTAATTCATGAAAACTTGGCTTATTAGGCAAATCGGGCCTTGCATAATAGGCTGAGAAGTGAGTTCTGGCTACTAGGTACGACATATATATATATATATATATATATATATATACCTCATAAAATTATATATATATTTTTTCTCAAACACATTATATATAATCTGTGATTTACCTGCTATCAATGATTTCAGACCAAATGGTATGAGTTACTTTGAGCTCTGTAACTACCCCATACACTCATGAATACTGGATGATAGTCTTGTGCGCTACCCAGAGTTTGCTAGTGCCTGCCAATAGATTAAACTCTCATTTCATGTGCTTTCCTGATTCCATGTATAACTAACCATCCTGTGAGATGGGGATTTTAGATGAATTCATAGCTAGTTTTTCATCTACATTGTGTTCCTTCATATATAATAAGGGAAGCAGCACATTGCTGTGTATACCTAAGTTCGTTAAAAACAAAAAAAAACTCACTAGACGCCAATAATTCAGTCAGCATTATATTCACGAGCGTTAAATAGGTGTAAATTCTTCACGAACCCCGAACACTTACAATTAGTTGATCGAAGGATACAAAGAAACTATTATCTATTATCAATCTCTATTTATTTACATTATTTAACAATTCATATAATATATATATTTTTAGAAGAAAATATTAAATGTGATTATTAGATTCCATAAAGTGTCATGGCCTGGGGTCTCCCATTACTTTTGGCTGAGACAACGGTGGGTGTGGGAGGCAAGACCAGGCTGAGGGGACGCAGGAAGAGGCTAAGGGAAGGAAGGAGGGAAAGGCTGAGAAATATAGGAAAAGGCTGAGGGGTGCAGGAAAGGACTGAGAGAGGCATGACGAGTCTGAGGGATGCATGACAAGGCTGCGGAAGGCAGTGCAAAGTTGAGAGGCAGTGCGGATCAGGGTCAGGCATGGGAAGGGAAAGCCAGGCAGAGCGAGGCAGTGCTTGATAGAGCAAGGCAGGGCGCGGCAGGACAAGGTAGGGCGAGGTAGGGCGAGGCAGGGCAAGGTAGGGCGAGGTAAGGCGAGGTACGGCGAGGCAGGGCGAGGTAGGGTGAGGCAGGGCGAGGTAGGGTGAGGCAGGGCTTGGTAAGGCGAGGTACGGCGAGGTTTATAAAACCAGGTAAAGCGAGGCAATGACTAGCGCAGAGTTACTCTGGGGAAGACGAGCTGTTGAAGGATACACACGCAAGCACGCCAACCTATCTTCACACGTAATGCACCCATATTTGTACAATATTGCCACTAGCGTCCAAACTAAGGTTCGTTGGTAGAATTATTGGCAAATCGTCAAACTGGTACGCTTCTCCGGACTAATGAGCATCGACACCTGCGATTCAAATTAGATGCTTGTCAAACCGTGAGGAAAGGCTCTGCTCGCTCTCTCTCTCTCTCTCTCTCTCTCTCTCACACACACACCAGCTCACAGGGGCCAGTGGCTGACTGGACAGCACGCTGGACGCGTGATCCTGTGGTCCCGGGTTCGATCAAGGCGCCGGCGAGAAACAAGGGGGAGAGTTTCTTTCACCCTTAATGCCCCCCCTGTTACCTAGCAGTAAATAGGTACCTGGGATTTAGACAGCTGTCACGGGCTGCTTCCTTTGTGTGTGTGTGTGTGTGTGTGTGTGTGTGTGTGTGTGTGTGTGTGTGTGTGTGTGTGTGTGTATGTGTGTGGGAAAAAAAGTAGTTAGTAAACAGTTGAATGACAGTTGAGAGGCGGGCCGAAAGAACAGAGCTCAACCCCCGCAAGCACAACTAGGTGAACACACACACACACACACACATATATATATATATATATATATATATATATATATATATATATATATATATATATATATATATATATATATATATATATATATATATATATATATATATATATATAAGAACTGCCTTTAGAAACTTGTGTAAGGAATCGTTCAGAACCATGTATACCACTTATGTCAGACCAATCCTAGAGTATGCAGTACCAGCCTGGAGTCCATACCTTATTAAACACAAGATAAAGTTAGAGAAGATTCAAAGGTACGCCACCAGACTAGTCCCAGAACTGAGAGGAATGAGCTACGAGGAAAGGCTACGGGAGCTAAACCTCACGCCCCTGGAAGACAGACGAGTAAGGGGAGACATGATAACTACCTACACAATTATCAATGTAATTGACAGGTTGGACAAGGACAAAATATTTAGCACAGGTGGAACACGAACAAGGGGACACAGGTGAAAACTTAGTACCCAAATGGGCCACAGAGACATTATAAAAAAAATTTCAGTGTCAGGGTACCCAACCACTTGGGCTGGAAGGTAGAGCGACGGTCTCGCTTCGTGCAGGTCGGCGTTCAATCCCCGACAGTCCAAGTGTTTGGGCACCATTCCTCCCCCCCCCCCCCCATCCCATCCCAAATCTTTATCCTGACCCCTTCCCAGTGCTATATAGTTGTAATCACTTGGCACTTTTCCCCTGATAGTTCCCTTCAGTGTCAGAGTAATTAACAAATGGAATGCATTCGGTAGTGATGTGGTAGAGGCAGACTCCATATACAGTTTCATATGTAGATTATATAGAACCCAATAGGCTCCAGAATCTATACACCGGTTGACTGACAGTTGAGAGGCGGGATCAAAGAGCCAAAGCTCAACCCCCGCAAGCACAACTAGGTGAGTACACACACACACACACACACCAGGGGGCTTCCCGGTTAAGTGGACAGCGCTCTGAGGTCGTAGTCTTTATGGCCCGGTTTCGATCCCAGGCAGAGGCAGAAACAAATGGGGAGAGTTTCTTTCATACTGATGTACCTGTTCACCTAGCAGTAAATAAGTACCTAGGAGTTAGACAGCTACTACAAGCTGCTGCTTCCTGGGGTTGTGTGTGTGTGTGTGCGTGAGAAAAATATGTGATAGACATAATAGAGGAAAAATAAATTGGTTAGAAAGGCGGGGTCCAAGATCTAATAGCTCGATTCTGCAGATACGAATAGTAAATACACACACTGCTCTTCATTTTCCTTTATAATATTGTTATAAGTGGAGGGGGGAGTGGTGTTAGGCAGGGAAGGGGGATCGTTTCTCAGGGAGGGCCATATTTTTCCCTGCTTTAGGGAAATCGGCTTCCAACACCACCACACAGCCGTACGCCAGACCTTGGGAACCTGGCATGGGGCTTATGTGGAGCACCTAAATTCCCTCACCACTCGCACTTTCACAAACAGTGTCTTGAAACACTGAGTGCTTATTCTGATAGGAGCTTTGTGATCATATATTCCGCTTTTCAGAATAAGATGCGTCCCGCAACTTCTACAGCGCAGCCGCCATGACCACCTACAAGAACAGAAAATAAAATAGGTGTCTGCATTGGGGCAAAAAATATTACACCCACCAAATAAGTCAATCATATGAAATTCATTTAGTCTCAAAAATGATGATTAAGGATTCCAAACCAATTGTTTAAATGATTGAACATGATCAGATCCTGAATAAAATTTTAATATTTCCCAATTACTGTATACATAATACATACCAATGATTTCACTAAATTATTAAAATTTGGTTTCAGTATAACAAAATAAAATACTTTATATATAGTAAACAACGCACGACACAGCTTAGGAAAATGAATTACAGTAATTCCGAGCAATACGCTACGCTCAAAAATAGACAGGACAAATACTTCTCTTCAAACCCGCTGAAACATTGCCTGAAACGGACTCATTATCGAACATTGCCTGAAACGGACTCATTACCGAACAACATTGCCTGAAACGGACTCATTACCGAACAACATTGCCAGAAACGGACTCATTACCGAACAACATTGCCAGAAACGGACTCATTACCGAACAGACTGGACTGTGAGGTGAGCACTACGAAGCCTCTCGTCTTGCGACCTTGAAATTAGAGTAAACAAGAAGGAAACCGAATTGGCAGAACTAAATTTTTATAATTTTCAGTGATGCTGTACAATATTCAGTGTTGCTAGTAAATGTATGACTAGTGCTAGTAAAATGTTTAGCGTCGCACGTAAATTCAACTTTAGTTTCACTAGACACATTTTAATTGTTGCTAGTCAAATGTCCAGTTACTAGCAAAATGTTGTGGTCCTAGTAAAATATTCAGGGTTGGAAGTAAATTTCAAGTGGGGGTCTTACCAGTCGTAAGGTGCCGCCCAGTTGGGTGGGTGTGGAGTAAGACAAGTAACTGTGTGACTCACCGTAGATGTAAAGTGGCTTTCTATAGTAGCTGTTGTGAGCCTCTTGGTGAATCACTGGTGATATAAAATGATTAGCGATATGTATATGTATTTGTGTAAATGATTGTATGTATATATATGTGCATGTATATATAACATTAACAAGTGTGTAACTAGCTTCACAAGACTGTCACTTGCTTAGCTAAACGAACTATGGATATGTGTAACCCTTTCCACCACCGCCCACGGGGTGGGTATCGGGTGCATAATAAAGAAATTGAATTGTTAGAGAGCGAGAGCTGAGATACGTCTTATACCGAACTTACGTTTGTTAACGAGTCTCTGTATGACTAAGTACAATGCGTCTGCGTGATTAAGTATACTGTGCCTGTATGATTAAGTATAATGTGTCTGTATGACTAAGTATAATTATATGACGAGTATAATGTGCCTATGATTAAGTATAATGAGTCTGCAGGTGTTAAGTACAAGGAGTGTCTGCATCGCTCAATATAATGCATGCATGTTTAAGCATAATAAGTGTGTGTGTGTAATTACCTAAATGTAGTTAGGTAATACCAACCGCGCGCGCGCGTGCGTGTGTTTGTGTGTTTACTAGTTGTGTTTTTGCGGGGGTTGAGCTTTGCTCTTTCGGCCCGCCTCTCAACTGTCAATCAACTGTTTACTAACTACTAACTTACTAACTACTTTTTTTTTCCCACACCACACACACACACACACACACACCAGGAAGCAGCCCGTGATAGCTGACTAACTCCCAGGTACTTATTTACTGCTAGGTAACAGGGGCACTTAGGGTGAAAGAAACTTTGCCCATTTGTTTCTGCCTCGTGCGGGAATCGAACCCGCGCCACAGAATTACGAGTCCTGCGCGCTATCCACCAGGCTACGAGGCCCCGCTATCCACCAGGCTACGAGGCCCCGTGTGTGTTTGTGTGTGTGTGAGTGTGAGTGTGAGAGAGAGAGAGAGAGAGAGAGAGAGAGAGAGAGAGAGAGAGAGAGAGAGAGAGAGAGAGAGAGAGAGAGAGAGAGAGAGAGAGAGAGAGAGAGAGAGAGAATGAATGGCACCACTGATCAAGCAACCTGTCCTCTTAAAATAGCCTAGTCACACCGTGGACAAATGGATGTATAGAACAGCGGGAAACTTCGAGGCT
Source organism: Procambarus clarkii (assembly GCF_040958095.1). Lineage (NCBI taxonomy): Eukaryota > Metazoa > Arthropoda > Malacostraca > Decapoda > Cambaridae > Procambarus > Procambarus clarkii. The sequence goes on from NC_091173.1 coordinate 9,666,481, forward strand.
TCATACGACAGCTTGCGTCCCACAAGCACAGATACATGTGAAAACGTATTGAAGCATGTTGACCAGACCACACACTAGAAGGTGAAGGGACGACGACGTTTCGGTCCGTCCCTTCACCTTCTAGTGTGTGGTCTGGTCAACATTCTTCAGCCACGTTATTGTGACACATCGCCTGCGTATTGAAGCATGTTTGTACATGCGGTAAATCTGAAAGTTGAGAAGAAACAGCAGGACTAGATCACACGAGGTCCTGGGGCTGCTGGCACGACTGGAGAGGAGGGAGAGGACTGAGGGTTACGTGGGACTTATGCTAGGGTTACCGGGTTGAGGGAAAATGGCTTCCTCCTACACCACCGACCTTTACCATTTCTGAGTTAAACACCGGGAAAACATGCACATTTCTTCTGCATTATTGTTACTTCAAAATGTATAATTTTCAAAATACTTTTTACATGCCTCAAACAAGCTTATATATCTTTAGAAAAAACGTTATCTGAAAGGAAGAGTGTATTGGAACTGTCAAATGTAGAGATTTTCAACCATTAGGTTTCAAATATCGAGGTATAGGTGAGGGTTCCTTAATTAAGGAAGGTGTGTACATGCCACTAGCCATGCGAGATGCTAGTTAAGTGTTAGTTATCTATTGGTTGGTGTGGAATGTCTGATATTTGCATGTGTGAATGTATTTTGTTGGACTGGCGATGTTTTGTGAGGGCTGGTGTACTGAGTTGAGGGGAGTGGTTGGTCTGAGGGCATCAACTGGTTGTGAGCTGCTCTATGTTGCTGTGTGTGGGAGGTAGTGGTGTGGTAGACGGGAGAGGTGACGGAGGCGTTGGTGGAGCACTGTGGCTGTGATGCTAGGCTCACTGCCACCTTGCTATTGTGCATGTGTGCCACCTCCTGTTGATGCTGGTGTTGGGCTTGTTGCTGTGGCAGTTTCCCTCGATGCTGAAGACTCTTGTGATTGGCTAGAGCATTGCGGGTGCGGTAATGTTTGTTGCAGACGTCACACTTGTGTTGGTAGGTGGTGGTGGAGGAGTGCTGGTCGCGAATGTGTGTGGGCAAGTGGGTCCTCTTGCTCAGCCACTTGTAGCACACAGGGCACTGCTGCTGTCGACGCGGGTCCACTGCAATGAAACACCGACATAATCAACAACCACCATAATAACCAATGTCCTAACACTTATGTATATCACTGTTGGGTGTTGGTAGCAACTAACACCTGTGCATATTAAATCACTGGTTGAGGGTAGTAACCAACATGTGGTTGCAGGTTAACACACAGCGGAAGTGGGTTGTAACTAACACGTGCACTCACAGCACAGTCAACGTATGTTGTAACAAAAGTTCCTCAACCTCTAGTTCCCTTTAGGGTTCTTTTACATATTACATAATTATTGGCATTAACAAGACTGGCCTAAGCTAGCTTCAAAACGTTTAATATTAAATTTGGCGCATAAAAAGCTTAAGCCAAACAGGATGCACAAGTGTATAATAACAATGAAACTACAATAACGTGATATGACTGTTAGAAAATCTTTTCACTAGGAGGGCGAGATGGTGCGGGCGTCCTAGAACACCCCCAGCCGCGCGGGTTACATTAAAATGGGATTGTTTACTATATGGGTGCCTCTATAAACCCCTAGTGAGTTCGCCCAAACTTTTTAAAAGTATATTGCGCGTCCGGAGTGACCCAAGTTCGATCCAGCCGGCCTGCTCCAAACATGTTCTCAAATGTATGATTATTTCTATTAACTGAACTTAAATACAGACACACATACAATTACTAAAAACGGATCGTTTCTTTTATTAATATCCTAACCATGACTTCCTGGTCAGTTAACGGTACGAATGGCACAACAGTTTAACATATTCAACTCTTGAACACTTGTAACTCACGCTCTTGTAAAGCGTGAACAGAGCTGACAGAGAAGCTGCAAGCTGAGAAGTTATACCCTCCATTACCTGAGAAGTTACCCTTCATAAACTGGAAATATTCTCCATAAAGTGAGAAGTTACTCTTCATAAACTGATAAATTAATCTTCGTGAACTGAGAAGTTACCCTTCATAAACTGGAAGTTACTCTTCATAAACTGAGAAATTAACCTTCATAAACCGGAAGTTACCCTTCATAAGCTGGAAGGTACCCTTCATTAACTGGAAGTTACCCTTCATTAACTGGAAGTTACCCCCTTCATAACTTGAGAAGTTACCCCTTCACAAAATAGAAATTACTCTTCATAAATTGAAGTTACCTTTCATGAACTAAGACGTTACCTTTCATGAACTGAGAAGTATAGCATTCCTTTGGTTACCTGTTGGAGCGAACAGTCTCTCATGAGATGAGACAAACTTCTCATGAGAAAACAAGTCTCTCACTGGTTAAGATAAGCCTACAATAAGTCTCTCATGAGTTGAGACAAACTTCTCACGAGAAAATAAGTATCTCTCTTGAGATGAGCCAAGCTTGTCATGAGACAAACCTTGCACAACACATTTCTTACTATGCACGTTGCTCTCTTCAGTCCCATGTTAATCTAGCCATGTTGCTTCCTTTAATTTTTAGTTGACTTAATACAGCATTAGCAAAGAATGCCTTAGGATTCTGGACCCTTTAAAAATACATTTCTTATGTAAAATAGAAAAACTTAATTTTAACCAACTTTTTATCTGGTGTTCTTGATTGAGCTAACATGCGCCAGTGACGTATAATTAACGTAGGATCAACGTTATATCAACATTTGGCCAGCTTTGCCCGGTAGGGTGGCATCCATGGACACAATATTCAAGAGGGGCCGTTGGTTTGACGTTGAATCAACGTTGGTGTCCACTGAGGGGAAGCCTAGCCAAGTGTGCCCAGTGGGGGAAGCCTAGCCAAGTGTGCCCAGTGGGGGAAGCCTAGCCAAGTGTGCCCAGTGGGAGGGGGAAGCCTAGCCAAGTGCCTAGTGGGGGGGGGGGAAGCCCAGCCAAATGTGCCCATTTGGGGGAGGGGGGAGCCTAGTCAAGTGCCCAAGTTGAAAGAGCCATGACGTTGCCAGCAATGATGACGGAGTGCCAACACCTGCGTGACTTGGTGCGTGTTGCAAGGTGTTATGTTCCATTACAAGACACGATCACTGAACTCTATCTAAACCATAGTGCATGACTCAGCACAGCTGTGACTAAAGGGCACTTACACAGTCATAGAACTTAACGATCCTCAGAACAACACCAACTTCAAACTTACAGCACCGAGACAGTTTATCATAAACAGGAACTAATACCAAAAAAAGAACCACACAAACAGGTAGACAAAACAAATGTATAAATTTGGATTTCAATTTATTCACAATATATTTTACATCTGCATCACATCAAAACCAGAAAAATAATGATACTTAAGAAAATCTTTCTTCTTATCTTACACTATACAGCGTATTACTATAAATAAAGAATTGTAACGTAATGACAAGATTATTCAAACATAAAATAATAGATGGGTAGTCTGACACTTGCAGCACAAATAAACTAAAATTACTGAATGCATGTTTATGTAGGTGTGTACATATATAATACAGTATATATAAACATACCTATGAAATAACCTGGTATGAGAGGGGTCAAACTAGCGTCTCTCTGATGACAGTAATTAAACAAAAGTGTTTATTAAATGGCTGCTGGTTGTACCATAACAATTAGGTGTAACTAATATACCACAGATTGGTAAGAAAAGTGGTCGACGTTATTGACTTCGTTAGCGTATTCTCGGCTCTAATTATATGGCTAGGCAAGGCAGTTATATTTCCAGTAATATAAAGACACCCGCATGTCAAAGCTCTGCAAGCAACGTTCTCACTGCCGCTCTGCTCAATGTTTTTACGCTAGTTCCGGGTCAGAACACGGGTTACGTTATTCTGCGTACCATGGACAGGTTATAGTTATACCCTTATATATCATACACCTCTGCCGGAGACAGAAGCAGCAGCAATTCAGACTTACAATAGGTTCACCCAAGTACATACCATATGGATCCATGGGACACCAAGTAACATAACCTGGAACATCCTTCCTAAAACACGACTTGCAAGGTGTGACATGTGTCTTTCTCTTTACTTCTTTCAAATTTGAACTGCTCAACTAAATCAACCTAATACATTAGCACCGAAAAAAATAGCAGTGAACGTAGCGTTAGGCGCTACGTTCACCAACTATATAAAGAACGCATGAGCTTCCATTAATAATATCATTAGACCATTTTGTCTGGGGTTTCCAGACAAGTATATTTTTCAGCTGTGTGGCTCAAAGCAGCTGGTTCACCTGTCATTCAGAGTAACCTGGATTCTAGCCCCGTACTGTTCGTGGGTTATTTCAATTATATTCACACACACGACAAATTGCGTGTTAATGTATGTATGTGTATATGAACCTATGTATGTATAGGGGTATATATATATATATATATATATATATATATATATATATATATATATATATATATATATATATATATATATATATATATATATATATATATATAAACTGTTAAAGACAGAGTTATTAGGCGTATGTAGTGATGGTAGGTGGGAAGGGGTTGTAGGGTAAGATAACAAACTAAGCTGTGATCAAGGAGCTAGGTAGTGGTGGTGTCGCTCTGCTGCTGGCAGGACTCCTGCATGTTGTACCCGTAAGTAAGGTGGGCGTGGGTGTACTCCCGAGGATTATGTGCGTGCGTCGAGGTGTTTGTGGGGGTCTGGGAGTGTGGGTGGTGGGTGGGCTGCGTTGGCAGGTGGTCTAGGTGGTGGGCATCGGTGGGCGGGTCGGGGCGGACATGGGGGAGCGTAATGGGGTGGTTGAAGGCGTCCAGCTGTCGGGCGGTAACGTGGTGTACACGGTACATGTGCGTCAACACGTTGGAACGGTTGCGACAGTTCTTGCCGCACACGGGGCAGAGAGCAGCGCTGGGGTCGTGGGCGGTGTGGTGGTCACGAACGTGTCGGCTCAGGTTACTGCGTGAGCGGAACTCCCGCCCACAGTGGGTGCACCTGTGGCCCGGCCCGCCGCCCACCGCCGCCCGCGTCCCGTACTGGTCGTTGGCCACGTCGTTGTGAGTGGCGTGGGAGTAGCGCCGCCCGTTGGTGTCGTCGCTTCCCACCATTCTGGCGCCCACCGCCGTCACCACCTCTGTAAGGACAACCCAGCCGTCAGATAGACGCACCCACCGACCCTCAGCCCTTACCTACAACACCCTCAGCAACACTACTCACGTCACACACCACAACACATACAAGTTCTAGTGTGTGCACGTAAAGTCACGTTCTCTTGACCTCACCATGCTACTGGTCAACTCATGCCGACCACCACAAGTTCATCTAAATATTTCCCAAGCACATCCTAAACAAAAAATAGAGTAACTTTTACTAGTTAGAAGAATTGTTATGCAAATGGATGTCTCATTTGAGACTTGATGGCTACTGGGGGTAGAGGTCTATGATGGTGCCAACAGTTGCATTGTGCAATGTTACAATACAATGTGATGGATCAAATAAGTTGATATCCCAGATAACATACGTTTTGTCAAGCACTTTTGTATAGCTAGAAGTATTTTTTAAATTATGTACAAAATTAAATAATTTGAAAATATGTATAGTGTAATACAATAAAATACAATATTTTGGAACCTTTTTCCTAAAATATTGAGAATTGCGATAATAACTCGCGTGGGAAACTGAGACAAACTTTTTTACTCAAACTCAGTCTGCAATGGCCAGCAATGTTTCCGTTTTATGTTGTGTATTTATCTTGACTATACTGAAGATGCTATAAGCAACGTCTGCCTGTGCATGGTGCTGTGAATCCCTCCTTCTCACTCCCGGGAACTAGGGTAGAGGCGGCGGCAAGACGAAGCCGCAATCGCTTGAGTTGATTTGGCTAGCTTGAACTAGAACGGGTTAGATTTAGTGAAGCAAAATAAGTAGGTTAAGCTTTGCTGTGATAGGATGAATCAGGATGTACTTGCTTAGGATGGGATAAACTTCATTAATTAAGATGGCTGGTTAGATGAGGCTTTGCAAGACTGAGTTGCGTCACTTCTCGTATAGTTTCAAGTCTTCCGCGCCCTTATTCCTTCAGGCACGTAATACTGCATTATTCAGTATAAAACTGATATTGTCAGTTAAAAATTTAGCATTAATTTGAGATGGATAATTTAATATCCGCAAAGCTTTTTACCGATATCAAAGCCACACTCAGGCGTCAGTGGACAAAGCAACAAGCGTTGCTGTAACGCTCCTTCATATTTCCTGTGTTTTGCCAACCCATTTACGCCATGTCGAAATTTGTTACGCCAATTATATATAATGATCGCCTACTTGATATAAAAATAGTAATGTATGCTGAGTTTAGTGAGTTTTGTTACTTTTAGGTTACATTCCACTCAAAGTAAATCAGAATTCTCACTTTTTCACGTTTGTGACGAAAAATATATATATATATATAGACAAAAGCTACGTTATATAAGGTAAAATAGCGATTTTTGTGACGGCTGTTGGATGTAACCTCAATGTCATAAAACCCACTTGCCCAGCTAAATCTCACTTTACTGTCTTTACTATAGTTATTCTCTAATTAATGATCTATCATTAGGTATAATAATAATACGGGTTAAGTAGGAAAATGACCTATTACATCAAATAAGTAATGAATGCACTCGTAATATAAAAGTATTTATGTAATTTCTGTCTACTTTTGAGATTTTCAGATTGTCAGAAAGCACTCTGGCTCTTGTACTGCCGCTCATGTTACCAAAGACTATCCCTCTGATCCTCAGATCAAGCTGTATAGATCACGTGCACCTGCCCTAGGTACACACTATACTTGTGCTCACTGAACAACAATACAACACCGTTCGGCAACACCAACAGTTCTTGAGGTATGTTAGTTTTTTCATCAGTAAAATAAGAGGTGAATGTTTATAGTAGAAGTTAATTTTAACTACCATAGTTTTTCCTAGTGTTCAGAGGTGGTGGCAGGAGCCAGGTGGCACTTGTCGCTCATCATAGTGTTGGAGGCACCAGCTGCCCGATATTTGGCATCCTCCATCATGCCCAGCTCCACGTGAGACTCTGACTGGGGAGTGAGGGATTGCTGTATGTGACTGTACAGCTGCTGCTGTTGTTGTTGTACCTGCTGTTGCTGCCCAGGCAGCTGGTTTACAAGAGAAGCATCGTGGGCGTTAGCAGAATTTCCGTGGAGACCGAGCGGAGGCATAGGCTGGGCGGTGGCTATGGCGTGTTGGAGCGCCTGGTCGCGATTTTTTTCCTCGCGGTGGTACATGGTGATGTGGTAGCGTAGGGAGTTCTTGGACGAGTACTTCTTGTTGCAGTACGGACAGGTGAACACCTGCGGCACAGCGGCGTGCAGGTCCCGCACATGTGTGTTCAGGTTGGACTTGGAGGAGTAACTCTTGAAGCAGTGCGGACACTTGTACGGTTTGTAGCGCCCATCTGAAACAAAGCAAAACACGGAAGGTGAGGCAGCCATCCGATCCAAGAGAGGCAGTAGGAAGAGGACGATCCCTGTGCCCCTCTCCGAAGTGGCTTGTGTGGTAGAAGGGCGGGGCCTCCACCACAACTATCATCAGTAGGCTGATAGTAGGGGGGAGAGGGGGTCTACAACTACCAGTAGAATGCTGTGGTGAAAGCTCACACCACAACCACTATTTTACACTACAACACTACACACTCTACTTGAATTACACTGGTCTAACACATTTATAGTGGGCACAACTTCCTTTGGTGATGGTTCGGATTCAATGGGCACACAAGAACACACTCGGCTACATTGTTAGCATGATGAGTGTCGTAATTACTGACACTCGTTCAGCCTCGACACTTGCTGTCTGTCCAGTATGCCACATGAAGCCAGGATGGCTACTGTCGTTGACAGTTCAGTTACATATTATCATCATTTACCATCTTCCCCCTCCTGGCAATACACACGCACGACCCTCATCCGACCAGATAACAAGGTAATGCGACAAACGTTCACTGTATACTATTTTGAACAAAATACCTTTGAACTGAATGAGTGGAAGTTGATGAGGACAGCAGCGTCTTCTGTTTGGTAAAGGTCACTAAGTTAGTCCTGATTGACGTTAATCACAATGAGCCACTAAATCACAAATTTTCAGGGAATTTTGCAGTTTTGTCGTTATTTTGAATCAACATGTCTTTAAATATTTTTGTATTCGTATATATATCTTATCCATAACATTAGGCTGTACCATAATTGGTTCGCCTAAATTTTTGTGGGTTGACATTTCTTAAAGACTAAGAACAAAGCCTAACCAAATTGGGTAAGTTGGTGATGAAACTATGATAAAGTAGAGTGTGGGAGAGAGTGGGTCAGAGGCCACGCTTGGAGGCCACTGCTTCTGGTGTGTCCACTGCTGCTTCAGTACCACCACGATGGGTTGTGTCCGGCTACTGTCTCAGATGGCCACACTTATTAAATATAACGCGCCCCGGCACTGAGACGGCTATCTTTACTCGCATTCTCAAATTTGTCGTATTTTAGTCTGGGGTGAATCATGGAGTTTCTGCAGGCCGGCGCATGTGCCCCTTTTTGACCTAGTGTGTACGCCAGCTCGCCACACACGCCAACACCCCTTCTCCTATCAGCCGTTCTCAGAGTAAATCCATTACACCCACTCTCAAACCACCTGGATAGTTACCTAGATATCTGTGGTGGCCTGAAAGCATATTAAGGTTCCGGTAATAGTTTACATGTAAACTGGCAAATAAACCTTTGTCCTAAACAGAGAATATTCTCAAGTTATAACTTTATCGTATTATAAATCCTTTGTTGAAAATATAAAAAAAATATGCTGAACTCGCTTTCTTTGAAAATGTCTGAAGAATTTGTTTTTCTATAAAATCTCGGTCACACTCAAATAGTTTTCGAATTCCATATTTCACATTGTGTCAATAATACACTGTATTAACGTAACCAAACGAAATGAAACCTAGCCTAACCATGGATAGAGAAGATAATACCACTAATTATATAGTGGTTTGGAATCATTAACTCCATTCGATCCCCTCCCTGAGGATAGGTTGCATATATACACCCACACGCCGACCCCCCCCCCCACCCCCCCAACACAAAGTAGTATAACAATTTACATAAAAACTATGAAAGTACATAAAAACAATAAAAGTACACACAAATTGTAGAAGTACAAACTATAAAAGTTAATAAGAACAACTTTTTTCACGCGTAAACAGTGGCTGATGATTGGAATGTCCTTCCACAGGTAAAATGTCCTTCCTTCCAAAACTATTGCGAGCATGAATATGACAAAACTCGTTCGCAAATTAACTATTTGTTAAAACAGACTGTTGGGTATAAGATAAGGATGAATATGTCACCTACTTGTTTAAAAGTGGATGCAATTACGCTAGCACAAGAACATAGCTGCAACCAACACCCGACGTCAGATATTTATAGTAAACCTGCATTTAGAAGAGAAGGAGGTGGAAAGGCTTGACTGACAAAAGCGGAGTAGGCGTTCGAGCACCATGATCACAGTTGTCAAAACTATATTAGATTTTAGATTTAGAAGCTTTACTCGTACATCGTATTCAAATAATTAATTCTGAGGAAAGAACCGGTGTACAGAGGTGTAAATTAAACTTGTATTTTAATAAATAAATTGAAAAGCAGTGAGCGTACGATTTGAATGGTGATATAACAGACCAGACCAGACGGTCAACCGGGAGGCCTGGTCGGAGACCGGGCCGAGGGACCGTTGATCCTAGAGACCTCCGCAAGGTAGGTATATAAATAAAGCACTGTTGTAGTAACGGTAACAGCAGGAGTAATAGTAACAGCAGGAGCTATTGTTGAGTAAGTGAGCCAAACATTCAGGTCCAGCACAAGAGAACTTACAGATATTCAGAAGCAGAAAGTACTTACACGTCGACAAAATTATGACGTTTTCAAGACACATGTGTACAGGAGTAGTGAAAGACGTCCATATTACAATATAACATAATTAGTGTCAGGATTACCTGCCACAAGTAACTATTATTACTTGTGGCGGGTAACCGCAAGTGATGATTCCCCCAATCCTGGCTCTTCATACGTAAAATCCACGAGTAGAACTGGCCATACTCTCCAGCACTACATTATTGAATGTCCATTCATTAGAAGACTTTGTACTTGCTGGAATGAGGTTTTTAGATAGCTTTACAAGTACTTTATCCGATCACGTGTTTTTGAGGATATCCTCATAATCCATACCATCCTCTCAGATGAGGATCTCAGTATCACATAGCCATAAACTCAATAACCCTTCACATAGCTTAGGGTAGCCACATAAATGTCATTTACTAAAACAAAACTCGTGTCGGAGGCGGTTTAGAACTCGGGACGGGAAGGGAGCCTAGCGCGGGTCACAAGAGACGAGGCAAGAGGGAAGGCGCACCACATTATTGATTGATGACAAGATGGACCAGATGTGTGTGTGTGTGTGTGTGTTTATTATTTGCGTCTGCAGGATCGAGCTGTTAGTTCTTGTGTGTGTATCATAGGCCCAAGCTAAGACGAACCGTCTAATTAACTAAGAGTCTCTGCTTTCACATTAACTCTTAAGGTCTCATCTGGCTGTCTCTTCAATGGATATTTCCATGGCTCAATGTGTCAGTGGTTGGTGAATCCACGAAGAGGAAGTAGAAGAAGAAGAGGAAGTAGAAGAAGAAGAGGAAGTAGAAGTAGAAGAAGAAGAAGAAGAAGAAGAAGAAGAAGAAGAAGAAGAAGAAGAAGAAGAAGAAGAAGAAAAAGACGAAGAAGGAGAATCACTAAGAACAAAGAAAACTTATTGACCATACGATGCAACTTGTTTATATTACAAGAATGTAAGAACTCTTGTATATATAAATACAAAAAAAATCCATTTCGAGGGGTAATATTTTTGTGATGCTTTGTACTTATTTGGAAACTAACGCCACAATCAACAATTCTTTTTTTCTCTCTCGTGCTCATCAATATTTTTATTTTCCCAGTAAAAAAAATACAAGTTTTATCTTTGGCTTCGCGTGAGATAGTAGTCACTTCTGCTGATGGATTGATGAAACTGTCCGTGCCAGTCCGATTTTCAGTCCCTATAACTACAGTTAAACTATGACGATGCTGTGGTACAATTGATGATAAACTATGGCGATGTTATGGTACAAAAAAAATGATAAACTATGACGATGTTATGGTACAATTGACGATAAACTATGACGATGTTATGACACAATTGATGATAAACTATGACTATGTTGTAGTACAATTGATGATAAACTATGACTATGTTGTAGTACAATTGATGATAAACTATGACAGTGTTGTGGTATAGTTATTGACAAACCATGATTGATGTTGTGATACAATTAGTAATAAACCATGATGTTGTGGTGCAGACTTGGGAAAAAGGAAGCGACGTAACGTGTAAAGCAACTCACACTACAACATCACAACCTTTGCAGGAGCAACTGACCTCCACTTCGAACCCATCCTAACATCAACGATGGTAACACGGTAAGATCATACATAATGATGGAGCTGCTAATTATAGTGCTATAATAAATACAAAGTCGCTGACAAAAGTAGCAACACTGGCCACGAGAGGAACAATGCTCAAGAAGAATGCAGTTAGCCTCATGTAATGTGTGCTGGTACCCCCCCCCCCCCCCCGTGTGGGGTAAGAATAACAGACAATTCCAATGTTCAGGCGAGGACGACAGCCAGCCTCGCCACGCTCAGTGACCAGCCCGTCCTCTTCAGCATATACAACCATTTTTTTGGGGACCTAGGGGAGTTAGACGTCGAAATGCCTATTACTTTCGAGAGAAGGGGTTGCCTACAGCGTCGCGCCATGCTCAGGTACAACATACAAACAAATACCTTAAGAACTAGAATAATTAAGAGAGAGAGAGAGAGAGAGAGAGAGAGAGAGAGAGAGAGAGAGAGAGAGAGAGAGAGAGAGAGAGAGAGAGAGAGAGAGAGAGAGAGAGAGAGAGAGACAGAGACAGAGACAGAGACAGAGAGAGAGAGAGAGAGAGAGAGAGAGAGAGAGAGAGAGAGAGAGAGAGAGAGAAAGGGGAGGGGGATGAGTAAGAGGAGCAGCGTCACAAGGGGCGCCCCTTAATCCGTGATCCTCACTCCCGTCAGCCTTTGTTCACTACCCTCCCTCCCTCCCTATACTCTCAGTCAAGCTCCCCCCTCCCTACACTCTCACACCATAAGCCCTCCTTCCTCTCCTACACTCATAATACAGTCCCTCCCATTTTCTATCACAACACAGCTCCTCCCTCTCTATACTCTCATAACAGCCCCTCCCACCGTCCCTATGCACTCCCAATTCCCTCCCTCCCTATACTCACAATATAACCCTTCCCTCCCTATACTCACAATACAGCCCTCCCTCCCTACACCCTTACAACACAGCCACTTCCTCCCTATACTCTCACCACACAATGCTCCATCATTGTAGAACCACTTTTTTCTCTGCTTCACATGTTTATACCCACAAAAAATATACCACGATAATAAACAGTGGCAACCCGCCCAGGGCCGAATGGCGCGCACAAGCCGGATGTTGGATGTTGGCAACCCGGATGTTGTATGTTGGCTAACCGGATGTTATATGTTGCTACCTCTGATGTATGCTGAGTAAGCTATTCTAATGTTGTATGTTGGTCTGGCTACCCCTGGTGTATGCTGAATAAACTATCCCAAACTATGTTGGCTAGGCTACCTCTGATAAGGGGTAAGCTGGGTTAAGCTACCCTAATGCTGTATGTTGGCTCTGCAGATGTTGTAAGTTGACTATACATATGTTGTGTGTTGGTTGTCCGAATATTATATATTTCGTACACAGGATGTAGGATGTTGTATGACGACCAATAGACTTTCGGTTTCAAGTGGCAGGGATAAGAGTGGGCGAGTAAGGAGAGCTGTACACACAGCAAAGTGAGGGGGGGGGGGGGGAGGAAGGCTAGAGGGAGGAGAGCTACCTCACACTCCACAAACTTTCACAATCAGAAAAAAAGAAAAAGTGAGTGGGTTCGAATCTTCATCACGGCTCCTACTAATTTTCTCATTGATGCTATGATTTACGTCACTACGTTACTATGATCTCATTGTGTATTTCACCTTCAGCTTGTTATTGTCTATGTAACTGCCTTATAGTAAAGCAAACACTCTAATAATGATCAATCGACTTGAGAATGGTCCAGGACGGACCGAAACGTCGTCGTCCCTTCAATTTCTAGTGTGTGGTCTGGTCAACACTCTAATAATGATAATGAGATAAATTAGTGAACCACACCTATCAGCAGAAATTCTATTGTTAAGAATATTTTACATACAGGTCATTCAAGCTGATAACAACGCCAGCCTTACCCATAGCCAGTGGGTCGTGGATGAGGACATTTAAAACGGGCAATGTGTATCATGCAGGCGTCACCAGGAGACTGAAATGCTGTTCTCTTCAACAGTGATTGAGATATGGATAAACAATCATTGTAACACTGCAATATGAACAGCATCAATACCTTGCAGAGTGCAATACTGTACACTCCAGACTTCCCTGTTGAATACCACGGGAACAGTTGCCAGCATACTAGATGTTGTTGTTTTAGATTCAGCTACTCGGAACAAAAAGTGCCAAGCAGCACTTGGAGCTGCTGTGGTGAGCAGCTGAGTATGGTGAGCCCATCGTACTCACCTGGCACAGATGTGCCCAGCATACTAGAGCACAGATGTGCCCAAGCATTGGGCACAGATGTGCCCAAAGTCACTATACTAGAGGATAGTGACTTTTTACGGAAAAACAACTACTAGTATATTATTTGTTGACCAAACCACACTAGAAAATGAGGAGACGGCGAGGTTTTGGTCCGTCCTGGACCATTATCAAGTCAATTGTCTTGAAAATGGTCCAGGATGGACCGAAACGTAGTCGTCTCTTCAATTTCTAGTGTGTGGTTTGGTCAACATTTTTCAGCCACGTTATTGTAACTCCTCGTCTGCACTAGTATATTAACTTCATTTACTACGCATTTTCACACATTAGAAAACGAAACAAGTAGATTCCCTGAAACTTCGATACACTATACACAGACTGATCAAAAGAAAACTGCGGATGAAGCAGGAAATTATAATTAGTTCGAGATTCAAACAAGTGTTTCACAGCAGTCAACTAAGAAGCCTTGGAACAAGGTATTGAGAGAACATGGGATACATGTTATCTTAGAGCTGCCGCTCAAATCTTGCAACAAAAGGCCTTACCGGACACCGTCACATTTATCGCAACAATTATACCATTAATTAATGCAAGCACTAAAATGTTATGGTGGATTAAATATGTATGTGTATGTATATATGTATATATATGTACATGTATGTATGAGTATGTGTACATGTATATATAACATTAATAATTTTGTAACTAGCGTCAAAAGATTGTTATTTGCTTAGCTAAACGAACTAGAGGGTTCAGTTCCTGAACCGATTATGTGCCTCTGTAATCCTTTACACCACACCGCCCACGGGATGGGTATGGGGTGCATAACAAAGAAAGAAATTGAATTGGTAAAATATTTATTAACTGGATGGCAGGTCATATAGATGTGTAAATATAGGAATATAGGAAGAATGTACGCATCTATCACGATCTAGCACACATAAAGAACAACAATTATAATAAAAGCAATTGAGATGTGCAGTGACCATGACGCAGCGTCAGGATCTGCGGGATGGTACACAGAATCCACCAATTATGAACAACTAACTCTTTTTATAAGGATACAATAGAAGAGGGAGGTTCGCATGATGTGCCTCAAGCTTGGCTGGGTACCCGTGTACGTGGGAAATAAACTTACAGGCAGCAGAAGAAAGGAAATGACAACATGGCGGAGAACAGCCTGACACATCACTGGAACTTTTTCCAATATGGTACAGAGTTAGAAATCAAATCACGCAACGCCTGAGGATTGACAACCCAGAAGCTTGTAAAACACTTTGCATATAATCTCGATGGCACCCATGTTATAGGGCAAGCAAGACAAAAAATAACATGATGTTTAACGGTGATAAATTCCAGGTACTCAGATACGGCAAAAATGAGGATCTTAAACATAACACAGGGTACAAAACACAATCGAATCTGCCCATAGTAGGAAAATAGCATGTCAAGGATTTGGGAATAATGATGTCCGACGACCTAACGTTTAGGGAGAAAAACCAAGCAAGTATTGCGTCAGCCAGAAAAATGATAGGATGGATTATGAGAACCTTCAAGTCCAGAGATCCCATCACAATGGTTGTACTCTTCAAGTCACTTGTGTTGTCCCGTCTTGAGTACTGCTCAGTACTCACTTCCCCCTTCAGAGCAGGAGAGATTGCTGAAATAGAGGGAATACAGAGAACATATACGGCACGCATAGACGAGATAAAGCACCTAAATTATTGGGATCGTCTCAAAGCTCTCCAAATGTACTCACTAGAAAGGAGACGAGAGATATAATATAAATACCAAATAATATACACATGGAAAATACTGGAGGGACAGGTCCCAAATCTGCACAGTAAAATAACAACGTACTGGAGTGAACGACATGGAAGAAAATGCAGAATAGAACCAGTGAAGAGCAGAGGTGCCATAGGCACAATCAAAGAACACTGTATGAACATCAGAGGTCCACGGTTGTTCAACCTCCTCCCAGCGAGCATCAGAAATATTGCAGGAACAACCGTGGACATCTTCAAGAGGAAACTAGATTGTTTCCTTCAAGGAGTGCCGGACCAACCGGGCTGTGGTGGGTATGTGGGCCTGCGGGCCGTTCCAAGCAACAGCCTGGTGGACCAAACTCTCACAAGTCAATTCTGGCCTCGGGCCGGGCTTGGGGAGTAGAAGAACTCCCAGAACCCCATCAACCAGGTATCAACCAGGTCTTCAAGGCCCACACGAGAGGCTCCCTAACTCCCAGTGTCACAAAGAACGTTTTTTCAAGCTTCAGTTATCCATTACACACAGAAATCACAATAGTGTGATGCATCAAATGAACAAAGCCACAAGGGCCGTGATGAGGGTTCGAACCTAAAGCCGAACCCTAAGTCCGAGATGATCCCAGACGCGCCTTAATCGACTGTGCCACAACATGGTTAAAAGAATTGCAACCGGGAGTTCAACTGACCTCAGTTCAACTGATTTGTTCATTTAGTTATCCATTTTGTGTTGCACTTTAACGGTCTTTACTGTATGTTAAAAAGTAACCATTTCTTCGTCTTCAGACTAAATACGGCTCTGGAAGTGAAGTCACGATAAACCGGCAAGTCACACGATCTTATATAATGGTTTTGTCTAGCCTTTCTATGTTGTTACAGATTTAGCTACTCAGAACGAAGTGTCCATGTAGCACGGGCTATGGTGAGCCCGTAATTGAGTTTGGCTATACGCGATAACCTTGTTTCTGTGATATTTGGGTCTAAGTTTAAAATAGAGGAGGGGATTCCTCCTTTTTCCCTGTTTATTTATCGCTTCTGTTTTAGTGCACTGGTTTCAGTCTTGTTTTATTAACATTATCTTGGTGGCGGATGTAGATGCAGAATGCTCACTAGTGAGCCCCATTCCTCAACGGCTTTTCTAATCATTGTAGTGGCTGTGGAATGTGCATCTAATGCAGCTGCTGTTGTTGGATTGATGTTTAGTTTGATGCGCAGGGCTTCAGTAGCTTCACATTCCAGTAAGTAGTGCAATAGGGGCGCCTCTGCTTCTGTTTCACAGAAGTGACACTCTTTAACTATTAGGGTCATTACCTCCCAGCAGCACTTGTAACCAAGTCTGAGTCTGTGTATGGCTATCTTGAGGTTATCTTGAGATGATTTCGGGGCTTTTTAGTGTCCCCGAGGCCCGGTCCTCGACCAGGCCTCCACCCCCAGGAAGCAGCCCGTGACAGCTGACTAACACCCAGGTACCTATAATATAATATAATAAGCAGTCTCCGTGGTGTAGTGGTAAGACACTCGCCTGGCGTTCCGCGAGCGCTATGTCATGGGTTCGTATCCTGGCCGGGGAGGATTTACTGGGCGCAATTCCTTAACTGTAGCCTCTGTTTAACGCAACAGTAAAATGTGTACTTGGATGAAAAAACGATTCTTCGCGGCAGGGGATCGTATTCCAGGGACCAGCCCGAAACGCTATGCGTACTAGTGGCTGTACAAGAATGTAACAACTCTTGTATATATCTCAAAAAAAAAAATATATATATATAACATCAATTCCACAAGTCATTACTAACTTGGGTTAGGCTGTTAGGTTCTGTTAGGTTATATTTGGGTAGATTTTTAAAATCCGTGTGCGAACCGTCTTGGTCATGGTATGACTGTGTGCCCTCTCTCTAACCTCGCCGTGTGGGTCTTCAACAACAACAAAAAATTATTTAACATTATCAAATAAAAGCGCAACTCCGTAGGTATACCAGCCTGGGAATAAAAATCTGTAGAGTAGGTGTGGGTGTACCAAGTTGAAGCTGACACACTCAAGTGTGGATATACAAGGTACCTGCATTCAAGAATAATTAAGCGTATCTTAAGATAAAGGGTTCGCTCACCGGACCGGTGTATTACTATACTTGAGATGCAAAAGTACAAATTGTATTTCTTGTGAAAAGATCGCTGCCAACGCTTGTATCTACAACTTCAAATATTTGTTTAGCCTAATTAATATAGCTCTACATAACTGGACGACTACCTAACGAAGATCACGATGGTAGCAACCATAATATAATATATTTATTTATTTATATACAAGAAGGTACATTGGGTTTATCAGAGTACATAGCATTGATGTTTTTACATTCTTGTAAAGCCACTAACACGCATAACGTTTCGGACACGGGCATAGCGTTAATCACATCTATTAGTGACTCCTCATAATAGGGACAATAACTGCAGCTCTCTACATTTCGTGTGGGAACTAAAGCGTGAGCCAGCAAGGCAGTGCGGACCAGTCCACCTGAGATCACATGATTATCTAAGATGTGCAACTAAATTATTTTCCCGGGACTCAAGAGCTGCTTTTGAATGCGACTATTCAAAATGGCAACAAATTTGTCGAAACTACAGCGAATCTAAATTCGCCTCTCTTCGGATTGAGAGAAAACAAATTCCATGTCATGAATAAATAAAACACGGCAGAATAAATGAAATGAAGGTACAGATTCTGGAGCTCCGGTGCTGCAGGATAAAAGCCGGCACCAAACGTTTTCTATGTTGGCGGCGACGGCGGCCCCAAGATGGCGCGGGCTGGTAGTCTTCCTCCTCCTTACAGAACTCGGCGGAGTCGGGGCTGGCGTCTTTACAAACCAAGCAGGTGGAAGATCGTCTTACCAGGAAAACTGAACCATTTTCTATCCTCGCAGTTAAATTAATTTTTGTTACAACATGAATGAAACTTGATACGACGTCTTGACGAACATTTTTCTTTCCGCTTTGAGAAGGAACAAATTACGTGATGGAGTGATGAAGGCCATGGTGGCGGCGGCGGCGCAGGTCATGCCAGCTGGAGCCTTCCATGTGTGTCGTTTTTTGTATTTATGTTTGGGGAGCACTACTTCTTGTTGGGGTTATGAATAACTTTTATACATATATATATATACATATATATATATATATATATATATATATATATATATATATATATATATATATGTATATATATATATATATATATATATATATATATATATATATATATATATATATATATATGTCGTACCTAGTAGCCAGAATGCACTTCTCAGCCTACTATGCAAGGCTCGATTTGCCTAATAAGCCAAGTTATCCTGAATTAATATATTTTCTCAAATTTTTTTCTTATGAAATGATAAAGCTACTTATTTCATTATGTATGAGGTCAATTTTGTTTTATTGTAGTTAAAATTTACGTAGATATATGACCGAACCTAACCAACCCTACCTAACCTAACCTAACCTATTTTTATAGGTTAGGTTGGGTTAGGTAACCGAAAAAGGTAGGTTAGGTTAGGTAGGTTAGGTCATCGAAAAAACATTAATTCATGAAAACTTGGCTTATTAGGCAAATTGGGCCTTGCATAGTAGGCTGAAAAGTGCGTTCTGGCTACTAGGTACGACATATATATATATATATATATATATATATATATATATATATATATATATATATATATATATATATATATATATATATATATATATATATATATATATATATATATATATATCGATGGAAATTCATATGAATATATAAATTCCTCTACCGACAACCTAACAATGATTTTCCCAGGATAAACTTTTTGTTAAGCTGGATAAAGACTATCAATAGAGGCGGGGGAGGCGCTCAGGTTATCTAGGCCAGCAGCGATGGTTGTGTGTGCTCAGGAGAGAGCTCACGCCCAAGGATCTCAACGAGGGAAGGAAAGTGCGGGAGTGGAGGATGGGAAATGAATTGTGCAGGAATTCTGCAAACTCGGTGGTTTGCAACCATCAAACCGCTTAGCGCAGTTTGCTGGTTGAATGAAGGTGCTGAGATGGTTGTGGTAGAGTGCGCCACCACAGGCCCTGGTCGACCTTAGACAAGGATGTCTGCTACCTGAAGTCCATTGCTCAATACCTGAATTCAAAATTATGTTTAGTAACTACATCATGTGAAGAGCTCGTAACTGATGTAAATCTTTAGAAACATTAAAAATCACCACCATAAGAATGTAGTTGTCTCGAATTACCCGTCATTTATTTTAAATATGTCGAAGTAGTGTTGATCCCGCAACATTAGTGAGTTAATAATAATTTTAACATTTGTTGTAATTGTGGGCAGGAAGAGGGGTCACAGACTCCAGGAGTAACGATGGTCGGGGTCATGCCAGGTCAGCCAGGGGTGGCACCAACACTAAGTGCCACCTGAGTGTTGGCACCCACCTCCACCGTAACATACAAACTTTCACGTTTATTATAAGCCATAAATCGCTCTAGGTTCCATCTGGAAACTAAGCAGCAGAAAATGTCTTCTGACATGTCTACTCAAATTAGCAAAAATGGAGAAGTAAATACGGGCGGGCGGGCGGGGACATGCGCACTGCAGGTTTGGGTACGATGTTACCATCTCAAAACCCTGACAAAAGCACGAGCACTCTACTTGAAACTCTCGGCCACTTCTTCCTCTCGTCAAACACACCTCCATATTATCAATACCCAGAAGGAAATTCAACAATGCTGAAGAAGACCGTTATGAAAAATGAAGGGAGAAGAGGGAAATATGAGAAGTATTGGGTAATTAAAGTTGGTCCGGAGACGTCCAATAACAGGTTCGTACCCTACACGCCAGCCGGGGAGCGCCGCGCCCCGCGCCCGGCTCACAACCCCTCCAAAATTACCAGATACAACTACGTGAATTAGATACAATCTCCTGCCACAAACTTTACGGGTTCGTCAAAATGAGTGGTGCGCGAAAGGTAAAACCGGTCCATAAAACGGGCGGTGGGAGGGCGAGTCGAAAAGGCAACATCCGGCTCCTTCGCTGTGCAAGTCCGGATTCTTGGCGAACGCTGGAGGGGTGAAAGGCGCTCCTGGGTACAGCGTCTCGAGTCTAACTGCTCGCTCACAAAGGCTCCGCCAACTTGTGCCACCGACGCCCGCTCTTATTGTTAGTACTCAAAGAGGTTGTTCTCGCGGGTCGGGGGAGGTGGCGTAGGCTCCCTGTTAGACTTGAGACCACCCGCCCTCCAGATTTAGCGGCAGCTGAGGTTGGCGGGTACATGATGCCGCCCCCGGGGGGAGGTGAAGGGAGCCCCAGACCACGGGGACACCACCTCCCTGATATTGATTATGTCATCACCCACAGTACACGCCCACACCGCCCTCTGCCCCCACCACAATACTAAACCACACCAAAGCAATGTCTCTTGTACTCACACAACGCTTCTGACTCTCCCTTCTCCGTCCACCTATTAACCTAAACTGCACTAGAATTAATGGCATGAGTGTGCCCAAGTTAATAAGGAGGTAACCACCAAATTGGGCAGTTAAAGGCGGGCTGGGACGGGGAGGGGAAGGGAGTAGTCCTGCACTCACTCCTGCCATTAATTCCCAGCACAAATATGCCTCCCCGCGAAGAGTACCCGCCCCCCCCCTAGTGTTGACGCTCTCAGCCTTCCCCCCCCCCCCTAGTGTTGACGCTCTCAGCCTTCCCCCCCCTAGTGTTGACGCTCTCAGCCTTCCCTCACCCCTAGTGTTGACGCTCTCAGCCTTCCCCCCCCCCCTAGTGTTGACGCTCTCAGCCTTCCCTCACCCCTAGTGTTGACGCTCTCAACCTTCCCCCCCCCTAGTGTTGACGCTCTCAGCCTTCCCTCACCCCTAGTGTTGACGCTCTCAGCCTTCCCCCCCCCCCTAGTGTTGACGCTCTCAGCCTTCCCCCCCCCTAGTGTTGACGCTCTCAACCTTCCCCCCCCCTAGTGTTGACGCTCTCAGCCTTCCCTCACCCCTAGTGTTGACGCTCTCAGCCTTCCCCCCCCTAGTGTTGACGCTCTCAGCCTTCCCCCCCCCCTAGTGTTGACGCTCTCAACCTTCCCCCCCCCTAGTGTTGACGCTCTCAGCCTTCCCTCACCCCTAGTGTTGACGCTCTCAGCCTTCCCCCACCCCTAGTGTTGACGCTCTCAGCCTCCCCCCCCTAGTGTTGACGCTCTCAGCCTTCCCCCACCCCTAGTGTTGACGCTCTCAGCCTTCCCTCACCCCTAGTGTTGACGCTCTCAGCCTCCCCCCCCTAGTGTTGACGCTCTCAGCCTTCCCCCACCCCTAGTGTTGACGCTCTCAGCCTTCCCTCACCCCTAGTGTTGACGCTCTCAACCTCCCCCCACCCCTAGTGTTGCTCTCAGCCTCCCCCCACCCCTAGTGTTGACGCTCTCAGCCTTCCCCCACCCCTAGTGTTGACGCTCTCAGCCTCCCCCCACCCCTAGTGTTGCTCTCAGCCTCCCCCCACCCCTAGTGTTGCTCTCAGCCTTCCCTCACCCCTAGTGTTGACGCTCTCAGCCTTCCCTCACCCCTAGTGTTGCTCTCAGCCTTCCCTCACCCCCTAGTGTTGACGCTCTCAGCCTTCCCTCACCCCTAGTGTTGACGCTCTCAGCCTTCCCTCACCCCTAGTGTTGCTCTCAGCCTTCCCTCACCCCCTAGTGTTGACGCTCTCAGCCTTCCCTCACCCCTAGTGTTGACGCTCTCAGCCTCCCCCCCCCCTAGTGTTGACGCTCTCAGCCTTCCCTCACCCCCTAGTGTTGACGCTCTCAGCCTTCCCTCACCCCTAGTGTTGACGCTCTCAGCCTCCCCCCCCCCTAGTGTTGACGCTCTCAGCCTTCCCTCACCCCTAGTGTTGACGCTCTCAGCCTTCCCTCACCCCTAGTGTTGCTCTCAGCCTTCCCTCACCCCCTAGTGTTGACGCTCTCAGCCTTCCCTCACCCCTAGTGTTGACGCTCTCAGCCTCCCCCCCCCTAGTGTTGACGCTCTCAGCCTTCCCTCACCCCCTAGTGTTGACGCTCTCAGCCTTCCCTCACCCCTAGTGTTGACGCTCTCAGCCTTCCCTCACCCCTAGTGTTGCTCTCAGCCTTCCTTCACCCCCTAGTGTTGACGCTCTCAGCCTTCCCTCACCACTAGTGTTGACGCTCTCAGCCTTCCCTCACCCCTAGTGTTGCTCTCAGCCTTCCCCCCCCCTAGTGTTGACGCTCTCAGCCTTCCCTCACCCCTAGTGTTGCTCTCAGCCTTCCCCCCCCCCTAGTGTTGACGCTCTCAGCCTTCCCTCACCCCTAGTGTTGACAGCGTCAGAGAGGTTTTTCGTGAGCTCTGCCTTGCCTTAAAGTATTATGTCAGATATCATATGACACCCAACAGACTACAGAAGGAAAGAGCCAATATGCTCATGCACTTGGCTCTGGGATCAGATTTCGGGACGTGCAAAATTCGAATAGAACGGACACTCCGTATAATGTGGCGAATCAGCCAAGAAGCAGGTGACAGCTCGCAGACACTACAAACTGCAGCTACAGTTCTACTTCACTCAAGATTCAACAAAGCAGGAGTGTACGCAACAGACCGCTCGCAGGAACTTCACACATTGAGAGGGCGCTACGATGCCAAATTAGCAAAGCTCTGTACCTCAGGGCACTGTCCTTGCACGTCTGGTTTTCCTTATTCTCATATCAGATTTAGTAAAAAAAATACAAGTCAAAGCCTTGTGTCATCTTTTGCAGATGATACAAAAATCAGCATGAAAATTACTTGTCTAGAATTTTAACAGAGATAAATTCCAGGTACTTTGGTACGGTAAAACTGAAGACCTTAAACAAAATACAGGGTACAAAACACAATCAAATCTACCCACAGTTGGAAAGCAGCATGTAAAGGGTCTGGGAATAATGATGTCTGACGACCTAACGTTTAGGGAGTATAACCGAGCAAATATTGCGTCAGCCAGAAAAATGATAGGATCGATTACGAGAACCTTCAAATCCAGGGATCCCATCACAATGCTAATACTATTCAAATCACTTGTGTTGCCCCGCCTTGAATACTGCTCAATACTCACTCCCCCCTTCAGAGCAGGAGAGACCGCTGAAACAGAGGGAATACAGAGACACGATAAAGCACGTATACTATTGAGATCAACTCAAAGCTCTCAAAGTGTCTCCGCTAGAAAGGCGACGAGAGAGGTACCAAATTATATATACATTGAAAATACTGGAGGGCCAGTTCCCAAATTTGCAAAGTAAAATAACAATATACTTGAGTGAACGATATAGAAGGAAATACATAACAGAGCCAGTGAAGAGTGGAGGCGCCATAATCAAAGAACACTCTGTGAACATCAGAGGTCCACTGTTGTCCAATATCCTCGTGTTTTCCTTAGTTGGAACATTTGTGGTCGATTGAGTATTTCACTAAGTTAACCCAGGCTGTTTCTGACGTACGTTAATGGCATAACTGACGAAGTTGGATCCTCCACGTCAAGGGTTGTCGACGGTACTACACTGACGAGACGAATCAGAACAGAAAAGGATTGTAGTATAAATATTCCAGGTTGTTCTGAAGAAACTATCGAGAGGTTTAAGAAATGGCTGCTTCACTTACAGTCAAGCAAATGCTAAGTAATGAGGTTTGAGGCGGGGCTGAGAAGGCAACATGAAGGGTAGACGACAATGGAAAAAGATAAAAGATCTAAGAGTATGTATGGAAAAAGATGGAAAAAGGTAAAAAGGATGGAAAAAGATAAAAGACCTAAGAGTATGTATATCCAAGCTTGTCACCGGAGGCACAAATTAACACAGTAACATTCGCGTTGTCTTCAGACACCTGCAGTAGGAAACGTTCAGAGCACAGTCCACTGCCTGTGTTAGACCAACGGCAGAACGTCACCAGAGTGAACGATCATGAAAAGGGGCAAAGCAAAATTAGAGAAATTCAGAGGTTTGCTACGACTAATAGAACCGAATAAACGGGGGGGGGGGGGAGGGGGAAGCTGAAAGATTCTCACGTGAACACGCTGGAAAAGTGAAGAAAAAAACATGATTACGACCATTAAAAAGCACTCTGAGACATTAACAAAGTGGACTGAAGCCAAATGCCAACCATGGGCAGGACTAGAGAGGATGGAAACAAGAAATACAGACGAACAGTCTCCGTGGTGTAGTGGTAAGACACTCGCCTGGCGTTCCGCGAGCGCTATGTCATGGGTTCGTATCCTGGCCGGGGAGGATTTACTGGGCGCAATTCCTTAACTGTAGCCTCTGTTTAACGCAACAGTAAAATGTGTACTTGGATGAAAAAACGATTCTTCGCGGCAAGGATCGTATTCCAGGGACCATAGGATTAAGGACTTGCCAGAAACGCTACGCGTACTAGTGGCTGTACAAGAATGTAACAACTCTTGTATATATCTCAACAATAAACCATAGGGATGAAATAAAGACTTCCTCAATATAAGAATAGTGAGCAAGCCCCCTCCCCCCCAAAAAAAATGAAGGTAGTTGAGGATAATTACACACACACATTGTTACTAGAGTAGATACAACAAGAGGGCGAGAACACGCACACACTTCTCTTTTTCATCCCAGCTCTTCTCTCAGTCTTTCCTCTTCCCTCACTTTCCTGCGCCACCTCCCCCCCCCCCCCTGAACATAACCCAACCACTCACCGAAGGGTGTTGTCTCCGCCCCCCCCCCCCCCCGGCACGTTTGTCTTCCCAGTGTAATAAATGCAGGCTTGGAAGCCTTGAGTTTAGGGTGAGTGTGGGCCTTAGTTTGTGAGGGAAGGCGGGAGCATGGGGGGGAGGGAGGGAGAGGGGGGAGGCAGAGAGAGAAAGAGAGAAAGAGAGAAAGAGAGAGAGAGAGAGAGAGAGAGAGAGAGAGAGAGAGAGAGAGAGAGAGAGAGAGAGAGAGAGAGAGAGAGAGAGAGAGAGAGAGAGAGAGAGAGAGAGAGAGAGAGAGAGAGAGAAGTAGGGAGGTATATCTTGAGGTTATCTTGAGATGATTTCGGGGCTTAGCGTCCCCGCGGCCCGGTTCTCGACCAGGCCTCCTTTTGGTTACACCCCCCCCCCCCAGAAAGCAGCCCGTAGCAGCTGTCTAACTTCCAGGTACCCATTTACTGCTAGGTAACAGGGGGCATCAGGGGTGAAAGAAACTTTTTGCCCATTTGCCTCCACCGGGGATCGAACCTGGAACCTCAGGACTACGAATACGAAGCGCTGTCCACTCAGCTGCCAGGCGCTCCTTCCCAGGTAGGCTGGGAAGGAGAGAGCCCATGTGAGAGGAAGGGGTTACAGAGAGGGAGGGAGGGAGGGGAGGAAGAAGAGGCATAGGCAAGCTGGAGAAGATAAATAAGATAAAGAAGTAGGAGAAGAATTTACGGGCTCACTATAGCCTGTGCTACTTGGACATTTTGTTCTGAGTTGCTAAATCTAAAACAACGGAAGAAATAAACTAGGAGATACATAAATAAAGAGATGTGGTAAGAATATCATAAGCCACCAAGGAGGGAAGAAGAGGACATAAACCAGCAAGAAGGAGGGAAAGAGGAGGACATAAACCAACAAGAAGGGAACATAAATAAGTCAGAAGAAGGGAGAAAGAAGGCATAAACAAGCTAGGAGAGAAAGAGGATGCTATAAATAACCGGGAAGAAAAGAAAAGGGGGGCATAAAGAAGGTGGAAGGAGGCCATAAAGAAGGAGTAAGGGTGGTGGCGGCGGCGGCGGGCGTGGTGGTGGCGGCGGCGGGTCCCAGAGCGAGGCGGCCCATCTTCAGACGCGGGCCCGGCTGGCAGGCAGCTTTAAGACACACCGCCCGGTAAACACCACCTCAACATTCTACTTTTTCGCTTCATTTACTTCAATATTCGGCGTGAGACGCAACATCACAGGTGTCGGGCACACGCGAGTGCCCGTGGTGGCCACCTGAGAGTCGGACGACGGCCAGGGAAGGAGACAGCCACAAAAACCCAGACATAAACTAAGGGCGCGCGCCCGCCGCCTCCTACTTGATGAGCGTCGTCGAGTGAAAAGCAATGGAAAACAGCGAAGGGCAACGCTTCTGGAGCAGCAGACGGACGGACGGACCCAGGCGGGCGGGCGGGCAGGCACAGGGTACGATCAATAGCTGCAAGAAACTGCCCTCAACTGACAACTGCACTTTCACACACGGCGGGGAGGGGTGGCCCAGGGGAAGGGGTGACCCAGGGGAAGGGGTGGCCCAGGGGAAGGAGGAAGGGGTGACCCAGGGGAAGGGGTGGCCCAGGGGAAGGGGTGATCCAGGGGAAGAGGTGACCCAGGGGAAGGGGTGACCCAGGGAAAGGGGTGACCCAGGGGGAAGGGGTGGCCCAGGGGAAGGAGGAAGGGGTGACCCAGGGGAAGGGGTGGCCCAGGTGAAGGGGTGACCCAGGGGAAGGGGTGGCCCAGGGGAAGGGGTGACCCAGGGGAAGGGGTGACCCAGGGAAAGGGGTGGCCCAGGAGAAGGGGTGACACAGGGGAAGGAGTGAGCCAGGGGTGGGGCACGCAGCCCTCCCCACTGGTATCCCCCGGGGCAGCTTTACCCCACAACACACACTGTGCTACACTCTCCTCCTCTTACAAACGCTGAATATATTCATCAATTATGTATGTGTAAAAAATGTCACAAACCGAACACAAAAACAAAAAAGCTAATTTCAAGTAATTTTTCGAGGTTAAAATTCCAAATCCTGGCGAGCCCAAGCGGCCACGCTGGCAGCCTGGGCCAAGCGGCCACGCTGGCAGCCTGGGCCAAGCGGCCACGCTGGCAGCCTGGGCCAAGCGGCCACGCTGGCAGCCTGGACCAAGCGGCCACGCTGGCAGCCTGGGCCAAGCGGCCACGCTGGCAGCCTGGGCCAAGCGGCCACGCTGGCAGCCTGGGCCAAGCGGCCACGCTGGCAGCCTGGGCCAAGCGGCCACGCTGGCAGCCTGGGCCAAGCGGCCACGCTGGCAGCCTGGGCCAAGCGGCCACGCTGGCAGCCTGGGCCAAGCGGCCACGCTGGCAGCCTGGGCCAAGCGGCCACGCTGGCAGCCTGGGCCGTGAACCGCGGTAATACGGTTCTCTCGCTGGCCACACATCGCATCAATGTTTATCACCAATACAAAATTAAACATATACTTATATAAGTATATATGTATAACTTATATAAACATATACTTATATAAGTATATATGTATAACTTATATAAACATATACTTATATAAGTATCTCAAAAAAACTGAAACGTAACGAAGCAAAAAGGACAAAACTTATACACTGACACAGCTTGACTCTAATGACAGTGTAGCACACGGCTACGCTGTAATTATTGATTTTACCTGTGGCCAATTTCGAGAGTTCTACTCTCGCAGACCGACCGGGAACCAGGCTTCATTTTGGTGATACAGTAACTTAATCGGTCAAGCTGTTGCTTGCACACGTATTTCTCACAATCCGGCTGATCCGGCACATCCTGCAGAAACCGGCTCAATTCCCTTTGCTCCAGCAATACATTTTATATTTAGTGCCAGAAGGAGGAACTCATATTCACAGTATCCTCTGGTTGTGTTGATGGGAATTCTACCCTTCACTGGCTCTATTCTGCAGTTACTACAATATCTTTCACTCTCCTGATAATTCCCTCCCTCCAGTAAAACATATTTTATTGTGGGTTCTTGGGACCTGACCTTCGAGAATCTCTCATGTATATATATTATGCGATACTTCTCTCTCTCTCTCCTGCTTTTGAAGATGTTTATCTTTACCTTGATAATTACCTTTATCTTGATAAACGCCGAGAATGAGGAAGAGCAGCGGTACAAGGGAGTGCCTGGGTACCCAGCCTTTCACTACTGCTCCTACTATATTTTGTTTCGTTTACTGTTACTCTCTGTGACTTGATTCTGACAAAAAATAAATATATTCGTCGCCACACTTTCGATGTTAATCCTTTGGTCCTCACATTTTCTCTATAAAGCATTGGCACATTTATCAATGCCTTTGCGAAGAGTGTGCATATAACATACGCATTCTGGTCGACTTCTAATACTACCATGATTCTGTCATTGTGGTCGAGTGATTGTGAGACAGGATTTTCCTGCTCTAAAATCAGTGTTCACTTGGGTTCTGCAGCTCGTGTTTCTCCTTAAATTGAGAGATTTGACTCCTAATCTCCCTCTCAAAGACGTGTTTAACATAATTGTATGCCTTCATCTTGTCATCTTCCTTATGGAGTGGGGCTGTGTGCCGACTCGACAAAGTCCCGCTGATATCTGACGTATCTAAGTTGTTTATCCTCATTACACCTAGTACCCGTCCTACTGATTACCATTCTTAACAAAAAAATATGAACGTGTATCAGTCACGTCCGGAGCGTACGGGCACGGTTGTATATTCGCAACTCAAAGTTTACTGTTTGTGTATCCTTTATACTGTCTGGATTTGGGATTTGGTTGGTGTGGAAGCTGTTAGTGTGTGAAGGACGCGTAGCCTCGCAACATGTGACTCTGTGCCTCACCTAAGCTGTACTGGGTGTGGACCCTGGAAAAAGTGGATATATAATAACAAATAGAAGGGTGTGACGTCACTGAATTAGACGACCGTCAGCTGATAGGGCGAAGTGGACCCTGCAAACACATTAAGGCGCGCGCGCGCGCACACACACACACACACACACACACACACACACACACACACACACACACACACACACACACACACACACACAGGGCTCTGTACTCGGACCTATCCTGTTTCTGATATACGTAAATGATCTCCCAGAGGGTATAGACTCATTCCTCTCAATGCTTGCTGACGACGCCAAAATTATGAGGATTAAAACATAGGAGGACAGCTTGAGGCTTCAAGAAGACCTGGACAAGCTACAGGAATGGTCGAACAAATGGTTGTTAGAGTTTAACACAAGCAAATGTAAAGTAATGAAGATAGGGGTAGGAAGCAGGAGACCAGATACAAAGTATCATTTGGGAGACGAAATACTTCAGGAGTCAGAGAGAGAGAAAGACCTGGGGGTTGATATCACGCCAGACCTGTCCCCTGAAGCTCATATCAAGAGGATAACATCAGCGGCATATGCCAGGTTGGCTAACATAAGAACGGCATTTAGAAACTTGTGTAAGGAATCTTTCAGAACATTATATACCACATATGTCAGACCAATCAAATGTTTGATCAAATGTTTGTCACCAGACAAGTACCCGAGCTGAGAGGTATGAGCTACGAGGAGAGACTACGGGAATTAAACCTCACTTCGTTGGAAGACAGAAGAGTTAGGGGGGACATGATCACCACATTCAAGATTTTCAAGGGAATCGACAGGGTAGATAAAGACTGGTTATTTAACACAAGGGGCACACGCACTAGGGAACACAGGTGGAAACTGAGTGCCCAAATGAGCCACAGAGATATTAGAAAGAACTTTTTTAGTGTCAAAGTGGTTGACAAATGGAATGCATTAGGAAGTGATGTGGTGGAGGCTGACTCCATACACAGTTTCAAGTGTAGCTATGAAAGAGCCCAGGTGTACAGGCTCAGGAATCTGTACACCTGTTGATTGACGGTTGAGAGGCGGGACCAAAGAGCCAGAGCTCAACCTCTGCAAGCACAACTAGGTGAGTACGCACACACACACAGGGAGCCGGTGGCCGAGCGAACAGCACGCTATACACGTGATCCTGTGGTCCCGGGTTCGATCCCGGGCACCGGCGAGAAACGATGGGCAGTTTCTTTCACCCTATGCCCCTGTTACCTAGCAGTAAATAAGTACCTGGGAGTTACTCAGCTGTCACGGGCTGCTTCCTGGGGTGTGTGTGTGTGTGTGTGTGTGTGTGCGGTGTGGGGGGAAAAAAAGTAGTAGTAGAAACAGTGTATTGAGTTGAGAGGCGGGCCGAAAGAGTAGAGCTCAACCCCCACAAGCACAACTAGGTGAATACAACTAGGTGAATACACACACACACACACACACACACACACACACACACACACACACACACACACACACACACACACACACACACACACACACACAAAAAAAAAAAAGTAGTTAGTAAACAGTTGATTGACAGTTGAGAGGCGGGCCGAAAGAGCAAAGCTCAACCCCCGCAAAAACACAACTAGTAAACACAAGGAGGAGCTAAAGGAGCTGAACCTCACATCCCTGGAAAACAGAAGAGAAAGGGGAGACATGATAACCACCTACAAAATTCTCAGGGGGTGGATAAAGACAAACTCTTTAGCACGGGTGGAACACGAACAAGGGAATACAGGTGGAAACTTAGTACCCAGATGAGCCACAGAGACGTTAGAAAGAATTTTTTTAGTGTCAGAGTAGTTAATAAATGGAATGCACTAAGAAGTGATGTGGTGGAGGCTGACTCCATACACATTTTCAAATGTAGAGCCCAATAGGCTCAGTAATCTGTACACCAGTTGATTGACAGTTGAGAGGCGGAACCAAGAGCCAAAGCTCAACCCCCGCAAGCACAATTAGGTGAGTACAATTAGGTGAGTACACACACACACACATGGAACAAAATCGAAATAGTTAATTTATACTGGAGTGGGGGGGGGGGGATGAGAGGGGTGAGGATACAACTAGATATCCTACTATTTTTTTTGTTACTGAAAATATGTACATAATTTGTACATTACATTTAAATTTATATATTGTATTATTATTTTAATATTATATTAATATAATTTCTTTCATTTGGGCCTAGGAGCGTCGAACCCCCAACTTCCATAGCGAGAGGCGGCAGCTCTACCTACCACGCTATGAACACCCGCAATAGGGAAGGATCCCACAGGCAACTAACTGCTGCCCAACTGGAACTGTCGGCCTTGGCTGCCACTCATGCCTGGAGGAATTAGGTAATCCACGCCTCAGTCATACAAATGGCTGGTCACGTTGTTGTTGTTGTTTTAGATTTAGCTACTCGGAATGAAATGTCAATGTAGCACGGGCTATGGTGAGCCCGTAATTGAGTTCGGTTATTCGCGAAAACCTTGTTACTCTGATATTTGGGTCAAAGTTTTAAATGGAGGTGGGGTTTCCTCCTTTTTCCCTGTTTCTTTTTCGCTTCTGTTTTAGTTCATTAGCTGGTCACGCCCCAGTCATGACCAGCTAATGACTTTTAACTTTCTGTTTACAAACGAGTATAAACAGTATCAAAACACCTAACCAAGGTATAAAGGCAAAAAATTTTTAATTTATATATATATATATATATATATACAGGAACTTCTTTTCAACAGCTCATAAAACGGAGGAAAGGGTCCTGAAAGATATTGTTAATAGAAACGTTATCCCTACAGACAAAAATCAGAGGATACAACTGACGATTTACTATAAAACCAGAAAAACGGCCAGCCTACTCATGAGAAACTCTCCAGACACAAAGCAGAATGCTTTAAAAGAGACCAACGTCGTCTATGCCTTCAAATGCCCTCTTGGGGACTGTAAGCTCCAAAAAAAACAGTATATAGGCAAGACAACAACATTTCTTTCTAGGCGTTTAACGATGCATAAGCAACAGGACTCCATTAAGGAACATATAATCTCTTCCCCAACCAAACCATCGCCAGAGAAATCCTAGTAAACAACACAGAAATCATCGATAGATACAGCGATAGCAGGCGGCTTGACGTCTGCGAGGCTCTACACATCAAGAAGTCAACACCAGCAATCAACAGCCAATTAATGCACAACTATATTCTACCCACCTCAAGACTCCGCTCCAATATAGAAGCATCAAGAAATATGGACCAATAGGCTTTCTACAAATCACTTCCATTCAATACCCATTGTTTCGTGTTCTGTCTTGTGTTTAGGAATTTAATACCCTATTAATACCACCTCACCCCATCCACCTCACTCAAATGTAGATATAAACAAATCGAAGATGTGTAAGTTCTATTCAGTTGTGTATGTGTAAGCTAAAGTCTTTGAAAATGTAATAAGTTTTACGAAACGCGCTCAAGTGTCGCGTCAGACTAGAAATGAAAATGAATTTTGGAGAATTGATTTTTGAATTACCACCAACAGTGAAAAGAAACGTACGAAAGATCGAGAAAATTCGTGTTAGAATTATTAATCTTACTTTTTCGGTCATATTTAATAATATATATATATATATATATATATATATATATATATATATATATATATATATATATATATATATATATATATATATATATATATATATATATATATGTGAGTTTTCAGTTGCATATTGTCCTGGGGACCATTCAGGCTTGTTCATATATATATATATATATATATATATATATATATATATATATATATATATGAACAAGCCTGAATGGTCCCCAGGACAATATGCAACTGAAAACTCACACCCCAGAAGTGACTCGAACCCATACTCCCAGAAGCAACGCAACTGGTATGTACAAGACGCCTTAATCCACTTGACCATCACGACCGGACATAATGAGGTGATAGCCTAAGCTATTTGAACCACCCCACCGCCGGCACTCGGATAGTAATCTTGGGCATAGCATTTTACCAAATCACCTCATTCTTTGGGGCACACGTGAGGAACACAAATGCGAACAAGCCTGAATGGTCCCCAGGACAATATGCAACTGAAAACTCACACCCCAGAAGTGACTCGAACCCATACTCCCAGAAGCAACGCAACTGGTATGTACAAGACGCCTTAATCGAACATTCAGGCTTGTTCGCATTTGTGTTCCTCACGTGTGCCCCAAAGAATGAGGTGATTTGGTAAAATGCTATGCCCAAGATTACTATCAGAGTGCCGGCGGTGGGGTGGTTCAAATAGCTTAGGCTATCACCTCATTATGTCCGGTCGTGATGGTCAAGTGGATTAAGGCGTCTTGTACATACCAGTTGCGTTGCTTCTGGGAGTATGGGTTCGAGTCACTTCTGGGGTGTGAGTTTTCAGTTGCATATTGTCCTGGGGACCATTCAGGCTTGTTCGCATTTGTGTTCCTCACGTGTGCCCCAAAGAATGAGGTGATTTGGTAAAATGCTATGCCCAAGATTACTATCCGAGTGCCGGCGGTGGGGTGGTTCAAATAGCTTAGGCTATCACCTCATTATGTCCGGTCGTGATGGTCAAGTGGATTAAGGCGTCTTGTACATACCAGTTGCGTTGCTTCTGGGAGTATGGGTTCGAGTCACTTCTGGGGTGTGAGTTTTCAGTTATATATATATATATATATATATATATATATATATATATATATATATATATATATATATATATATATATATATAAACCTACCTTGAGGTTACCTTGAAGTGTTTCCGGGGCTTAGCGTCCCTGCGGACCGGTCGTCGACCAAGCCTCCTTGTTGCTGGACTGGTCAACCAGGCGGCTGCTCGCAGCCTAACGTGTGAGTCACAGCCTGGTTGATCAGGTATCCTTTGGAAATGACGTGGATTACTTAATTCCTCCAAGCTTGAATGATAACTCAGGGAAGGTTTACAGTTTCAGTTGGGCAGCAGTTAGTTACTTGTGGGATCCTTCATTATTGTGGATGTTCATATTACTACCCACTTTTATTGTGGTTGATAATATATATTAATACAATTTTTGTGAGAAACATTGAATTCTGTCGCTTGATAATAAAACTTGTAAACCCCAAATGTTATGTTGTATTCTTCGTTACAAAAACTGTAATGCTGCTTCACCTGTAACATCTCTCTCTTCCTATCCTGATACAAAATACGTCGTCTAGTCTGAAACATAATAATTATTGTATTCTTAACGTTCCTGTATTTCACTTCAGTTTTGATCACTAAAACTTAATCACATCCACTTTAATACAATGTAATATTTTAGGCATACTTTTTAAATAAAATAGGTTCAGTTTATTCTCTTGTTCATTATGCTGATGACACCTCTTGCCCCTAACACTCAACATCATCAACCCATCCTTTGTGGGGAAGGTCTCATCAATATATCGATACGAGGCTTTTTTTCGTGGATCAATAAACTTCACATGTAAGTTTGGGAACATTTCCTGCTCGTTTAACAGACTGTTCTCTCCCGTCACCTCCCTGGCTTGCTGTATCGTTACGAAATTGTGTATGATGTGTGTCCTCGTCCCTGTGTTGCCATGTGTCCCTCGTCCCTGTGTTGACATGTGTCCCTCGTCCCTGTGTTGCCATGTGTCCCTCGTCCCTGTGTTGCCATGTGTCCCTCGTCCCTGTGTTGTCATGTGTCCCTCGTCCCTGTGTTGCCATGTGTCCCTCGTCCGTGTTGCCATGTGTCTCTCGTCCGTGTTGCCATGTGTCCCTAGTCCCTGTGTTGCCATGTGTCCCTCGTCCCTGTGTTGTCATGTGTCCCTCGTCCCTGTGTTGCCATGTGTCCCTCGTCCGTGTTGCCATGTGTCCCTAGTCCCTGTGTTGCCATGTGTCCCTCGTCCCTGTGTTGCCATGTGTCCCTCGTCCCCCCTGTGTTACTAAGTGTCCCTCTAGCCTGTCACCATGAGTCCTTCTCATAGTGTCATTATATATCCCAATTGCCTGTGTCACCATGTTCCCTCCCCCTCTTCTTCCCTGTGTCACTCTGTCCCTTTAGCTTGTGTCTCTGCGTCTCCACCACCTGTCGTTCTTCAGTGTGTTTAAATGTGTCCCCTCTCCGCTATGTATAAGACGTACCACCTTCACAAACGGCTCTTTGTAATTATCAATGTGTGTGTTTACACTTCATGTAAAGGAAAATCTGCCATCAAATTATTATTATTACCAGTAGTTGTGGAGGTAGTACAAGTGGTTGTGGTGTTACATTGTGGACTCGGACTCTGCTGATAGCTGGACTCTTTGGTGATACCTGAAGCCCTTATATGTAATTCAAGGCTCACTGGTGACAGGTGAGGCTCTGCTGTCACGTGAGAGCGGGGCGCAGCGAGGCCTGCCATCAAACTTGTCGTATTAGTGGACACACTGTAAAGTTAGTGTGACAGCTGACAGCTGCCTCAACATCATCCCCCCTCTCTCTCATGCTGCTGACTCATTGGTTGGAGAGAGAGAGAGAGAGAGAGAGAGAGAGAGAGAGAGAGAGAGAGAGAGAGAGAGAGAGAGAGAGAGAGAGAGAGAGAGAGAGAGAGAGAGAGAGAGATATTCTCCTTACTATATGGGATATACAGAGCAGCTTCTAGAGTCGTATAGTTTATTGCAGTTACAGCAACACATGTGACAAAGGAACAATGTGGGTGGAAGGAACTTAGGAGCCAGCAAGCGTGGCTCGCCCGCCCCCTTATCAGCACACCCGCGCAAGACAAGGGGGGGGAGGGGATAAAAGCTTCACATCTGTGTGGTGGCTGTCAATGGTGGCCCCAATGTTGACAAAACAATGGATACAAAACACCTTCCTCCCGCTACCACACTTCCAACTTGCCGGCATTTATTTGAGAAATTCACAAACTATGGTATTCTCCAAAATGTATGTCTTTTTTATACAAAACTAAAACTCTTGACCAGATCTATAATGGCGGATCCCGCTGCTCCTGAGTGGCGAGAGGCGGAGTGCGTGTAGTAATGATGGCAGTAGGCAGCCCGACGCTATGGCGATGACTTGCGTCTTGGCGCTACTCTTCCATCTCATACCTGGGCCGAATGGTCCTCTAGCAGCGCCAGGAGAGGCTTACCCTCTCGTGCCCGTGGGTGTGTGTGTGTGGGTGGGGGGGGGGGAGGGATGATACCGGAAGACACTGGTCCTATGGAGGTTATCTACTGTGAAAGGTACAACCAAACTTGTTCTGAAAAGGCTACAGATCCTATCTGAAAAGATGAGGTCAGAATAATAAAGCAAGGTCTTTGGGGAGAGAGAGAGAGAGAGAGAGAGAGAGAGAGAGAGAGAGAGAGAGAGAGAGAGAGAGAGAGAGAGAGAGAGAGAGAGAGAGAGAGAGAGAGAGAGACTGGAACTAGGAAGGATGTGTAAACAGTTGAAGTGCTTCTTCTAAGTAGGATGTGCTGCGTGGGATGAGGTTGTTGGTGTGGTTGTGGTAGTTGGTGTGGTTGTGGTAGTGTTGATTGCAGAGCTGTTAATAGTGACAAACAGTTAATGTTTGTTATGACAGTTGGCGGTGATTGCTGTAGCTATATTTCTTATGGTATTGGTAGTTATGATAATCGTTGTGGTAGTGACAATGAAGAGGGTTTTGGTGGTAGTTTTTCTGTTGATGGTGATAGTGATTTAGATTACGTTGTTACCGAGGCTTTCTGTGGTAGTGATGAAGAGTGATCACTATCAGGGTGGACGGTAGCACCACCTCCTGCTACTGTCCTCGCCACAGCTACACACACACTCCAGCAGACAGGTAAACAGTCCAACACATCTCAACACAGTTTCTGCAAGTGTATGTGAGTAGCTAGTGTGGCGGGCCCGGGAGCTGGGAGGAGAGATGTGCAAGGTGTGGCTTGTGGTCGACCATATCGAGGTGATGGTGGTGTGAAGGGGGTGGTAGCATATGGTGGGGGGCGTGCGTGGGCGCCATTTGTGACTTGGGTTCGAGGAGGTCGACGGTTGGCAGCGGGACGGGTCCTGGTTCCCGCTCGCGGTGGTAGCGGGAGATGTGCGAGAGGAGAGAGTTGCGCGAGGAGTACTCCTTGGAGCAGTGGGGGCAGGGCAGGCGCTGGGGGCCCGAGTGGCGGTCCTCCATGTGTGTCCTGAGGATGTACTTGTTGGAGCACACGCGCCCGCACACCGGGCAGCTCACTGGCGCCCGGCACGGAAACCTTTCTCCGCCGCCCGTCGCCGCCGCCGCCGCCACGCCGCCGTCGCCTCCGACACCGCCGCCACCTGAAACAACACCACCACCTCGTACAGCCGCCATCGTTACAAGTAACACAAACCCACCTACCGGCGCCCTCACACACCACCTGGCAACTAAACAGCTGTGATCTACAACATACAACAAACACCACAACATCCTGAGCATTAAGACGCCATACTGAGGGAAGCAGAGTTTGTTAGTCCCCACGCCGCTGTACACAACCCACACAA
Source organism: Procambarus clarkii (assembly GCF_040958095.1). NCBI lineage: Eukaryota > Metazoa > Arthropoda > Malacostraca > Decapoda > Cambaridae > Procambarus > Procambarus clarkii. Next base: position 9,704,069 of record NC_091173.1, read on the forward strand.
CTACAACCTCGTTAACCACAACCATCAGCCCGTCACTATTGACGTGGGTCCTGGCCGACACAGACGCTCCGGCCGTACCGCTCCACCCTCCAGTCCTTCCAAGGGTGGTCAGGCCTCCTGTTGGGGACTTTTTGTGTATTTTCCGTCTTTATAAAATGAAGCTGGACCATGATGACAATATCGTTGACAGGAGGCATACATGGTGTTGCATCAGCTCAATATTATGGTCGAGACACAAGGCAGCCCGGTGTGATTCTTGCCTTTCGCCGCTTCGTTAAACTGTGAATGTGTATGTATGTATGTATGTATGTATGTATGTATGTATGTATGTATGTATGTATGTATGTATGTATGTATGTATGTATGTATGACAGTGTCAGACCACGGAGGAAAATTGAAACAGGAATTTCCTTAAGTACTTTCGTATATTAATAAATCTTCAGAAGGAGACTATGTATGTATGTATGTATGTATGTATGTATGTATGTATGTATGTATGTATGTATGTATGTATGTATGTATGTATGTGTGTCTTCACCTAATTGTCCTTGCGAGGGTTGAGCTCTGGCTCTTTGGTCCCGCCAAAGTGTGCGTGTGTGTGTGTGTGTATACACAGTTTGCTCTACCTGTAAGAAATCACACTAATGTGATATATATATATCAACGAGAAAATAAATTGGAGCGCTGAGATGACTGGAACTAGCGGCACCTTACCCTTGTACCATCACGTGGTATAAATATACAACCTGGGATTCCACTAAATTTACGGGCTATTCATGCCCGTGCCACCTCTTGGTTGGCTTAATCTTAATCAATCTTCCACTAAATCCCCAGGACGTCTGGAGACTTCTATAAAAGCCAGTCCATGCTTCACATATAACCCCTCAAACACTCTGGTGAAGACTTCCTCTCCAACCACCATTTGGTCACCACTTGGCCCGGGAGACATCTCCCGTCACGCTGGGTGCAGTTGCGCCTCCACAGATCTCCAGTATCATCTTTTGATACTGGTAATGGCTCGAAAGGGCCACCACTTACGGGCTATTCATGCCCGTGCCACCTCTTGGGTGGCTTAATCTTCATCAATCAATCAATCAGAATATGTACAGACATCTCCCGTCACGCAGGGTGCAGTCGCACCTCCACAGATCTCCAGTATCATCTATTGATACTGGAAATGGCTCAAAAGGGCCACCACTTATGGGCTATTCATGCCCAAGCCACCTTTTGGGTGGCTTAATCTTCTCTCTCTCTCTCTCTTCCTCATCACCACCGGGAGACATCTCCCGTCACGCTGGGTGCAGTCGCACCTCCACAGGTCTCCAGTATCATCTATTGATACTGGTGATGGCTCAAAAGGGCCACCACTTACGAGCTATTCATGCTCGTGCCACCTTTTGGGTGGCTTCATCTTCATCTTAACATATTCACAAGGGAAACATCTCCCATCATGCAGGGTGCATTCGCACCTCCACAGATCTCCAGTATCAGCTCTTGATACTGGTAATGGCTTAAAAGGGCCACCACTTACGGGCTATTCATGCCCGTGCCACCTTTTGGGTGGCTTAATCTTCATCAATCAATCAATCTGGTGAAGGTAAAGTAGATCATCAGCCTACACTCCACCTTCACATACACAAACAAATCACATAGTGACAACTTGTCCTCTTAAAAATAACGTCGCTTTTGGCCGTTTACCCGTATGGCCGAAAGTGGATGTAATTTGAAAATGAAAAAATGAAAATAAATTTGGGATTTTATTTTTCAACAACAGTAAGTTAAGGGTCCTCTGGTAGGTTAGGTGGACAGGAAATTCTCATAAAGTTTCAAAACGTCATGAAAAACGTTAATTGAAAGTTTCCTCTCTTAACCTTACCGAGTAGTCCGGACGACTCAAGCAGAAACGGGACAGTTCGTCACTTTTATGAGTCGATTTCATTTCAAATTACACTGGGGGACATCTGTTACGCAGGGTGCAGTCGCACCTCCACAGATCTCCAGTATCATCTATTGATACTGATAATGGCTCAAAAAGGCAACCACTTACGGGCTAATCATGCCCGTGCCACCTTTTGGGTGGCTTAATCTTCGTCAATCAATCATCAATTTCAAATTACGTCCACTTTTGGCCATAGCGCACATACGAGAGAAAAGCGCACTCTCCTCTCCGGACTCGCAAAGCCCCCAAGTGACTCCTTAAAGAAAGCGTTTGGCCCAGATAGTGACAGCCTCCTTCCCGCCTCTCTAAATGGATTAAAGATAAACTATTGAGCAACGTGGTGCGTCACACATGTATTAACAAGTACAAGACTTCCCAGAGGCCAGAAACCCTGCTGGGTTGTTGATCCTGTCACTTGTACCGACAAGAAACTGGGCTGCAATCTACTGTCCAAAGGGGCATACATTTTTAAACCACAAGAGATCAACATTCAACAGCCCATAAGATTACCTTTCGAAAACGTTTTGAGCTTAGTCATCTTCATGTTACTTCTAGTAGAAATTGGAGATAAACTTCTTGATACTGTCGTTAGAAAGCAAATCTCCGGCATTTGTCGAAGATCCGCTGAATGTCGAATATTAGTTAATATTCTACATTAAGCATCTTCCAAGTCAGTCAGGAATTTTGTGGTGAAGGTGCAGCAAAACTCTCCCACGGAATACTCAAGTTCTCTAACATATATATCTATCTGCCTTAAGGAGCTAGGACTCTGGCTCAAATTCAAGAATCAAGTCTACAGCAGGACTGACGCGCCCATCGTTTTATGCAGTATTCTGCAGACATGTTAAACATGCGACCCGCATGCGGCCCTTTGCAAGCACACCTGCGGCCTGCACAAAGAATACTGTAACTTGGTCATTTAACGGCCAAAATCGCAGTTGTTATCATTTCAACTATCATCTTTTAATAGATTTCAAAAGCACAAAAGAAACACGAATGCAGCTGTGAGGCACGCGAGTTAAGACTTTTAAAAACAGACATGACCTTAACTGTTAAGCTGGCCTAATTTCGTTTCAGTTTTTTAACCGGTGATTTTGTTTCGGAGAACAAGGCTGACAGGTAAACACTTGTCATTTCTGATCAACGTGGGAACTGCACAGACATTTCAGCCAGACAAAGCAAAAACAGTCATTCAAAAAAAGGTGTCAAACCTCAGGACAAAACACAAAAAATTATTGAATAGTCGTAAATAAATGTGCATTTTGAACTGTTGTAATTTGTGTAAAATGAATTTGTTGCTGTTGTATAGAAGTCTTTGTTGTCGTTTAAAACTTCGTTTTTATTTTCTGCTGTTAAACTACTTCATTACTTTGCATTCGTGAATACTGCTAGCTACTAAACTATTTGTATGCACATTGTATGTTTCTAAGTTTAAGTACTAACAATACTCTGCAATAATTTTGATTAAATGACTTCAATTAGTTGTGATGAGTGGCCCTCGTGACAACACAAATGTGGCCCATATGGCCCTTGGGGGACCCTCAGTTTGACACGCATGAATTATACGTCACAATTCATGTGACATTTCATGTGTGACACTACATATATGTGACACTTTCTTGAAATCTGAGTGATATAATACAAGGCTTTCCATTTGCGAATCACAAATTTGTTCTCTCTCTCTCTCTCTCTCTCTCTCTCTCTCTCTCTCTCTCTCTCTCTCTCTCTCTCTCTCTCTCTCTCTCTCTCTCTCTCTCTCTCTCTCTCTCTCTCTCTCTTAGAAATATTTCCAAGGTACAAGTAGCGTGCACGCATTATTGGCATTAATATGTAATTGCTAGCGTTATCTATACTGCCGTTATTATTGTTAAAAATGACACATAATTCCTTATTATTATTGTCATTATTGTATCCTACAAGAGTATCGGCTGACATATGTGCCTCCTAGAGCAAGATAAAGTGCTCGAGTAATGCGTACACTAAGCTAATACCTCCAATTACATACGTTTAAGCAATTATAAACGTACAATAACTTATACAAATATATTATTATTATTATGATAATGGTGGCAGGCGAGGGGCCGGTGTGACCTGGTCTCCCGCCCACCGTCCAGCAGGTGGCCGGTGTGACCCGGTCTCCCGCCCACCGTCCAGCAGGTGGCCGGGGTGACCCGGTCTCCCGCCCACCGTCCAGCAGGTGGCCGGTGTGACCCGGTCTCCCGCCCACCGTCCAACAGTTCCATACAATGTTCCGACTCAGCTATTTTCCCTGGACAAACTTGGCGGCCATTAAGGATACTTCGTTAACCCTCTTAGACCAGACGACCAACCGGGAGGCCTGTGTCGCAGACCGGGCCGCGGGGTCGTTGATTCCCGGAACTCCCACAAGGTAGCCACAAGATAGGTAGGTAGACTCCTGATGTTTATATCTGTGAAGCTCTTTATCATTTTCGGAATATTTTAATGTATCTCTCGCTTCACGTTCTTTGCTCATAGTTACCTCACGCTTGTAATCGACTTACACTTCCTAGGCAACTCCTCACACACACACACACACACACACACACACACACACACACACACACACACACACACACCGGTGAGCGTGAGGATAGCCGGTGGGTGTGAGGGCGCCAGTGGCTGTATAGATAGCATGCTGTACACGTAATCCTGTGGCCCGGGTTCGATTCCCGGCGTCGGAGAGAAAAAATGTGCAGAGTTTCTTTCTGATGCCCCTGTTACCTAGCAGAAATAGGTTAACTGGGAGTTAGACAGATGTTACGGGCTGCTTCCTCTGTGTGTGTGTGTGTGTGTGTGTGTGTGTGTGTGTGTGTGTGTGTGTGTGTGTGTGTGTGTGTGTGTGTGTGTGTGTGTGTGTGTAAACTCGTGACGTATGCAAGTGACGACGAGCCTGGTACCAGACTTGCGAGGACTGAACTGTGAGGCAGCGAACCTCACCTCACTTGAAGACACGGAATCCAGGAGACATAATAATGTTCAATTTCAGGCAGGGTAGGACAATGGGATATGCTGAGTATAATGGCGCCTTAGTTATCTTGAGATGATTTCGGGGCTTTAGCGTCCCCGCGGCCCGGTCCTCGACCAGACCTCCTTCATGTTACACCCCCCCCCCTACGGGAAGCAGCCTGTAGCAGTTGTCTAACTCCCAGGAACCTATTTTACTGCTAGGTAACAGGGGCATCAGGGTGAAAGAAACATTTTGCCCATTTGTCTCCGCCTCCGCCGGGGATCGAACCCGGAACCTCAGGACTACGAATCCGAAGCGCTGTCTACCCAGCTGTCAGGCGCCCTAACGCCTATGGTTAGGCGCCATGGACGGAAACTTGAGACGCAGATGTGTCACAGAGATGCTAGAACCAACTTTTATAGGGTATAAGTTGAGTAAATAGAGTAGATTAGCAGCGATAGATAATACAACTGCAATAAGTTATTTAAAACGTGACGGTAGTCACTCGATCGACAGCTGATAAGGCGGGGCCCAGGAGTTAAGTCTCAACCCAACACACACACACACATGTTGGTGAATACATACACACAAGTATAAGCAGCTTAAGCCAATAGTCATCAAGAACTACAAGATGGCCAAGAGACGACTGGAACCAGAGTTCAGACATAATGGATCGCCTGGGTATAGGGTTCCAGGCGATCAATGACATGAGTGACGCTTGAACAACAAGGGTGAAGAAGGTGGCTGGAGGGTGGCTGGAGGGTGGCTGGAGGGTGGCTGGAGGGTGGCTGGAAGGTGGCTGGAAGGTAGCTGGAAGGTGGCTGGAGGGTGGCTGGAAGGTGGCTGGAAGGTGGCTGGAGGAGTGGCTGGAGGGTGTGTGGAGGGTGGCTGGAAGGTGGCTGGAGGGTGGCTGGAAGGTGGCTGGAGGGTGACTGGAGGGTGGCTGGAAGGTGGCTGGAGGGTGGCTGGAAGGTGGGTGGAGGGTGGCTGGAGGGTGGCTGGAGGGTGGCTGGAAGGTGGCTGGAGGGTGGCTGGAAGGTGGCTGAAGGGTGGCTGGAAGGTGGCTGGAGGGTGGCTGGAGGGTGGCTGGAGGGTGGCTGGAGGGTGGCTGGAAGGTGGCTGGAGGGTGGCTGGAAGGTGGCTGGAGGGTGGCTGGAGGGTGGCTGGAAGGTGGCTGGAGGGTGGCTGGAAGGTAGCTGGAAGGTGGCTGGAGGGTGGCTGGAGGGTGGCTGGAAGGTGGCTGGAGGGTGGCTGGAGGGTGGCTGGAAGGTGGCTGGAGGGTGGCTGGAAGGTGGCTGGAAGGTGAGTGGAGGGTGGCTGGAAGGTGAGTGGAGGGTGGCTGGAAGGTGGCTGGAAGGTGGCTGGAAGGTGGCTGGAGGGTGGCTGGAAGGTGGCTGGAGGGTGGCTGGAAGGTGGCTGGAGGGTGGCTGGAAGGTGGCTGGAAGGTGGCTGGAGGGTGGCTGGAAGGTGGCTTGAAGGTGGCTTGAAGGTGGCTGGAGGGTGGGTGAAGGGTGGGTGGAAGGTGGGTGGAGGGTGGGTGGAGGGTGGGTGGAAGGTGGCTAGAGGGTGGTCGGAGGGTGGGTGGAGGGTGGCTGGAAGGTGGCTGGAGGGTGGCTGGAGGTGGGTGGAAAGAGAGAGCGAGAGGTGGGCAGGAGAGGTCGGGTCACCTGGGTCACAGGGGAGAACACAACCTCGAGGAAGACAAAGGAGGTCTGGCAGCTTCCCGTAGAATGAGGGACTCTGCACCACGAGCAAAGTCCTGGTGCAGAGTCCCTTCACTCTAAGACTCGAGTCCTGTGACGCACAAAAGACAGAGATGAAGGGCAGTTCACCGAGGGAGCCAATCTAACCTGTTCCCATGTTCTCAACGGCTACCATACTTGTCTATAAGAGCTTGCAAACACTGAGTATACCCTATATGTCTTTTTTTTAACACGTTCGACAACATCCCTAAGATCTCATTCGGACCAGGTCTATGTAATGGTCACCTTCAGACCAAGACGGCTTAAAGGGTCTTCGGACTATAAGATTTCAATACATCAATCAAGTTTACCAATAATTTTGAGCACTTTTTCCAGCTTTGGTTAATTCCTAAGGGTTGTGTTGAGTATTAGAACACTCTCAATATAATAATGTGTAATAAAAATAATAACACGAGGAGTTTTCCGTGTTATTTTCTATATCTTGTGTGGTTGAGTGGTAACTCCTGAAGCATTTTCAAAGTTGAGAAGCCTAGTGTAATAAAGTATAACCTTCTCTTACCATGTCTCTTGGCTTTTATTATGATTATTTCCTTCTCATTCTTATTTGTTCTTTAATTTACTGTCTTCTTTTGTTTCGTATTTCTGAATTTCTATTCTATTTTAACTTTTAACCTTTTCTTCTATTGTTTTTCCTCTTTGTTTTTTTCTTTGTTCCAGAGTGTGACTGCAGAGCCGCGCGTGGCGCCCCACCCTGGCCCCAGTCCCACCCCAGTACACAGGGCCCCAGTCCCACCCCAGTACACAGGGCCCCAGTCCCACCCCAGTACACAGGGCCCCAGTCCCACACCAGTACACAGGGCATCAGTCCCACACCAGTACACAGGGCCCCAGTCCCACACCAGTACACAGGACCCCAGTCCCACACCAGTACACAGGGCCCCAGTCCCACACCAGTACACAGGACCCCAGTCCCACACCAGTACACAGGACCCCAGTCCCACACCAGTACACAGGACCCCAGTCCCACACCAGTACACAGGACCCCAGTCCCACACCAGTACACAGGGCCCCAGTCCCACACCAGTACACAGGGCCCCAGTCCCACACCAGTACACAGGGCATCAGTCCCACACCAGTACACAGGACCCCAGTCCCACACCAGTACACAGGGCCCCAGTCCCACACCAGTACACAGGACCCCAGTCCCACAACAGTACACAGGACCCGTCCCACACCAGTACACAGGGCCCCAGTCCCACACCAGTACACAGGGCCCCAGTCCCACACCAGTACACAGGGCCCCAGTCCCACACCAGTACACAGGACCCCAGTCCCACACCAGTACACAGGACCCCAACCCACACCAGTACACAGGGCCCCAGTCCCACACCAGTACACAGGGCCCCAGTCCCACACCAGTACACAGGGCATCAGTCCCACACCAGTACACGGGACCCCAGTCCCACACCAGTACACAGGACCCCAGTCCCACACCAGTACACAGGGCCCCAGTCCCACACCAGTACACAGGGCCCCAGTCCCACACCAGTACACAGGACCCCAGTCCCACACCAGTACACAGGACCCCAGTCCCACAACAGTACACAGGACCCCAGTCCCACACCAGTACACAGGGCCCCAGTCCCACACCAGTACACAGGGCCCCAGTCCCACACCAGTACACAGGACCCCAGTCCCACACCAGTACACAGGGCCCCAGTCCCACACCAGTACACAGGTCCCTAGTCCCACACCAGTACACAGGACCCTAGTCCCACACCAGTACACAGGACCCTAGTCCCACAACAGTACACAGGGCCCCAGTCCCACTGCAGTACACAGGTCCCTAGTCCCACAACAGTACACAGGGCCGTAATCCCACACCAGTACACAGGGCCCCAGTCCCACACCAGTACACAGGGCCCCAGTCCCACACCAGTACACAGGGCCCCAGTCCCACACCAGTACACAGGGCCCCAGTCCCACACCAGTACACAGGGTCCCAGTCCCACACCAGTACACAGGGCCCCAGTCCCACACCAGTACACAGGGCCCCAGTCCCACACCAGTACACAGGGCCCCAGTCCCACACCAGTACACAGGGCCCCAGTCCCACACCAGTACACAGGGCCCCAGTCCCACACCAGTACACAGGGCCGTAATCCCACCCAAAACCTGTGCCAGAATTAAACTTATGACGTCACTGTGACGTCACACACCTTGTGTATGCCATGCACAAAAGAAATGTTGATCTCTTGTTTTGTTTTGGTTGGGTTTACGTCATTAAAAAGAGGACCGATTACGTAGACAAGGAGCGTTCCTCGGGTGTGAGTTTTACTCGTTCCAAGAATACAAGCATAGTTACAGGTATAAACGCTACTAAAGCTATGTGGCAGGATCCAAGAGCTTGATCTAGCTCCCCGTAGGCACAATCAGGGAATACATGAGAGCCCAATATGCTGAGGAACCTGTACACCAGTCGATTAATTGCTCAAAGGCGGGATCAATGAGCTCTAGGTTTTCTCCCGTCCCCCCCCTGCAAGAACAATTAGGTCAGTACACATCACTCCCCCTTCAGAGGCGGACTCCCCTAATGGTGGCAATGTAAGACAAAAGGTAAAACAGATCTTGACTTTGTTTTCATTTTTTCAACGAGCAGTCAGCTTACTGGATACTTCATCCTGAGTGAACAGATTATCTGCAAAGTTCACGAATTACTTTTGATAATTACAATATTTAGCGGCAGCATATCTGGTAGTGAATGTGTAAGATGATGGTGAGCTGAGAGGGACACGGCTGAGTGGTGTTGGGGGGAGGGGGTGATGCTCTGACCTCAGGTCTGTGTGGCTGGGAGGGGGTGGGGGGGGGAGCCACCCCAGGGGTAGGAGGGAAGGGGATGAGAACGAATAAAAGAAAAGAGTAGAAGGAAAGGGGGGGGGAGGGAGGGAGAGAGGGAGGGAGGGAGGGAGGGAGGGAGGGAGGGAGAGAGAGAGAGAGAGAGAGAGAGAGAGAGAGAGAGAGAGAGAGAGAGAGAGAGAGAGAGAGAGAGAGAGAGAGAGAGAGAGAGAGAGAGAGAGAGAGAGAGGGAGGGAGGGAGGGAGGGAGGGAGGGAGGGAGGGAGGGGAAGAGAGAGAGAGAGAGAGAGAGAGAGAGAGAGAGAGAGAGAGAGAGAGAGAGAGAGAGAGAGAGAGAGAGAGAGAGAGAGAGAGAGAGAGAGAGAGAGGGAGAGAGGGAGGGAGGGAGGGAGGGGAAGGGAGGGAGGGAGGGGAAGAGAGAGAGAGAGAGAGAGAGAGAGAGAGAGAGAGAGAGAGAGAGAGAGAGAGAGAGAGAGAGAGAGAGAGAGAGAGAGAGAGAGAGAGAGAGAGAGAGAGAGGAACAGATTCTTCCATCCCATCACACATGATGGGATGGAAGAAGACGGGAGGGCAGCATGCACAAGAGGGTGACTAACATCAGAGAGGAAGGGGAGAGAACAAGGGTGGAGAGAGAAACAGTGAGTGCAGGAGGTGGAGGGGGAGAGAAGGGGGATAAGAAAAGAGGTCAGAGAAAAGTGAGGAACAAAGAGTGGGGGAGAGGAGAGCGGGAGGGAGGGGTTCAGCCCCACCTCCCACTACTCCCACTACACACTCCCTCGCCTCACGCACCGACACGCATACAATACACTACAAAATAATGTACTACACTTCAATACAAACTAAAGTAACTCAATAAACTTCACTACAAAATACTCCATTGCAAAATAAAACACAGTAAAACATATACTGTACAAGGTATGGGAGCGATGGCAGGCAGGCACAGAATCTGTACACCAGTTGATTGACAGGTGAGAGGTGGGACCAAAGAGACAAAGCCCAACCCCCGCAAACACAATTCGGTGAGTACAACTAACCCCAGAACACTAAAGAGCTTCCAGGCCAGGCCAGCCACCTGGGCATCACGTTGAGTGACACCGCCTGCACACTGCACACTTAATCTCCTCACTCAAGACAGTTAAGCAAATCCCAGCTGCGTCTGGCTACAAGTGACACCCTCCTGGGGAGCTTCTTCCTATTTGGGAGGTTGTATTTGTCCATGTCTTTTCCACGTCACATTTTTATCATATACAGGTACATGTGCATTTATGGAGCTGCGCTAGACCTGGAGCATGCCCGGGAGAGGGGAGAGGGAGTTCTTCTACTCCCCGAGCCCGGCCTGAACCCAGGCTCGACTTGTGATAACGTGGTCCAACAGGCTGTTGCTTGGAGTGGCCCGCAGGCCCACAAATCCACTATAGCCTGGTTGGTCCGGCACATCGTGCAAGAACCTGCCCGACCTCTTGAATACCTCCACCTTCGTTCCGGCAATATTTCTATAGCTTGCTGGGAGGGTGTTGAACAGCCGTGAACCCACGATGTTAAGAGAGTGCTTTCTGATTGTGCCTATGGCACCTCTACCCCTCAATGGTTCTGTTCTGCATTTCCTTCCGTATCTTTCGCTCCAGTATGTTGTTATTCTACTGTGCATATTTGGGACCTGGCCCTCCAGTATCTTCCATGTATATATTAAATGATATGTTTCTCGTCTACTTTCTAGAGAGTACATTTTGAGAGCTATGAGACGGTGCCAATAATTCAGATGTTTTATCGTTTCTATGCGTGCCGTATATGTTCCCTGTATTCCCTCTAACGTGAGTACGAGCAATATTGAAGTCGGGACAGCACCAGTGATTGAAATAGTGTTAGCATTGCTGTGGGGTCCCTGGATTTGAACGTAGTCAATATGAAGGGGGTTACATAGTGTGTCAAGAACTAGCTACGTGATGCTAAAAATCCCCATCTCACAGGGATGGTTACAGGGCCCCTGTGATCAGTAGCCTGCACTGGAAAAGTTATCCTCAAGAACACGGGAGTTAACAAGGTGATTGCAAAGTTTCAGAAACCTCATGTATTCACCTAGTTGTGCTTGCGGGGGTTAAGCTCTGCTCATTCGGCAGAGCCCTTCATGTCTGAAGGATTCGATAACTGGGCATTCAATACTGTAGTGTGTGCGAGATAATGACTAGTTCCTGCACAGAGCTGTGCAGGATTGGGAGATTCATCACCTGTAGTCACCAGCCACAGATAACGGTAGCCATCTGCTATATGTAACGGTAATCCAACCAGGGCAGCACAGTCTGGTGGACAATTTGTGCTGCTCATATACATAGGAGTCAGATCTAAACAAATTATAGTTTTTTATACGGATGCTTTCAGGCCTTCAGGAGTCAGTAATTTGTCTCCTATATGAGACCTGAGTGTTTTGAAGCATATAGTGTTAACATCAGAGATGTGGATATCTGGGTGGAGTTGAACTTCATCCATGCTGCCCCTCAGCACCTCGCCTGGATGTTCTTAACTCTGGATAGCGCCAACCAATTACGACTATAATGCACCTGGAAGGGGTTAGAATATAGATTTAGGATGGGACGGGGGGAAGCAATGGTGCCCAACCATTCGGACAGTCGGGGATTGAGCGCAGACGTACCTGAAGCGAGACCATCGCTCTACCGTCCAGCCCAAGTGGTTGGGATGGACGGTAGAGCTCTTAGGAAATGAAACGCTCTATTAAATTAATCTTAAGAATTTAAAACCCCTTCACTCATTGTTTTAACAATAAAACACTACACGAATATCACTTATGAAACAAAAGCGACCTCATACTTGAGAACAAAAACAACAACAATACATAGTTCATGATGTTCAACAACATGAACCTCCCTACGAGCGACAACTGGCAACTATCTCCAGGCTTTAATATGTACACAGACTTTTGTTAAGGAAATTCCCCGACTCCCGTGCATCTGGGTGGTGTTGGGCTATGAACCTCTCGAGGGATATTAAGGCCACCACAGTACCTTACTGACCAGCAAGTATATTTCTGTCCTCAACATAGTCTAGGTCAAAATTAAACTTTCAGTGTATATACACAAAGAAATGGCGTACACCTCTGGGTGTACCCCATTTCTGGGTATACATATCCCTCCTCTCGTGGAAGAAAGAGTGCGCTTCAAGTTTCCCCCAGAGTCCCGTGTCCAAGTCTCCGGGCGGCCATCTTGCCGGGATGGGCTCGGGGCTGCGTCTACCTATTGATTTATCTCTATATGTGGGGTGCGCCTCCCTCGCCCCTTGTAAGGAAACCCAACTGCGCCTCCCTTTCTCCCTTTATTACACCGGATCTCAAACCACATCTTACACGTACAAGGACAAAAATTAACTTTTTTTTTTGTAAACACATTTAGTAAGCTTCAGGCAAACAGGTATTATTTCACCTACAAGGAACTCTTACTCATACACGAACAGACAGGCACAGGCAGAAGTGGCGAGGAGAGGTATAATGTATGAGGGAAGTCAACCCATGCAACACTACATGTGAGTCAAAACACACAATTTAACTACTTAAGGTAAAAGTAGAAACGCTTGGAGTGACTGTGCACATGCGGCTCAGGCTTGGGTAGAAATATTACTGGGAATATGGAGTAGGTGTTCATGATAATGACACCAAGTGTAAGCTATGTGGTGTGTTAAGGTCTCACACCTTCACTCATTATGTTCTGGATTCTCCGTTGATTAATGTATATAGAAACACTGAGATAAAGACTGTTCCTGAACAAATTGCCTGGATGTGTCACAACGGAAAGGTTGATGATATTCTGGAGAGATACAAGAATTCTGCACCAAGATTGTAACCTTTTGTTGAATTGTCTGAATGTCTATTGCAAATTGTCTGTGTACCTAGTCATAAATGTATTTGTGTGTACGTCTGGTAACATACTGCATGTGTAAAGGAAGAAATGTATATGTTTATCACTCAGAATGTTCAGTAATATGCTTTTTGTTTGTGATGTGTGTCTATATACATATATAAATATATATAAACACGTTGTACTGAACGGGGTGAGAATTGATTGAGCTACCTCATCCCTTTGTGTGTATTTATACCTCAATAAACTTATTTGAATTTCAATACACGAACACCTCAACCCACACCCCCCTCCCTCCCCACACACACAAACTGAACCTATGCCAACAAATGGTCTCTACCCTCACAAGAGGATCTACAGTGCTGCTTCTCCTCGTCAACAACAAGGGTGATGGCGGTGGCGGTCTGTCAGTGCAGCAAACCTAAATCAGTAATGTTTACTGCTGGACGATATAGAGAATTCGACTGTCGCAGCTCTGCCTGGGCTTACCTGATGACTGCCTGGTCCGAGGCTGTATGTCCTCGTAGCCCACAGTCCCACACAGCCATCACAGCCTGGCTGATACCCTAACGCCAGCGGAAACTTGACCAGTCTCTTGAAAACTTGCACCGTTATTCAAGCGACATTACGTTGGTGGGAGGTGGAAGACCTCAGATCTTCACGGTGTCCCCTCCTAACTGTGCTTAAGGCGCCCTCGACTTTCATTGCAAATGTTTTACATTTGTTATCCTATTTCTCATTTCTGTATGTTGTAATTTTAGAGTTCAGGTTTGGGTTGTGGCCTACCAGGGTGTGTTGTAGAGTTCGTGACACTCTCATTTGTAACTGGCAGTTGCTCTTCTACTCTTCAATATGTGTAATGGCAGTTGTGGTGTGTGGGGTGGAAGTTGCGAGATGTCAGCTGGAGATATCAGCGAGTCAGGCAAGGAAGTGAACAGAGGAAGGCAGGAGGTCACTGAGGAAGGCAGGAGAGGTCACCGAGGAAGGCAGGAGAGGTCACCGAGGAAGGCAGGAGAGGTCACTGAGGAAGGCAGGAGAGGTCACCGAGGAAGGCAGGAGAGGTCACTGAGGAAGGCAGGAGAGGTCACCGAGGAAGGCAGGAGAGGTCACCGAGGAAGGCAGGAGAGGTCACCGAGGAAGGCAGGAGAGGTCTCTGAGGAAGGCAGGAGGTCACTGAGGAAGGCAGGAGAGGTCAGCGAGGAAGGCAGGAGAGGTCACCGAGGAAGGCAGGAGAGGTCACTGAGGAAGGCAGGAGAGGTCTCTAAGGAAGGCAGGTCACTGAGGAAGGCAGGAGAGGTCACTGAGGAAGGCAGGTCACTGAGGAAGGCAGGTCACTGAGGAAGGCAGGAGAGGTCACTGAGGAAGGCAGGAGAGGTCACTGAGGAAGGCAGGTCACTGAGGAAGGCAGGAGAGGTCACTGAGGAAGGCAGGAGAGGTCACTGAGGAAGGCAGGAGAGGTCACTGAGGAAGGCAGGTCACTGAGGAAGGCAGGAGAGGTCACCGAGTCAGGCACTAGAGGTCACTGAGGAAGGCAGGAGAGGTCTCTGAGGAAGGCAGGAGAGGTCACTGAGGAAGGCAGGAGAGGTCACCGAGTCAGGCACTAGAGGTCACTGAGGAAGGCAGGAGAGGTCTCTGAGGAAGGAAGGAGAGGTCACTGAGGAAGGCAGGAGAGGTCACTGAGGAAGGCAGGAGAGGTCACCGAGTCAGGCACTAGAGGTCACTGAGGAAGGCAGGAGAGGTCACTGAGGAAGGCAGGAGAGGTCACTGAGGAAGGCAGGAGAGGTCACCGAGTCAGGCACTAGAGGTCACTGAGGAAGGCAGGAGAGGTCACTGAGGAAGGCAGGAGAGGTCACTGAGGAAGGCACTAGAGGTCACTGAGGAAGGCAGGAGAGTTCACTGAGGAAGGCAGGAGAGGTCACAGAGGAAGGCAGGAGAGGTCACTGAGGAAGGCAGGAGAGGTCACTGAGGAAGGCAGGAGAGGTCACAGAGGAAGGCAGGAGAGGTCACTGAGGAAGGCAAAAGAGGTCACTGAGGAAGGCAAGAGAGGTCACTGAGGAAGGCAGGAGAGTTCACTGAGGAAGGCAGAAGAGGTCACTGAGGAAGGCAGGAGAGGTCACTGAGGAAGGCAGGAGAGGTCACTGAGGAAGGCAGGAGAGGTCACTGAGGAAGGCTGGAGAGGTCACTGAGGAAGGCACTAGAGGTCACTGAGGAAGGCAGGAGGTCACCGAGGAAGGCAGCAGAGGTCACTGAGGAAGGCACTAGAGGTCACCGAGGAAGGCAGGAGAGGTCACCGAGGAAGGCAAAGAGGTCACTGAGGAAGGCAGGAGAGGTCACCGAGGAAGGCAAAAGAGGTCACTGAGGAAGGCAGGAGAGGTCACTGAGGAAGGCAGGAGAGGTCACCGAGGAAGGCAGGAGAGGTCACCGAGGAAGGCAGGAGAGGTCACCGAGGAAGGCAGCAGAGGTCACTGTGGAAGGCAGGAGAGGTCACCGAGGATGGCAGGAGGTCACTGTGGAAGGCAGGGGAGGTCACTGAGGAAGGCAGGAGAGGTCACTGAGGAAGGCAGGAGAGGTCACTGAGGAAGGCAGGAGAGGTCACTGAGGAAGGCAGGAGAGGTCACTGAGGAAGGCAGGAGAGGTCACTAAGGAAGGCAGGAGGTCACTAAGGAAGGCAGGAGGTCACTAAGGAAGGCAGGAGGTCACTAAGGAAGGCAGGAGGTCACTAAGGAAGGCAGGAGGTCACTGAGGAAGGCAGGAGAGGTCACCGAGTCAGGCACTAGAGGTCACTGAGGAAGGCAGGAGAGGTCACTGAGGAAGGCAGCAGAGGTCACTGAGGAAGGCAGGAGAGGTCACTGAGGAAGGCACTAGAGGTCACTGAGGAAGGCACTCGAGGTCACTGAGGAAGGCAGGAGAGGTCACCGAGGAAGGCAGCAGAGGTCACTGAGGAAGGCAGGAGAGGTCAGCTACAAGACACAACCTTCCCTCACCAAACATTCGTTTAGAAAACTCTTTGATTCATCAAACGTCGCCCTAATAACACTTTGTTTACATCCAGGCCTCTAATAAGCCATTCCAAGCCGGGCTCGGCACGCGACCCTCCACCACCAGGGCTAACAACTAACAACGCACCCAACTCTAAACTAATCTCATTTCTGATCAAGTAAACTGTTTTATTCTGTAGTCCGGCGATAACACGTCACAATGAGAGAGCACAATTAACATACGAGCTTTCAAACCAGAATATCCACGAAAACTGGCTTTGTTAATATAATGAAAAATTCGTCTATTACGTAATATAATGTGGCGCAGGTGCGCGGCGCCTGGGGAACGGTGACCGCTGCCTCGGTACGCCGCCGCTGTGCTCCTTCCCAGCCTCTAGGGTGTTACCGCCACTCCGAAAGTAGTTTTTATTCTCATTACTTCTATAGCTTAGGGGGTGGGTAATGTGAGTGAGTGAGTGAGTGAGTGAGTGAGTGAGTGAGTGAGTGAGTGAGTGAGTGAGTGAGTGAGTGAGAGTGAGAGAGAGAGAGAGAGAGAGAGAGAGAGAGAGAGAGAGAGAGAGAGAGAGAGAGAGAGAGAGAGAGAGAGAGAGAGAGAGAGAGAGAGTGAGAGAGAGTGAGAGAGAGTGAGAGTGAGAGTGAGAGTGTGTCTGTGTACTCACCTATAAGGTGAGTACACACACACACACACTCACTCTCACAGGTACTTGTTCTCTTACAAGTAAACATATACACTTGTATTTTTACAAGTAAACATGTACTCTTGTTCTCTCGTGTTCACGAGAAAACACCAATATCAGACTCATATCAGAGGCAGATTCCATACACAGTTTCAAATGTAAATATGATGGAGCCCAACAGGCTTAGGAATTTGTACATCAGTTGATTGAACGTTGTGAGGCGAAAGAGCCGAAGCTCAATCCCCACATGCAAAACTAGGTGAGTATATATATTCTCTCAGGTAACTAAATAGTCTAGATCAGAGACCGGATAGAGAAGAGGGCTGCAACAGAGAAGGACAAGGAAATGTGTGAGTCACTAAACAAACGTTTCCAGAAATTATAATTTGATTCAAGCGCTACAGTATGACACAAATCAATACAAATTGGCCGTTAGATAATTTCCTCTTGAGAAGTCGGATAAGGAGACATAGGTTTCAAGTAGGCGTGCAGCGAGTCATAAAGGTTCTTGAGAATACAAACTGTAACATCTACAATAGAGTTATGTGTAGCACAGCACAACATATCCAGAATGATGTTCTTCAGAGTTTACACATCAAAATGTAGTGGCGCACAGTTATGGTTATCATCCATAGAAACCAGGAGGTTCCGTGGGTGTATTATGTCAGATAGGGAGAGCACAGGGACTAGCGGAGGATGTTGTAACGTCGGTCCTACCATAAGACACAACGAGTCTCGACAATAATGTTATCTTTATGACACCTACGAAGTATGTGGAGCTTTTCAGTAACTACCCCGAGAATCAGTACCACACAGACCCCTGCGGGACACCCACACTGGGGTCGTGCTCAACTGGAAGGTTTGGGGTCGTTGTTACTGGGCGACCTCATCGGGTTCAGATATGTGGAAAGGGTAATTAGTGGTAATTACCCTCTCCTCATCACAAGGTAAGTCACAAGGTTAAGGACTTGGATATGATTAGTTGTGGCTATACGTCATAAGGCTGATAATTACAGCGGTATTAGTGACGTCAAAGGTGTTGGTGGCATAGGTTAGGCGAGACGAGGGGGTGCAGCCGTTCCCTGCACCACTGGCCTCCACCTGCTGGAGGAGCGGCCACACCTCATAACCTCACACCGTTGGAGTTGGCGGTGCCCGCCAGCATGCTGGAGGTAGTGTAAGAGAACGCTATGTTTCCCCTGCAGGCGTTCACGCACCGCTCCTGTGCTAGGTAAGTCCACTACGGGCTCACCATCGCCCGTGCTACATGGAACTTGTTCCAAGTAGCTGAATCTATAACAACAACCCCTGCAGGTCTTACGGGCTATTCATGCCCGTGCCACCTCTTGGGTGGCTTAATCTTTATCAATCAATCACCTGCAGGTGAGAGATGGCTGTGGTAAGTCTCTCCAAGGAACACAATAACGCCTCTATAAGGTAATAAAACAACCTTACTATTTTGTATCTTTATTAGCTAAAATAATACGCACCTGGCTTTTCATACTATATATGAATATATATCTAGGCATGTGAAACAGCCTAATTCTAAAAAAAAAAATCATTATAATTTAAACATTAAACCCCAGCTACAACCTAGTGGTGGTACAGTAAGAGGTTGTCTGTAAGGTACAGTACAAAAGCATCACTACAAAACGCTAGGAGGCTACTGCGGGTGGGAACTGGAGCGCCCTGGGGCGCTGTTATACTCATCCGGATTCACAAAGATTCGTATCGTGTCTTCCTTCTACTCCTCAACTAGGGCGAAGTCATGCACTTCGATTAGTCTTTATGCAACTGCAGAACCTAATATTTAGTCGTCCAACAAATTTGAGTTTTAATTTAATGCGAGGCATTCTTATAATCCCAAGTTAAGAGGGTGAATGAAGGCAAGAATGTGTATGAATCCAGAGGGCTGGTGGGCCGGACTTAGGTAGCCCGGCCCCACCTAACTTACCTAAATGTTACGTCCAACTGTCAGGAGGTATTGCAGTGTCATTGTACACGTGTAAACCATGACATAGGTATAAAAAATACAAACATATATGACCAGGGCGACCCAAAAACTATGAATCAAGCGGGTACTAGATCGTTGAGGAACAGGTGTGACCATAACCTGAGACACGGCTGCCAGCACACACACAAAGTGCACATCCACAACCTTCCCCACACACCCTACCTGTGCTTACATCATCTCCCTAACCATCCTCACGCCACATTTACAAAGGCAAAACGATAACAATGTCTTAAATGTCTCTTGTGGCTGACTGACATTACTCTGACCAGCGTACACTTGGATAAATATGCAGGTTGGGCAACGACAGGATATTTGTTGAAGTGGTGCTCTGCACTAGCGGCGAGATGGTGACCTTGGAGCAGTGTTGCCGAGATGATTATCTTGCACACCAGCAGTGCAGCATCCCACAGCGCGCGCCCACACTGTGATTACTTCAGTCCTTCCTCTACACCTAGCGGCCAACTTTCACCTCTCAACAGCTACTTCACAGCGTAGGGAGAGCCACGCTTGGGGGTGTGCGCCTCCTTTACCTTAGTGTTGGAATGTTGACTAATCCACACACTAGGAAATGAAGGGACGACGACGTTTCGGTCCGTCTTGGACCATTCTCAAGTCGATGAGGGACGGACCGAAACGTCGTCGTCCCTTCATTTTCTAATGTGTGGATTGGCCAATATACTTCAGCCACGTTATTGTGACTCATCGTCTGCTTAGTGTTGGAATATTCTTATGACTGTTTATTACACTGGTAATATAAGCTTTAGGATCTAAGTAGGTCATTTATGAATCAAACTTTCAAATTATAAAATTATGAAAGTTCAAACTTTCTAACTAAATGTTTTAAAATATATTACCAGAAACAATAGAAAACATTAAATAAATTAACTATTAGTGCATTTTCCGAGGCAAAGCTTCACACACACTGCAATATGTCTGAGGTACTCAAAATAAATATGAAGATTATTTACTCAAAGAAAATATATATATATATATATATATATATATATATATATATATATATATATATATATATATATATATATATATATATATGTCGTACCTAGTAGCCAGAACGCACTTTTCAGCCTACTATGCAAGGCCCGATTTGCCTAATAAGCCAAGTTTTCATGAATTAATTATTTTTCGACTACCTAACCTACCTAACCAGACCTAACCTAACTTTTTCGGCTACCTAACCTAACCTAACTTATAAAGATAGGTTAGGTTAGGTTAGGTAGGGTTGGTTAGGTTCGGTCATATATCTACGTTAATTTTAACTCCAATAAAAAAATTGACCTCATACATAATGAAATGGGTAGCTTTATCATTTCATAAGAAAAAAATTAGAGAAAATATATTAATTCAGGAAAACTTGGCTAATTAGGCAAATCGGGCCTTGCATAGTAGGCCGATTACGACGTTCTGGATATATATATATATATATATATATATATATATATATATATATATATATATATATATTATATATATATATATATATATATATATATATATATATATATATATATATATACAATATATATATATATATATATATATATATATATATATATATATATTGTATATACACAAACCCTAATACCCAACTTTAAATTAAAAAAAACTGTCTTACTTCGCTCAAAAAATAAACTAATTACTAAAGTGTTGTATAGCGAGGTGTAGTTTTGGCTGCGGCGACACCGCCAGGGCAGGGAGACCAACAGGGACTAAATGCCAGGTACAACAGTCCGGTGGACCTGTAGGCACGCAGCGTGCCCTCTTCCCTGCTCTCAGGAAACTTAACGCAACACAGTAACTCAAGCTCCTGTCTATTTTAAGATGTGTTGTGTTGAAATGCCAGGAGGAGCTGGGGAGGCAGTCTTGCCGTACACCCAAAAGGTCTCAAAATGTCTTGCCGACAACCCAGTTTGGACTTATTAAAATACACATATAACCCATACTTAACTCTAAATGAAAATGAATTGGTAAATAAATTTACAATTATACCTTTCGTGTTAAGGCTAAAAAATCATTTTCACGTATATATATATATATATATATATATATATATATATATATATATATATATATATATATATATATATATATATATAAACTGACCCAAAAATATAAAAAAGTATAGAGATCTAAACACTGCACTCTTATCTTATTTCGTAAAGATTCCAGCTGCATTTGAAGGACACAATTTAATCTTTTATTCTTCTATACCATAACTTCGTGATGGATACATCAATTTCAGGACGGGGCGGGCCAGCACGATACATGAGGCTTCATTTGAATTTGATAACTCAACCTTTCTTGAAGCGCTTGCCGTTTTTTTTATGTGCTTGAAACGCTGGGGACACGACCAACTACTTATGAGGAAGGTGGGGAGACGACCTACAACTTAAGAGGCAGGTGGGTTGATGCAGTTGTCACCTGGGAAGACGATCTACAACTTGAGGGGCAGGTTGGGAAGATCACCTACAACTTGAGGGAAAGCTGGGAAGACGACCTACAACTTGAGGGAAAGCTGGGAAGACGACCTACAATTCGAAGGGCCGACGACCTACAAGCGTGAGGGGAGGGGGAGGCAGACGACCTCCAAGCGTGAGGGGGGGAGGGCCGACGACCTACAAGCGTGAGAGGGCCGACGACCTACTAGCGTGAGAGGGCCGACGACCTACTAGCGTGAGAGGGCCGACGACCTACTAGCGTGAGAGGGCCGACGACCTACTAGCGTGAGAGGGCCGACGACCTACTAGCGTGAGAGGGCCGACGACCTACAAGCGTGAGAGGGCCGACGACCTACAACCGTGAGAGGGCCGACGACCTACTAGCGTGAGAGGGCCGACGACCTACTAGCGTGAGAGGGCCGACGACCTACAAGCGTGAGAGGGCCGACGACCTACTAGCGTGAGAGGGCCGACGACCTACAAGCGTGAGAGGGCCGACGACCTACAAGCGTGAGAGGGCCGACGACCTACTAGCGTGAGAGGGCCGACGACCTACAAGCGTGAGAGGGGCCCAGGTGCAGCCAGACCTCACCTATTGATCTGTGGACTCCTGGGAACCCATCACCTCCACCACACTAATTATTTCTTCCTTCACAACTCTGGCCATCCAGCCCGGACTTCTTCCCCCGCCTCTGTAAACAGGGCGCTGTGGCCTCACACACAAAATATACACAAATAACCGAGACAATCATGCAATCCCCGACTGCTTGTTACCTACCACGAATTGGCCATTGTGTATTCCACAGCCAATACACCCGAGTCCAGCCCGGCCACCTCCACTCATACCGACTCGTCGTTGGGAGTATTCTCTAAACTATTTCTCAAGACACTCGTGGAGTGAAATTCCGATTGAGCAAGATGCTTTGTTAAATACATAGCGGATATTGCTCTAAATGGCTGGATAAGCTCAAGTGCGCCTCGGGGGTTACGGCGCTCAATGAATCTGCGACAAGAGTGAGCAGCCACAAACATGGCGGCACGGTGGTGAGGCGCGGGTGTGATTCACTTGGGGGCTGGGGTGAGGGGGGGGAGCTGGGGTGAGGGGGGGGGGCTGGGGTGAGGAGGGGGGATGGGGTGAAAAGGGGCTGGGGTGAAGGGGGGCTGGGGTGAGGGGGGGACTGGGGTAGGGGGGGACTGGGGTGAGGGGGGACTGGGGTGAAGGGGGGGGGGGCTGGGGAACCTGGTTGATGGGGTTCTGGGAGATCTTCTACTCCCCAAGCCCGGCCCGAGGCCAGGCTTGACTTGTGAGAGTTTGATCCGCCAGGCTGTTGTTTGGAGCGGCCCGCAGGCCCACATACCCACCACAGCCCGGTTGGTCCGGCACTCCTTGGAGAAAATGATCTAGTACGGTTGTTCCGGCTGGGGTGAGGGGGGGCTGGGGTGAGGGGGGCTGGGGTGAGGGGGGGGGCTGGGGTGAGGGGGACTGGGGTGAGAGGGGCAGGGGTCAGGGGGGGTTGAGATGAGGGGGCTGGAGTGAGAGGGGCTAGGGTGAGGGGGGAGTTGTGGAGAGGGGGCTGGGATGAGGAGCTGGGGCGAGGGACTGGGGTGAGGGGGCTGTTGTGAGGGACCTGGGGTGATTGGGCTGGGGTGATTGGGCTGGGCGAGGGCAGCTGAGTGAGGGACAGAGTGGGGCGACGTAAGACAGAAATGGAGCAAGTCATGGATAATAGTACAGAGCAGAGAATGGTCAAGACAGGACATGGCGCTGACACAGTACAGTATGTTTAGGGCAGGGCAGGGCAGGGCAGGGCCGGGCAGGGGCACTACAGAGTAGGGTGACCGGGGTGTTCCGGGCCCGGCAGAACAACGTGATGATCCTAGACTCCCCCCCCCCACACATGACCGTGACCTCCGCCTTACCAGCACCGCCTCACCGTGACCTTAACGTGACCCCCACACCACTGTCACGGCCTCGCGGTAGCCGCCGTCACTGCCACAACTCTCACTCCAGTCATGGGTTGCCCATCAACGTACTCAACATGGTATACAGTAAACCTAAAATATAATAGAAAAGGAACATGGGGTGGGGGGTGGGGGTGAGTGATGAGTACACTGAGCGGCATTATTACTAAACATAACAGTGTACTTGAACACTACTACCACTACAAGTTGCACTAGGGCTTCACACACAGTATTGAAACACCAGTCTCGCTCTCAATATACCGTATCTATATCAAATGTAAAAAATAAGCACAGATTGTAGAGACATAACTATAAAACTCAAAAAGCACTGATCCTTCACCACACACATTCATTAAGTATTCAAAATCACAATCTTCTAGCTATTTCATAAACAAAAATGATAATAATAATAATAATCATGAGAAACAGACTTCATTTCCAAACTAAATTGTACCACTAAGGAGATGGAAAAACAATATCTAAACAATATGTAACCGCTAAACATAGGTCAGATACTGAACTACTGGCTAAGATAACCCCTCTACACCTAACTAGAACCAATATAAACTTGACTAAGTATAAAATCGTATACAAGTGATATCGGCGCCGGCCGCGAGGCCCAGCGGGAAGAGATCTAGGTCAGCCACGACGACCGTCGAAGCCTCATTAACTTTACGTCTAGGAACTTCTATGTGTATATATATAAACTATAATTTATACATGAGGCTAATGACACATACTGAGATATATAATGCTTTGATACTGACGTCATCCGTGACCCCTTGCTGCAGCCAGCCATGAGGGAGAGTGTGGAGTGGTGGGCGCTAGTGGCGACGACACCTCACACGCCCACCATCCCGGCACCGTCAATACACCACAAGTAGTGAGAGAAGTGTGAAGGTTTGTATAAGACCGTCATGTGACAGGCGCCACTACCTCTTGCACTTATGGTAGGCCGGATGTGCCCGGGTCTCACACACACACACTCTTGCCTCACCACCGACGGTGCTCACGGCGACGGCACCTGGCGCCTGTGGTTGGGTCACCAGTAGCCAGCCAGCCAGCATGACGACCCCCTCGTAGCCGGTAGTATAACCAGGTGAGGGGGAGGGGAAGAGATGACAGTAGATCATCACCAACCACTTCACCAGGGAACCATTTCATGGTCCTGCTGATGAGCATGTCATCCACCAATTGGCACGTGAAGCACAATATTGTTTTCATAAACCAAATAAATTCATTATATAATAAATAGCGTGTATATAGCAAATTAAATTACCACTAAAACTTCAAAATTCAAATGTTAAACTTTGTACACTAAAATACAGACAGCAAGATAAATGGGTGGCAGTTAAGCTATACTGCGTTGGTGTGTAGTAACCTGAACACCACACAACTTTGCCAATTTTATGGTCTGAAAACAATTATTCAATTTGAAACTATGACTGCCAAGGTCCTTCAGACCAAAGCTCACGTCTGCCAGTTCATAATACGCAGCGGCATACTTAATACACCAACAAATCTTACTGCCAATTGTGCTTATTACTGAAGGAAGTACGCAGTTCATGTTGAACATTAAGAGAGTTGTATATTTAAGTGCGAGAGAGAGAGAGAGCATTTACAGTACTGAAAGGTGCTAAAGGACTAGTCAGTGTTGGTGTTGGGACTGATGCTCCAATAACACATGTTGTGGTTGTTGCTGATGATCTTGTGAGGGTTGCTGCTCGTGGAGCTGCCGCTGCTGCTGCTGTGGTTGGTACTGCTGCTGCTGCTGCTGGCGCCTCTTCCTGTAGCCCCTGTGGGAGAGACTGATGTGGTTGGTAAGCGTGTTCTTGGTCTTATACACGCGGTTACACACGGGACAAGTAAAGACGTGCTGCATGGCCGAGTGGATGTCGGCTAGATGCGTTCTTAATTTGTACTTGTCTCTCAGTATCTTGAAACATATGGGGCACTGAGCGCCGACCCAGGAGCCTCCAGCAGCAGCAGCAGCCACGCCCCGGCCACACGTGCCCGCGGTCGTCACCACGCCTCCCATGCCACTACTGCCGCCGGCGCCGCACGTCACTACAGCCACAGGTGCCGTCTGCGCTGCTGGAAATGGTGGTACAAACGTGGACGGCACCGAGGCTGGAGGTGTTGACGACAAGGGGCCGCCTGCAACGACAATCAGGCATTTAGCAACCCCTCACAGCAAGAGTGGATGGAGAGGGCCCAGCCTGCAGCGTGGTGGCCACCTCCACAGCACACGGAGCTACTCCACTACCGTAATCCTCAACATTACCACCACCCATCCCTCACACTCACCTCTCTCAACTTGTCACACATAAAATAATATATTATTCACTTGTTTAAATGCCTTAACATTCATTACATTAGCATACCGATCACAAGACTGCCCTAATACAGTTTCCGTTTCACGGAACTTTCAACACCAACTGTTTCATCCTCAATGAAACTTTTAAAAATCTTAAGTACAAAACAGACACTCATCAGGTAACAAAATATATTATTCATTGAGGTAATTTCAGTACTATTTTGTATGAACAAGATTGCAGTGAGAGGAGCAAGAGGTTCTTGTGGTACTCCATAAACAAATCTTCAGTTACAAAATATTTCTACACAGTTGAGAGTAATTCAATGTTCAAAGTTTACACCAGCCCTCAGTGTGGGGCCCGGCCACGCCCGGCTACACCAGCCCTCAGTGTGGGGCCCGGCCACGCCCGGCTACACCAGCCCTCAGTGTGGGGCCCGGCCACGCCCGGCTACACCAGCCCTCAGTGTGGGGCCCGGCCATGCCCGGCTACACCAGCCCTCAGTGTGGGGCCCGGCCATGCCCGGCTACACCAGCCCTCAGTGTGGGGCCCGGCCATGCCCGGCTACACCAGCCCTCAGTGTGGGGCCCGGTCACGCCCGGCTACTCGTCCACAATTTCAGTGACGGCGAACTCTGACTGTGGGGCAGAGTTCTTGTGTGTGTGTTGGTGAAGAGCTGCCGCGGCCACGTCCGCGTCGCTTTGCAGGAGGGATTCGAACCCTCCTGCTGCCTGCTGCATCAGTTCCCGTGGTTCATCGCTCTCCTCCACCGACATGGCTAACGGTGCCGCTGCCAGCTGGTGGTGTGAGGCGAGGGTGTCCCGGGGTATACTCTGGCCAACACCCGGCACGTCTCGGGTACTGTGTCGAGCTGCTGCCTTGAGGGCGGCCAGCTGGTGGGCACTGGTTGGGCGCAGGACGGTGTAGGTAGGGTAGCGCCCCCGGCGTCCCCTGGTGCCCGTGGCCCCCCGGTGGTAGACACTCAGATGGTTGTGGAGGGAGTTCTTGGTGCGGTAGACGTGGTAGCAGATGGGACAGATGTGGGCTCCGCCCTGGGTGTGCTTGTCCTCAATATGGCGACGCAGGCTGGTCCACCGACTGAGGCCCTTGTTGCAAAGTGGGCACCGCTGCTGGCCGGCCGCCACAGCGCTCCCGGCCGCGCCACCTGTAAGACAACCTCCATCAATATCGAGAGCGCCTCCCCTGTCACCGCTACAACCACACCGTCGCCACCATTACCCTCACTAAGGAAGCACAGCTACAACTAAAAGCTAGCAGTGACACAGGTCACGGGGTCAGGCAAGAGTAGAAGGCAGAGGTAGGCGGGGAGTGGGAGCATGGAGGATGAGGGCGGCCATGCACTGTGGTAGAGAGGTTGGTCACCCACCACACTCCACCACAACACTACCCCGTAGCCTTTACATGTAACACAAGCTTATCAACACCGTCTAGCATCACTAATTATACTGACGTGTATTAAAAGAATGTATGGTAGGAGGAAGGTCAATAATACAGGAATAAAGGTGTAGCCGTTTATTCTGGAAATGCTAATACACAGCCACTACAAGCAGGGAGGCGTGGCGTGGCGGCCACACCCCGCGTCTACGTCAAGCGTTGGGGCTGCGAAAACATTCCACTTCATACCTAATATCTGGCCTCATAGAATAGTAATGCATCCTAGACAAATTTATCGTAACAAAAATAGTTCCATTTCTGTATATAAAGCGTGTTTAGGCAACCACAATATCTCGGGTAACTCTTACAGCTATCTATCACAGCACTAGTTGTAGGACACCTATACAAAATTATCCTTTATTCTCAACCTAAAGCTAGCTAGAGAAGCACAAAATCTCGAGACATATCTTCCATATAAAAACTAGTCACATTTAGAGGGGGCAAGGATGGGAAGAGCGCAAGATGAAAGACGGAGAGGAGTGAGGGAGTACTGAGGAAGTTGAGTCAGTGACGGGTGCGGGCAGGTGGTGCACACGGGTAGAGGAGAGCACTGGCAAGGAAGGAAGGAAGGAAGGAAGGAAGGAAGGAAGGAAGGAAGGAAGGAAGGAAGGAAGGAAGGAAGGAAGGAAGGAAGGAAGAAAGGAAGGAAGGAAGGAAGGGGTAGAGGAGAGAGCTGGCAAGGAAGGGACGAGAGCTCGGGGATAGGAGGGGAGGAGCTTAAGAGATCGGAGAGTATGGCACGATAAAGGACGCTGGGAAAGGATGACACGAGCAAAATCAAATACAAAGAATATTGGGGTTGGGTCAACTGAACGAATGTGGATAAGGGTCTGGGAGAAGGAGGGGAGGGGGGAGGGGGAAGGTAGAGTACAGGAGACAGGGATAAGGATGAAGGTTAGGAAGGGTTTCATAGTGATGCTGGGAGGAACAACGGGACGGGACACGGGGCTTACACGGAGAGCGTCTACGGCAGCTACAGCAGGACTGACAACTTGTGAACGCGTGTAGTTGCAAGTTTGCAGCTGCCACAACCTTAATTCCTGGCCCTCACCACTACCCCTTTACTGAGCCAGCACCGCCACCCTCAACACAATCTACCACACACCTTACTGTCTTCCATACACCAATCCTTCCAGTCTTCCGCAGCCCACCACCCGACACGGGAACCCCCTGGTTGATACCCTGCGTGCAGCCTGCTCCCCTAAACGCTAATCATCCATTTACCAGAGTAATTCAATTTGAAATCATTTTCGTTGGCGGGAAGGAAGGCACCAGGGGGGTGGAAATTCTGGCAAACTTCACCCCGCAGCCCATTCTTGTGCCCGTGTTCTCCCATCCACCTTTCCCCACACACCTAGTACACAAAGGTGTACTCACATAGCACAACTATGTGAGTACACAGTAAGTGAGTGAGGGGCCTAGTAGCTGAGCGGACAGCACGCAGGACTCGTAATTCTATGGCCCGGGTTCGATTCCCGGACCAGGCAGAAACAAATGGGCAAAGTTTCTTTCACCCTGACGCCCCCTGTTACCTAGCAGTAAATAGGTACCTGGGAGTTAGACAGCTGTCACGGAGCTGCTTCGTGTGTGTGTGTGTGTGTGTGTGTGTGTGTGTGTGTGTGTGTGTGTGTGTGTGTGTGTACTCGCCTAATTGTGCTTGTGGGGATTGAGCTCTGGCTCTTTGGTCTCGCTTCTCAACTGTCAATTAACTGATGTACAGATTCCTGAGCCTACTGGGCTCTATCATATCTATCATGTGTGTGTGCGTGTATACTCACCTATTTGTGCTTGCGGGGGTTGAGTTTTGGCTCTTTGGTCCCGCCTCTCAACCGAAATGTGTGTGTTTACTAGTTGTGTTTCCTAGTTGTGTTTTTGCGGGGGTTGAGCTTTGCTCTTTCGGCCCGCCTCTCAACTGTCAATCAACTGTTTACTAATTACTTTTTTTTTCCCCACACCACACACACACACACCCCAGGAAGCAGCCCGTGACAGCTGACTAACTCCCAGGTACCTATTTACTGCTAGGTAACAGGGGCACTTAGGGTGAAAGAAACTTTGCCCATTTGTTTCTGCCGCGTGCGGGAATCGAACCCGCGCCACAGAATTACGAGTCCTGCGCGCTATCCACCAGGCTACGAGGCCCCCTGTGTGTGTGTGTGTGTGTGTGTGTGTGTGTGTGTGTGTGTGTGTGTGTGTGTGTGTGTGTGTGTGAGGAACAAAAAAAAACAAAAAAAAATTAGTTAGTAGTTACAGTTGATTGACTGACAGTTGAGAGGCGGGCCGAAAGGGCAGAGCTCAACCCCCGCAAGAACAACTAGGTGAATACACACACAACCTAGTATAGAGGGGGCACCACTCGCCACAAGTTCACCACTCCACCAGCAACTTCACCTATCCCCAACCACCGACGATACCAACCCTGGCCCACGCTGCTGCTGCTGCTCGTGGAAGTCACCACCGAAGCACTTTGCACATAGACTGGAAACAACCGAGAGGGTGGGAGAAACTGAAAGAGATAGACTGATAAAAGTGTTGTGTGTTTACGAAGGATGAGAGGAGGAGAACAACTGGGGGTCGGAGAGGACCGCCACGGAGACAACACCGTCCCCCAGTCACCTGGGAGAACCCACAATCGGTCCCATACTTCATTCAACATGCTTGTACTCACTCCTAAAAGCCTATTATCTCTCCACGCCTAACAACTTAAGCTTCGCACAACACTCACACATACATGCTAACTCCAATTACCTCCTAGCTATCCCCCTTTAGAGCGGTGGGCAGCAGTTGTGAGAGGGTGCAGGAAGATGAAGGGGAGGTGAGGGGGAATGGTTAGAGGTAATGGGAGAGGGGGTAGGGGGGGGGGGGTGTTCTAGGGGGCGCCACAAGGTCACCAGGTCCCAGACACCAGCAGGACCCGGATGTGGAAGCGGACCACAGGGAACTGGGAGGGGGGGATGGGGGGGGGGGGGGAGGGAGACCTCTTGCGTCTCAATCCGGATCAAGTACCACAACACTCATGTACAGCCCGGATTAAGTACTATAACAATCATTTACAGCCCGGATTAAGTGCCACAACACTCATCTACAACTCTGCTCTCCACCACCACCACTCAACCCAGATAAAGCGCTACACAACTCAGATTAAATGGGGCTACACTCTCATACATTACACAGCTCACTCTAATACATCCCATATGACCAGGTGGTTGCCCGTAGGTGGGATGGGCAATAGGTGGGGCAGTGGGCAGTAAGCTGGGTGCTGAGGACGGGGTTGTATGGCAGGCTGGGAGCGGGTGCAAGGCAGGATGGGGGGGGGGGGTGAGTCCTTTAAGGCCAAAAACTAGTGTACTAAGAATCACAGCGTCTCGCAACATTGACGTCATATTCCGTTTTCTATTGGTGGGTCCTGGGTTAGGTTAGGTTCGGGCAATTTAGTACATCAGTTTAGTGACGTTGGGAACGATCAAGAGGACGGGCTGGATAGTAGGCTGAGGGTGGAGCGGCGGGTAGGGAGAGGTAGGCTGTGGAAGTAGTCGTGGGCTGGAGGAATAGTGGTGGGCTGAGGCATAGTGGTGGGCTGAGGCATAGTTGTGGGCTGGAGGCATAGTTGTGGACTGGAGGCATAGTGGTGGGCTGGAGGCATAGTAGTGGACTGGGGGATATGTGGTGGGGTGGAGGAATAGTGGTGGGCTGAGGCATAGTGGTGGGCTGAGGCATAGTTGTGGGCTGGAGGCATAGTGGTGGGCTGGAGGTAGTGGTGGGCTGGAGGCATAGTAGTGGACTGGGGGATATGTGGTGGGGTGGAGGAATAGTGGTGGGCTGGAGGCATAGTGGTGGGCTGAGGCATAGTGGTGGGCTGGAGGCATAGTTGTGGGCTGGAGGCATAGTGGTGGGCTGGAGGCATAGTAGTGGACTGGGGGATAAGTGGTGGGGTGGGGGCGGGGACACACTACCTGTGTTTCAACTACAGCTCCCGTGATCCCGTCTCTTGTTCCTCCGCTCATATCAACACTCACAAGACAATGTTACAACTCTTTATGTTCTTTATTAATTCTATTACCTTCTTTCAACAATTATTAATCACATCCTTGCTATATAAAATTGGTATAACATATATCAATTAACACTATCACCCAGATGCTTTCTTTATTAACTGTTTTGATATATCGTTCTGTTTTCAATATCAAATTTCTTAAAAAGTTTAATATATATAAAAATGGCATAAGAGGTTTCATTAATATTAACTAACATACTAAATGTTTGCGACTTTCAATATTTATGTGTGTGTGCGTGCGTGTGTGTGTGTGTGTGTGTGTGTGTGTGTGTGTGTGTGTGTGTGTGTGTGTGTGTGTGTGTGTGTGTGTGTGTGTGTGTGTGTGTGTGTGTGTGTGTGTGTTAAGTACCAACAGACTTCAGAAGCCTGTATCACGACGCGATACAGGAGAACAATAACGGTATTATCACAATAGTATATAACATTAGACTTATCACAAATAGTCCCTCACTAAAAATATCACCAGCAGGAATCAGGACTCGTCGTGTGGCGGGGAGGAGGGAGGGCGCCCCCCCCCCTACCCCCAACCTCCCATTCCTCACAATGGAAGGCATTATATGGCTCACTGGAAGCTCCAGACTTTCCCTCCCAGCGACACACCTCCCCACTCCCACACCTCAACTTAGGCACGCTCACCTGCAGTACGGGTGCAGAGGCCGTGCATAATGTGCACATGTGATGCAATGTTGCTATATACGCAGCTATACTGCAGGTGTGTGCAGAGAGCGGTGAGAGAGGAGGCGTGTCCCAGGTGAGGTGGCCATCTTCAGGTCTCACACACAACCTAACAACCACATGTCTCCATCATAACCCAACTAACTCACATTGTCGCCTACTCTTACAACCACCATGTTTCGTATCACCTAGAAATAAAATAGTTCCCCCCGCGACAAGTATTAAGTACACGCTACACGGTATATAAGGAACAAGTGTGGTGAGGGTGTTGTGTGGAGTAACACCTCGTATACTTAACGTCTGTCATCCTCCACACACCCGTCACCTAATCCAAATGGATATTTAGAGTTGGTGGGCTGGGGTATTCCATCTCAACAGTCAAGTCAACTTGCGCTGGAACTCCTGTCCTCTGTCCTGGTAACATTACCTAAAATTAAACCATATTGGGCCCGGGGGGGGGTGAGGGGGACGTTACACGAGGAATAATGAACTAGATCAGAAGCCACAGCGCACATAGCGCGCACAAGGGCGTGATAATACCTGCGCTGGTGACGCATTGTTTCCCACTAATATTATTTACACATCAAGCGAGTGTCCCTCACACTCTCTCCTCTCGGAGCTCTCAGTGTCAACAAATACTTGCTATGGAATGCATGTTCCCTAAATTCTCGGTAAATTGAAACTGTTGACATCAGTGGCGATTTATTTTTTTTAATGTTATCATATTTCATATTTTTTCTCTTGTGGGTATATATATATATATATTTGTAACTAAGGACCTATTTTGCTACAAGTGTGTGGACAAATATCATGGCTCAATATTACCACTCAGGCCTACCGCATCTAAACTGCAATATGTAGCTGCGATATAGTGACCACATCTAAACATATATATCAAATCAGTAAATAAAAAAAATGCAGCAAACGCATACCAGAGCTTAGAAACGCGCGCGCGCGTAATTAACTAAGTGTAATTACGTAATTAAAGTTACAGGAGGTGAGCCAACTTGCTGCGTCTCGCTCTCTAATAATTGTATATTATATGGAGTTCTGAAGCTTCCAGTGGCGTGTGGTGTATGCGTCTGGATTTACAATTTGCGCCTGTATGGTCAAGCTGTTAGCTCTTGGGCCCCGTCTTCTAATGTATTGACTCCCTCCCGACCTACTTTTCTCTATTATATGTACTACACATACATTTCTCTTTCTCTTTGTACGTTTATTTACTACTAAGGGGCATACCCGGTTGCGCCCAGGTCTCTCCCCTCTCTCCTTCTGTATCTTCAAATGTCCCCCTTCTCCTTCCCTCTCTTATACATCCTTCCCTTCCCCAACCACACAGCCTGGTTTATCAGGTATCCTTTGGAGGTGTTTATCGAGTTCTCTCTTAAACACTGCAAGAAAGGTCGGCTAGTTATGCCCCTTATATGTAGTGGAAGCGTGTTGAACAGTCTCGGGCCTCTGATGTTGATAGAGTTCTCTCTCAGAGTACCTGTTGCACCTCTGCTCTTCAACGGGGGTATTCTGCACATCCTGCCATGCCTCCTGGTCTCATGTGGTGTTATTTCTGTGTGCAGGTTTGGGACCAGCCCCTCTACTATTTTCAACGTGTAAATTATTATGTACCTCCCGCCTGCGCTCAAGAAAATACAGATTTAGGCATTTTAGTCGGTCCCAGTAGTTTAACTGAGTGGATTCTGGTATTGAAAAATATCTGCACGTTCTCCAGGTCAGCAATTTCTGCAGCTTTGAAAGGGGTTGTTTTTGTGCAACAGCATTTCACTCTAGAGAGCACTAACGTCTTGAAAAGTATCATCATTGCTAAGGCATTTCTTGTTTGAAAGATTCTTGTTATCCAACCTGTCATTTTTCTTGCAGTTGTGACGCCTACTTTATTGTGTTCTTTAAGGGTTAGGTCTTTTGCCATGATTACACCCAAATCCTTTACATTGCTTTTACGTTCTATAGCATCAAACGGGTATAATTTTATTGCGTTTTGTATGTGGTATTCAGTTTTTATATTTATTTTTTCCATTGCACGGGAGCTGGAATTTATCTTCATTAAATACCATATTATTTTCTGTGGCCTGACCTTATTTACATCAGATTGGAGCTTGCCGTGTCCTCTATGGTGTCTACTCTCCTTAAATATTAAATGGGAGTAGACGTGATATCTGAAGGCGGTAGAGATGACACTAGGGGCAGCAGCCCCTAGTGTCATTTGCAAAGGATGATGCGGTACTATAGTTTGTTTATGTCCAATATGTGAACGAGAAAGAGTACTGGAGCAAGCACAGTACCCTGGGGGACTGAGCTCTTCACGTTGATGGTCCGGATTTCACTTTGTTGACTACTACACACTGGGTTCTGTTAGGAAACGGGAATACTAACCACGGACACATCGCACAGGGACACGCCAGCCACGGACACACCACCTGGAGCTTACTTGGAGAGGGTTCTTGGAGTGCTGCTCCCATAAGCCCGGCTTGGTGCCAGGCTTGAATTACAGAAACTTGTCGAACAAGATGTTGCTTGGGGCGGCCTGCACGCTCCCTTATCAACTGCAACCCGCTTGGTTCGGCACTTCTTGCGGAAACTTATCTAAATGCTTCTTGAAGAAGTCCATCTTTGTTCCGGCAATATTTCTTCTGCTTGCTGGGAGGGTTTTGAACAGCCGTGGATCTCTGATGTTCAAACATTGCTCTCTGAAATGTTCTCAAAATCCATCCTATCATTTTCCTGGCTGACGGACCAGCCAAACAACCATTCATAGGAGTTGGTCTCCATTGACACGCATTCTTTATTTTGCAGTCATAATCGGTGCACGAAGCAAGGAAGAGAGAGGTTTCGTTCACTGTTAGTCAGACTGCTGCTTGCCGGGGGGATAGGTAAGGCAGTGAAGGGGTAACTCCGTACTAGTACCAGAGTTACGGAGTAACTCTGGTACCTGTACCCCCATAATGCTTATTCTCGCACACACTCCACCCCCCCCACTCCCACTACAACCTAACCCCCTGCTCGCCCACTACCACTCAGCCTCCCCCTCCCCCCCGGCTCGCCCACCCCTACTCCCGAAAGCACATTTCCCAATTCTTCCATTCCAAACTTGCAATCATTAGAACAAAATAATTGCAGATAATGGCGAATATTGGGACGATCGTACAAGAGTGCGTGAGTGTGAGGGACAGGATGAGGCGGTGCCAGCATGGACTGATAGTGATAAAGTATTTGGAATAGTGAGCCACAGTGTAATGTATGGCAGTGTTGGCCAGAGAGTGGGGAAGGTATGACCCAGGCACTTCACTACACCAGGTCCGCTGTCCTGTGTAAATTCCTACTCTCCATCACCACTCAAGTGTATACACAAACACTTAGATTTCATTCTACAAGTAGACTAAATGTAGGTGAAGTAGATCAAAGGCCTTCACTCTACCATGTAGCGACACCAACAACTGACGCATGTAATGCGTGAGGTTCAGTTACTTGTCTCTTTCATGACTGGTGAAGATTAAGCCAGCCAAGAGGTGGCACGGGCATGAATAGCCCGTAACTCATGGAAGAGTTGTTTGTTGGTGTTTTAGATTTAGCTACTCAGAAGGGAAGTGTCCATGTAGCACGGGCTATGGTGAGCCCGTAACTCTTCCATGAGACTGGCAAGTAGTTAAACAGTTACCATGCGTCTGTACCAGACTCTCTACACACAACTGTATTCGGTGCATGTTACTTCTGTCACTGCGTTACGTGTGTGTGTGTGTGTGTGTGTGTGTGTGTGTGTGTGTGTGTGTGTGTGTGTGTGTGTGTGTGTGTGTGTGTGTGTGTGTGTGTGTGTACTCACCTATTTGTGCTTGCGGGGGGGTTGAGCTCTGGCTCTTTGGTCAGAGCCAAAGGCCATAGCCAGAGTGTGTGTGCGTGTGCGCGTGATGTGTGCGTGTGGTGCGTGTGGTGCGTGTGGTGTGTGTGTGTGTGTGTGTGTGTGTGTGTGTGTGTGTGTGTGTGTGTGTGTGTGTGTGTGTGTGTGTGTGTGTGTGTGTGTATTCACCTAGTTGTGTGTATGTGCGTGTGTGTGTGTGAGTGTGGTGTGGGTGTGAGTGTGGTGTGGGTATAGTGGGTGTGCGTGTGGTGTGGTGTGGTGTCGTGTGCGTGTAGTGTAGTGTAGTGTAGTGTAGTGTAGTGTAGTGTAGTGTAGTGTGCGTGTGGTGTGGTGTGGTGTGGTGTCGTGTGCGTGTATGGTTTGCGTGCGTGGGGTCTATGGTGCGGTGTGAGTAGTGTGTGTGTACTCACCTAATTGTGCTTGCGGGAGTTGAGCTCTGGCTCTTTGGTGTGTGTGTGTGTGTGTGTGTGTGTGTGTGTGTGTGTGTGTGTGTGTGTGTGTGTGTGTGTGTGTGTGTGTGTGTGTGTGTGTGTGTGTGTGTGTGTGAGGGGAGACTGCAGTATCGTGTTCGCTAACATACAATATGGCAGTGTGAACATAGTGGTGAAGGGAGCTGCTTGAGGTCTACCTGCACTCTGCATGTGGTCTTGTACCGTATACAACATAGTTATAATGTATTTTCACAACACTCTCACGAGGGGGAAGGGGAGGAGGAGGAGGAGGAGATCAGAGCCATCTTGTTCTTCACAACCCATCACAAACGGTCGAGGTTAGTTTCGTAGGCTGTAAAGTTTGCACGATGGCAGGCGGCAGGGAGGCGGGTGGCAGGGCGGCGGGTGGCAGAGGTGTGGGGGTGGAGAGGTTGAGTCCCGTGGGACGCAGCTCATAAAGGCGGCGACCATGACGTGGGAGAGAGGAGCCGTTACAGGTGGCGGCGGCGGAGGCGGCCTCGGTGTCCAGGATATAGAGGTGTAGGGAGACAGCAGGCCCCCCCCCCTTTTTGCAGGTGTACAGGTGTGAATGTGGTGTTGCGCGTGTCATGAAGACAGTGGGAGGGGCAGCCAGTCTGAGGGTCAAGAATGAAGGAGATGAATGGGGTGGTGGTGAGGGGTGGTGGTGTCCCTGGTTCCCTGTAGTTGTAATAACTCGAACCAGGTGTCCGTGGAGGTGGGGACCATTGGTCCTGCGGGTCTCACAGAGTGCATGTTGTTGTGCCTGAGGAAGTTGTGGGGCAGGTGTTGTTGTGAAGATGTCGGGAAGTGTGGTTGTGGCGGCGGCGCCCCTGGTGTGAGAAGATGGGTGTGGGCGGGGGCGGCCGTGCAGGAGGTCTAGGGGAGTGGGTGTGGTGGCGGAGGGGGAGGGGGCGGCATCCTGACGCCCCGGTGACGGATGCTTATGTGGTTGTGGAGGGAGTTGCGGGTCTTGTAGACGTGGCCGCACACCGGGCAGGGGAAGGCGTGCTGCAGTGACGAGTGTTTGTCCTGCACGTGGATCTTTAAGTTGGAGCGCGTGCTTAGTAACTTGTAGCACACCGGGCACTGCCACTTGGGCTTGTTGTCGCCCAGTACCCCGCCCACGCCTGCAATGACAACAACAGTGCGCCCGTTACACTCTATTACCGGACAAACCCACCTCATGCCACACACCTCATTCCTCCCGCCAACTTGCTCTGACTCCCGCCTCTACACTCCTCACACCTCACCCACATAACACACAAAACATATAATTAGTCTCAAGTCAGGAATTATACACGGCAAGATTTGATAAGATCAATGCATGAAGAAAGTGCCATGTGTAATTATATGAGAGCGGGGATGGGTGGATGGGAAGGTGGTGGTGGATGGTGGTGGTGGTGGGTGGTGGGTGGTGGTGGTGGTGGTGGTGGCGGCGTGCGACAATATCCGGGATAGTGACAAGGTTGCCTCCGGTGCCCCGCCACCCCCCACCTGCCCCACACCCCACCCCCACCGGGCCCCGCACCCCACCCCCACCGGGCCCCGCACCCCCCACTCCTAAACCAAACCATTACAAGACACACACACACACTAATATAAAAACTTTACATAAATGCGGTTCTCACTATTTGTATACTATAAAATATTTATTTTAAAAGTAGTCGAGAGTGGTAGGTTAACGAGGGGGAGGCTCTCTCACACCCCCCTCTGCCTTCACTTCTCATTATATCCTCCACCAGGTCATCACACTTTACGATATTTAATGACTTATTCTCAGGTCTCAACTCTTCATATTCACATGTATTGGTCAATATGGGTAAAGTTGCATGGAGTATTGAGAATGGTTCACATCTTGGGCATCTTAAGTCCGCGGTGTCGCATGGAGAAGTGGTTGTGGAGGGAGTTGCGGGTCTTGTACACGTGTCGGCATATGGGGCAGGGGAACACGTGCTGCAGGGGGGAGTGCTTGTCCTCCATGTGCGTCCTCAGGTTGTACTTGTTGGACAGCACCTTGAGGCACACGGGGCACGCGGCGGGGCCCTCCCAGGCTCCAGACCCACAGCCGCCACCGCCCGCGCCCGCTAACACCCCTGCAACGAATTATAAACATGCCCTGGTCAGTGAGTGACCTCCGACTGCCCCTCATCCACCTACTCTACATCATACACATATTCTCTTGGCCTTTCTCACACGAGGCAAACTCAAGCTTTGTTAGGCAAGTGAAAGACACGGGTGGTGGAAGTAGGGTGGGTAGGAGAGCGGGGTGGTGAAATGGGGTGGTGGTGGTGGGGCAACACCTGCAAGCCTTCACCACCACCACACTCACAACTACAACACCTCACAACCCTGCGCCACAAACATCACACTATGCTCCTCGCCCTTCCTAACAGCGTATCCCACATATACGGTGGACACCTCAAGGTACAGGAAAAATATACAAAGCAAGTATCTAAAATAGTTTTATTAAGATGTATTATTAAACATAAGAGTGGCTTCAAGCAGGCGATAAGAAGGAAGCGACTGGATTTATGTACACAAGTGATGGGGGAAGGGGGTGGGGGGGGGGGTTGTGAGGAGTGTGGACATGGGAGCTGGCTCACCTGAGGGAAAGGTTCAACACCTCACTTGCTCAACCTCCCCACACTTACAACACCCTAACCACTACACCCCCGTAACACCCCGGGTGCCAGCCTCCCACAAGCCTACACCAGCTCTCTCTTATAAAGTAGTTTACCCATCATTAACGTCTTGTCAATTTTCAACAACATAAGTAAGACACCGCAACAAGAAGCTGATGTTAACAATCAATAATTCCTGCCAAACGACAAGGCCAAGTTTAGTGTAAGAGGACACTACACACACAGCGAGTTACCGCACCGCCACTACACCTCCCCACCCACCCACTCTCCTCACCCGGACTCTCAAACATCAGGCTTCGATTTACCCCCCCCCCCACCCTCCTTCCCCCAATTAGTGGGAGGGAGATGAAGCAACCAGTTACCGACAGGTCCCGGACTCTGAAAGGTTCCTCCTTGATTTATCCCTTGCTGTTCTCAGGTTACTGTCTCCCTGCCTCTTGACACTTCTCTGCGTGTTTGAGCTCTCGTAGAGGGTATGGATGCGGAAGGTTGTGTCAAGTGTGGAGTGTACAGATGTGAAAGGTAGTTTTGGATATGTGGAGGTGGAAATTTGTCCAGTGTGAAAGGTTTACCTGTTGCTAGCAGTATACTGCAGACTTAATCGCCCACACACAACTACTTTACAGCTTGAAATTTTGCTCAAAAATATTTCTTATATTTCTGGTTTCCAAAACGTTTATATAATATTGTGTAGGTAAGGGACACTGACCATCGAGTGTGTTCCGTTTACTAAATTATGTTATCTCCCTCGGCACCATTCCAGCAACTACGTTTACTTTGAAACGGTCTTAGTAAATAGTGTACTTTACAGAGTCTAAGCGCGCAGTGTTGGGGTTTCTTCCTGTTATATATTTCGGGAGATCGAGGTCACAGCAGTATTCAATGCGATAGTAAATGTTCTGTGAATAGTAGGACCATCTGAGTGGTATCCCGTTACGTAGTCTCAAAACTACCTTAAACGTTATTCAGATGTCAGTATTCCTAAAAAGTTATCGTATTATTTCCATATTATGAGATATGATTGCGTCTTGAATTATATATCCTATTTGAGTTCTTAATTCTTCCATGCTAGGCAAGAGGCAAGAGAAGGAGAAGCAATGGAAGGCAAGTGACTGGAGGTGGTGAGCATTATATAACCTGCTCGGACAAATGTTTGGTTTAACTTAGTCACAGTGACCTTTAGTCTGAAAATTGAATATCAATCTCCCAACATATTTATAAAATGCCTCGCTGAGATCTGTGTTTGCAACTGCTTGATTTTAGGGTTCCTCTATTGCTTCCGTGGTCCTTTCCTTTGAGTGGTTGAGTAGTTATGGAAGGCATCGTTAATGTTTTAAACCCATATTGACCCCATGTTGTGAAATCCGTTTCAGTTTTGAGAATTAACTCCAGAGATTAACTCTAAATATTCATCCTGTGACGTTAGTACGACCGCTCCATATATCTGTTAGAATTTTGTTGCCTTTCTTGAAGAATGGGGCGTGATGTGGTGTTATTTATATTAATTTATTTATGAATATGAAATTCTAGGCATGAGGCGCCTGGGCTCAGCACTTGGGTGTGTTTTACGGTGACTTTACAATGCCAGGATCTTCAACCTGCCAGGACCTGCTGCTGCTGCTCTGCTTTCAGAATTCCACACACTTTATGAACCTTCTTCCCGACTATGGACCTTTGTTTTATGTCCGTCGGGTATTCCTTATGTAATTTTGACTTTCCAGTTATCTCTCCATCTTATATACTATCGGTTTTTGTTTGGAATAGAACCAAATGCTTATTGAGTCCAATAATATGCAGTATCCACGGCTTTCTGTCTTGTATTTGTTGTTGTTGAGACCTTGTCATACTTGGAACACAATACAATGTTCAGGAATGACTATTTCCTCTAAAACCGCTTTGCTCTGTCACGAAGCTCATCATGTCAAGGTGCCCCTGCACTCTTCCCGACCACTTTCCCATGGACTTTGGCAAGGTGAATTTAGTGTTTGGCGTGGAAGGTAGTGTGTGGGGGGGGGGGGGGTTGTGGGAGTATGGAGTGTGTGTGAAGGTGGGGGAGTAGTATGGATATGGTTCTATGACATGTGTGGAAGCCAAAGGTAATGTAACCTGGTTGTTAAACGATTTGGTGGGTGGTATTCCGGGGGTGAAAATAGTAGTATTAAGGACCTGCCTGAAACGTTATATACGAGCTAGTGGCTTAACAAGTATGTAAGAACTCTTGTATATATGTAAATAAATAAAATTAAATAAATAAAAAAAATATAAAGTGGCGTGGATATGACAGAAATTAATGTGATAGGAAGTAAGGAGAAGTGTGAGAAGCAGTCTGAAGTGAATGGAGAATGCAAGTTGTGTGGAGGAGGTGGTCATGGGAGGGCGGGGGGGGGCGGACTGCATCTTGCTCTATCATTCCACAGGTGCTCCAAGGGGCGGGAAGGGGGGGGGGGAGGTTCTGAAGACCTATCTCAGGTGCCCAGTAAAAATGAGAAGGGGGGAAGGCGTACCACCTCTTAACAAACACGTCAAGGCGTGTGACGCAGCACCCATACCGCCAGTAAAGGAGCGTGGAGCCTACTGCACCCCCATCCCTCCCCATCTACACAGTAAACGCGCTTGGTGTGGAACCCATTCACAAGTGCCCGTAAAGGTGCGATAAACGTGCCGACCCCCAATAAAAGCGTGAGGAACATGCCGCAGCTAGCACACATTATTTTCATTTCAAGCTATGTTGCCTGTGCTAGGGGGTGGTTGTGTTGGGGGGGAAGGTGGAGTTGGAGGGGGGGGGGGGTTGTGATTTTGGGGTGTGTGTGGTGGTGTTGGAGGGTAAGGGTGGGAGTGGGGGGGGGTAATTAAGACGGTATTGAGGAAGGCAGCTGAAGTGGGCACCGAGATCGTTTGAGTTGGGTCTTGGTAGTACAGTATAGGTGTTTTGGTTCCACGGAGTAAGGCCATGATGGTGGGAGGGAAGGTACTGTGCTGTACTGGGTGTCAGGAGCTGTACTGGGTGACAAGGGATGTACTGGGTGGGAGGACGGAATTGGGGCCGGGGGTGTGTGGGGGGAGGGTGTTGATTAAGGGGTTACATGGCTGTGACATTTAGCTGCAGTTTTTGAGTGATGAGTCCAACTTACTTATATCGTCAGTATGATGTATCATCACACTCGATGAGTATGTATCTCCAAGTCATCACAACTTATGATGCGCATTTCATCATAAAACAACCTCATAACTGAAGCATCTGTATTTGAGGGCGTCAGAATGTGTTCTCCATCGAGTATAAGGCACACACGAGTCCAGTGAAATATCCCTTGATGGCGGCATCGTGCAGCTCCACCTGGCTTGTGGCGGTAACCTCCAGGTGGTGACGTCTCATGAACCACCACCACCTGGCTCGTGGCGGTAACCTCCAGGTGGTGACGTCTCATGAACCACCACCACCTGGCTCGTGGCGGTAACCTCCAGGTGGTGACGTCTCATGAACCACCAACACCTGGATGACGTATACTGTTTTCTAACGGTGCCCAAAACCAAGAGAAGGGAGGGGGGTCCAGGCACCCCAACAGGTAATTAACACCTGAAGGCGCCAGAAGCAAGTAAGGTGTGGGTGTGGAATATAACATTTCTACCGTGGAGTTTCCAAGAGACGTGTTGAGTGAAGCCTCTCGCGTGTGACGGATGCTTATGTCCATGTTCCTAATGACTGTAGCTGGTAGTGGAGGAGCTGGTGCGTGAAGGCTGTCAGTGGCCACGTGTACCCGATGGCAGGGGTAATGTTTGTCTTTAGCATAGGCGTCAAACTTATAGAAGTGTGTGTGTGTGTGTGTGTGTGTGTGTGTGTGTGTGTGTGTGTGTGTATGTGTGTGTGTGTGTGTGTGTGTGTGTGTTTGGTGGGAGGTAGGGAGATGGTAATATAGGAAGTCGGGCAGTAATGACGGTCTTAAGACATGGGCAGGCCGTAAGCCACCTTGGGCTCCACTGCCATTATCACATGTCAATCCTGCTGGATGAGGGGGTGGCAGCGAGGGGTGGCAGCGGGGGGTGGACGTGTTAATGAGAGCGTTACTCCAGCCCAGGGAAAGACTGGAAGGATGGCAGGGACTGAGCCAGACTCTGCGCCATAGCCTGGATCTGCTCGTGTGTTGGGCCTCCTTCCAGGGTCACGGGCGGCAGCTGGGATGCCACCTCTGCCAGTGACGGTCCTTGACTCCCTACTGAGGTAATAACTGGCACTCCTCCTCCTCCCCCGCCGCCCACAGAACCTCCAGATACCTGGGGGTCACCTGCCAGTGGCTGAGGTCCGCACAGCTGCTGCTGCTGCTGTCTGTTGTCAGCATGGCCTGGGAGGTGGGTGGCGGGGGCGGCGCGGGCGTGGTGGTGGTGATGGTGGTGGGCGTGGTGGGCGGCGCGGTCACCCCGGTGTACGGTAGAGGTGTGGGTGGCCAGGGAGTGCTTGGTGGAGTAGATGCGCCCACACAACTCGCAGGGAAACCGTTCCGTCTGGACTGTGTGCTTGTCCAGTATGTGCGTCTTGAGGTTATACTTGTTACTGATCACCTTGTTGCAGTACGGACAGACGCACGCCGTGTGCAGCAGTGACCGCCGCCCACCTGAAACAGCAAAACACACACCTTAGAGTGCGGGCGGCGGTCACTACTATCTCCCCCCCCCCCAACCACCACCCCCACCTGTGTTAGTGCGCGCTCCCCCGCCCGCCTCATACATCGCACCCGTCCTCTCCCACCCTTACACTCACACCCGCATCACTCGTCACGTTATTATTGTGGCGGTCACTACCTCCTCCTGCACGGGTACGGCGCCCCCCCCCCCCACTACCTCACCACCACCCGCAGACATTAACCTCTCCGGGCAAGGGTTATTGATTGATTGATGAAGATTAAGCCACCCAAGAAGTGGCACGGGCATGAATAGCCCGCGACCTCACATGCGTGGGGGAGTCCACGGTTCGAGTCTCCTAGAGCCCAGGTGAATGGAATGTTTATTACCACGGAAGTGTGGATGACAATTAGTATGAATAGCCCGTAACAAGGGACTATGTACCTACAGCAGGTGTTAGGAAGTCACTGGTTAGGAAAGTTACATCAGGTTAACTAACACCTCCCCGGCCCCCCCCCCACACACACCAACCACCTCTACCTGCCTCCAACCCAACTGTAGATCCCACACACCTATCACACACCCGCCTCCCTCCCCCCCCCCCAAACAACCACACATCTCCTGCATAACTAACAGACAACCCACGACCCAAACGTCTTCACCATTATGGCTGTGTCAGCACACACTATTACTCAAGATGTTTAAGGCATCACAATTACTGTCTTACTCCCCGTGTTAAGAGGTTACTCCTGACAATACTGTGTGCTCACTAATGACATTACCCCCCCACATGTTAATATCAATCCCAATACTAGGCACCTCACGTCACCTGTTAAGGTCTTCTCAATGGCAATATAGAGATAAACTGTCTTACTCCATATGTTAAGGTCAACATCAGTAAGGCAGTATTAACATATGATGAATATTGTCACCAGTAAGATAATATTAACGTAAGATGAATGTTAAGGTCATCAGTAAAATAATATTAACATACTGTGTTACTTCATTTAGCAATACTGTATAATGTTCAGGACTAACAATGGGTGCAGAAAAAAAATAAAGAGTAAGATATTGGGTATTTTTATTTCCATATAAAATAATATACAAGTGGTTTGGCACTTAGCGCAAGACATTCCTACACCACTAACACAAAACTCCGTGCACATTATAAGTGTTTTGATGCTGAGCTGAGAGTGCGGGCCTCCACAGCAGAGACGTCTTGCCGGATATACCCCAGGGGTAACGAGGCCGGATATACCCCAGGGGTAACGAGGCCGGATATACCCCAGGGGTAACGAGGCCGGATATACCCCAGGGGTAACGAGGCCGGATATACCCCAGGGGTAACGAGGCCGGATATACCCCAGGGGTAACGAGGCCGGATATACCCCAGGGGTAACGAGGCCGGATATACCCCAGGGGTAACGAGGCCGGATATACCCAGGGTATGGTCAGATATACCCA
Source organism: Procambarus clarkii (assembly GCF_040958095.1). Lineage (NCBI taxonomy): Eukaryota > Metazoa > Arthropoda > Malacostraca > Decapoda > Cambaridae > Procambarus > Procambarus clarkii. Next base: position 9,749,044 of record NC_091173.1, read on the forward strand.
GGGTAACGAGGCCGGATATACCCAGGGTAAGGAGGCCAAATATACCCAGGGTAACGAGGCCGGATATACCCCAGGGGTAACGAGGCCGGATATACCCCAGGGGTAACGAGGCCGGATATACCCCAGGGTAAGGAGGCCAGATATACCCCAGGGTAACGAGGCCAGATATACTCCAGGGTAATGAGGCCAGATATACCCCAGGGTAACGAGGCCAGATATACCCCAGGGTAACGAGGCCAGATATACCCCAGGGTAACGAGGCCAGATATACCCCAGGGTAACGAGGCCAGATATACTCCAGGGTAACGAGGCCAGATATACCCCAGGGTAACGAGGCCAGATATACTCCAGGTTAACGAGGCCAGATATACCCCAGGGTAACGAGGCCAGATATACCCCAGGGTAAGGAGTCTTGGCTTACATCTTTAAGCTCAGAGCCTAGCCACCTCGAGGAGGATTAAGGCCACCACTCCCTACACCTCATAAATAAAGTCAAGTCCCAGTGAATATACATAGAGAAGTGGGTGGTGGTGGTGGGGGGTATATTTCCCTCGAGGACTACACACACACTCACACATGGTCTACCATAACACTGTCAGACATACCAGGACATCTCCACTCCACACACATACACTACACTCTCACGTCTGTGTAACAGGTCATCAACATTTACACAAGGATCAGAATTTGATTGCTGGAAATTAAATCCCATTTTAACTACTACGACAATTACAAATTACTGTATTATAGACTAGGATAATGGAGGTGTTTCCAGGAACCTTGAAGAAGGCTGGCAAGCGGTGGTGGTCCACGCTACCACCACTCACCTGGTAGTGGTGGTGGTACTATGCAGTGGTCAAGAGCTACCACTACCACCACACACTTAGTAATGGCGGTGGAACTATGCAATGGTCAAGAATTACCATTACCACCATATACCTGGAAGTGATAAATGGTTGATGGGGTTCTGGGAGTTCTTCTACTCCCCAAGCCCGGCCCGAGGCCAGGCTTGACTTGTGAGTGTTTGGTCCACCAGGCTGTTGCTTGGTACCACGTACTATGCAGTGGTCAGGAGTTAGCACTACCACCACACACCTGGTAATGGTGGTACAATGCAGCGGTCTGGAGCAACCACTAAACTCTTGGCAACGACGGCACTACACTGTGGTCAAAAACTACCATTACCACCATACACCTGCTAGTGGTGGTGGTGCTTACCTACCAGTGGCAAGGGGGAAGTAGCCTGGTACCATTGCCACCACCATATTACATCCACCATCGCGTATAGTGCCGGCGAGATGGGAGGCCCTTGACAACCCCCAACACACACCCGTTCTACCATAACCCTCATCAGTCAGTAGTATAATGCTGGTCGCCCCCTCCCCCTCCCACCTTTCACTGCTTCACATGCAACATCCGGGTGTTTCGGGTCGCGTTGAAGGAAAGTTTATTGATCAATGCTGCTGAAAGGTCTAACCCACAGCCTAGGTCCGCCCACAGCTGTACCCGAGTAATAAAAACTAAAACTTACCTACGTGGGAGATATAGAGCCCAGGTAGGCATCTGTCTCTCTTCACTGTTGGGTACAAGTCACGGGTTCAGCTCTTAGACACGGCTGCGTGAGGGTCCGTTCAACAGACATGCATAGACATACATACATACAGACAAGGTTAGGGAGGGGGGGGGGAGCAGGAAGGGCTGTACAGTCATCATGGTGCTACATACCTAGCTGGTGAGAACGCCATCTCACTCGACTCTTTAAGGTATCATAGCACTGCCTTATTTGCTCAATGGTATAAAAAGATACAAGAGTAACATGTAAGAATTAAGGAACTTTGATTTCTTCCCATGCTTCTACTGTATTTTTGCTGGAATTATTTAGTCAGCAACTTACTACTAAAATAAATGTGCATTATTTCATAGGACAACTACTGCTCACATCTGAGATAATAATCATAAACTGAAATATTTTTTTCGTTAAAAAAAAGTGTGTCTGGCAAGCGCAGAGATGCACCCTTGTTTATGTTAAAATGTTGCACACAGGAACACTTGCCCTATATGGGGACGGGCTGCATAGTTGCTCCTGCCTCCACCATACACACATTAACATATTACAAGAGTGGGTGGGTGTAGGCGCGCCCCACCACTAGCGCTGAGCTCCCGTGCCTGGCAAGATAGCGGCCACAGGTGCTGCTTGTGGAGGAAACATGACATGCTCAGCTGTCATGGTGTTGTGTATGTGAGAGTGAGAGAGGAAACCTAGAACCGTAGTGGTGGTGGTGGTGGTGGAGGTGGTTGCTGCTGCTGCTGCTGTGATTGCTGTTGTTGCTGCTGTTGTTGTTGTTGTTGTTGGTGGAGGTGTAGTTGAGGCTTCTTATGCGTACCGCTCATGTGTGCCCGGAGAGAGTTGAGAGAAGCGTACATACGGTGACAAACGGGACACTGGTGGCTCTGGCGGGGCCCGTGCATGTCCCGCAAGTGAGTCTTGAGTACGTACTTGTTGCACAGCAGCTTCCCGCATACACCACACACCACCTCCTCCCCGGTGGGGGGCCGGGTGCGGGCGCTGGGCGGGGTGTAGGCCAGGGCGGTGAGGGTGGTGGCTGCGGCGGCCGAGGTGTCGCTACTGAAGCTGACTTGGGGCGACACACTCTCAAGGGGAGGGGGCGGACCAGGGGCGGCGAGAGGAGACCCACCATAGTCAGCGTGGGCGGAGGATGGTGGGTTGGTGGGTAGGTGGCACACTGACGACCCAACACTATACTGCCCACTGCCTACCGCCGCCTGCAGGCCGAGCCCTCCGCCTGAAACAGCCGACCATCAGTTGAGAGACGCCGGGAGGCAACGCTCTCACACCACAACTCCCATCCCCATTATCTTACAATTCAAAAGCAAAACCAACACAAATTGACCGGAAAAACTATATTCATTATGAAATATACACCACTACAAATCATGCCCTTAATATTAGCCAGTGGTATAAAAATAAGTATTTGAGTTAAATACATCAATAAGAGTGTATGAGTTAAATATATGAGATAAATGCATGGTGAGGCGAGAAGAGTACATGCTTGACAGACACAAGCGGCGCGGCTCGTGTACCACATTGATTGATTGATGAAGAGATTGCCATCCCAAGAGGTTGGCACGGGCATGAGTAGCCAGTAATCGTGTAACATGCTAATGTTTCTAAACATACTGTTCTCTGCTACGTCACCTCACTCAACATAATGTTCTCTGGGAAATTATAATATTTTGAATTAAATCTGGGATACTTTTTCCCCTCCGAAACAAATATGATGAATTCCAAGCGAAGAATGACTGATACTGATGATGGTACTAGGCCCGTCGGGGGTCACTCCACTAAGCCAAGCGCTTTACTTATCCACACACAAACACACATACACACACACACACAAAACACGCAAAACATAATTTTGATCAAACATTGAAAAAAATATTTTTGTTTTGTGATTAAGCGGACAACATTTGAGTCCAGGGAGAAGGTAGAGGGGGGTGGGAACCCCCCCCAGGTGAGAAGTGTATGGGAGAGGTGGCCATGGGCAGGCCCACACTCACCCCCACTAGTGCTCCCTAGTGCTCCCATGTACCCTGGGTGAGGGCAGGGGCTGAAGGTGCGTGTGTGCCCGTGGGCTGGGTCACGCTCACCGCCGCCAGGCCACCACATTGCCCAGCTAAGTCCTAAGAGTCTTTCTGAAGAGGGCGGCGATGGCAGCAGCATCGGACGGGTCGCCGCCTTCCGCCTCATATGCGGGTTGGGGCTGGACATCTTCCCTTCCCATCACAGGATGATATTCCTCAGGGTGATACTTGATCTGTGAGGGTTGCTGCAAGTGTAGGTGCTGCAGCAATTGTGACTGTGGTTGTTGTTGCTGCTGCTGTTGTTGTTGCTGCTGCTGTTGCTGCTGCTGTGGTGGTTGTTGTTGTTGTTGCTGCTGCTGCTGCTGTGGTTGTTGTTGCTGTGGTTGCTGTGGTTGTTGTTGTTGCTGCTGATGCTGCGGAGAAATACCGAGGTGCAAGGAACTCAATGAGATTCGCCTGCGGACGACGCCAGTAGGGTGGGAGTTGCTGCGGTGGACTTGCAGACTGTTGAGAGAGCTGTACTGGCGGTTGCAGAGGTCACATACAAACTTGGCTCCTCGGTTCAAGTGCATGTCTCGCTCGTGCTTCTTGAGATTGTAGCGATTGCTGCAGACCTTGCCGCAAAACCTGCACACATTGGCCTCCTCGCCTTCACCTGCAACACGAAGAAAACAGCTGGGGTGAGGGAGGGCGAGTGAGCCTGGCAGCACCGTGCAGGTGGGTGGCAGTCAGTCAGGCAGTCAATCAAGTCAGGCAGACAGGCAGGCAGGCAGGCAGGCAGGCAGGCAGACAGGCAGGCAGGCAGGACATCAATGGGGCCAGAGTAAGTGGGAGGGCCACACCGCTACACATGTTTCACCCTGAGGGCACAGCAGCCGCAGCACTGTCCTGGCCACCCAGCATAACACACTGCTCCTCAGGACGTGGAGAGGCAACACCGGGTACACGCCCGCGGGGCGGGGGGCAGGACACTGGTAGATAAGACCGGGGCTGTGGACAGCAGAGAAACGGTAGCCTCGGAGGACACTTGCAAGGGTAACACAAGGGTAAGGACACAGGAGGAAAGGCATTTGGGAGAATATCAGTGGCTGGGGTTACAGGAAGAGGTGGCTAGGGTTACAGGAAGGGGTGGCTGGGGTTACAGGAAGGGGTGGCTGGGGTTACAGGAAGGGGTGGCTGGGGTTACATGAAGGGGTGGCTGGGGTTACAGGAAGGGGTGGCTGGGGTTACATGAAGGGGTGGCTGGGGTTACAGGAAGGGGTGGCTGGGGTTACAGGAAGGGGTGGCTGGGGTTACAGGAAGGGGTGGCTGGGGTTACATGAAGGGGTGGCTGGGGTTACATGAAGGGGTGGCTGGGGTTACATGAAGGGGTGGCTGGGGTTACATGAAGGGGTGGCTGGGGTTACATGAAGGGGTGGCTGGGGTTACATGAAGGGGTGGCTGGGGTTACAGGAAGGGGTGGCTGGGGTTACAGGAAGGGGTGGCTGGGGTTACAGGAAGGGGTGGCTGGGGTTACAGGAAGGGGTGGCTGGGGTTACAGGAAGGGGTGGCTGGGGTTACAGGAAGGGGTGGCTGGGGTTACAGGAAGGGGTGGCTGGGGTTACAGGAAGGGGTGGCTGAGGTTACAGGAAGGGGTGGCTGGGGTTACATGAAGGGGTGGCTGGGGTTACAGGAAGGGGTGGCTGGGGTTACAGGAAGGGGTGGCTGGGGTTACAGGAAGGGGTGGCTGGGGTTACATGAAGGGGTGGCTTGGGTTACATGAAGGGGTGGCTGGGGTTACATGAAGGGGTGGCTGGGGTTACAGGAAGGGGTGGCTGGGGTTACAGGAAGGGGTGGCTGGGGTTACAGGAAGGGGTGGCTGGGGTTACAGGAAGGGGTGGCTGGGGTTACAGGAAGGGGTGGCTGGGGTTACAGGAAGGGGTGGCTGGGGTTACATGAAGGGGTGGCTGGGGTTACAGGAAGGGGTGGCTGGGGTTACAGGAAGGGGTGGCTGGGGTTATATGAAGGGGTGGCTGGGGTTACAGGAAGGGGTGGCTGGGGTTACAGGAAGGGGTGGCTGGGGTTACAGGAAGGGGTGGCTGGGGTTACAGGAAGGGGTGGCTGGGGTTACAGGAAGGGGTGGCTGGGGTTACAGGAAGGGGGTGGCTGGAGAGGACTGTAAGGCTCCAGTCCCACCACACGACAATCAACACACACACACACACACACACACACACACACACACACACACACACACACACACACACACACACACACACACACACACACACCCACCATACTGTCCGTCTTCACACGTTACAACTATGTAATAAACAAACTTAATATAAACACAAAAACAAAAGACAACATAATATTTGTTAAACAATAACATGGAATGGGCCATTCAGACGAGCACCAGTACATTTGACCAAGAGAACTGACACATTTTTGTAAGTAGGTGGTAGAGCACGCATCTACACCCACCACCTCCCCTACACCTACACTGTATCACCTCCCCTACACCTACACTGTATCACCTCCCCTACACCCATCACCGTAAACTAAACGACACCTACACCTATCCCCCCTCGCCCTCCCGTTCACCTACACCCACAACCTCGCCCTACACATATTACACAAAGTACAGAGTCTAGATATGTTAGGCTGGCAGGTGATAGCAACTTGGCAACACTGACTTGGTAACACTGACTTGGCAACACTGAATCATTTAATCGTCAAATTATGTACTTTCACAACCTATTGTACCTTTGTGTGTGTGTGTACTCACCTAGTTGTACTCAACTAGTTGTGCTTGCGGGGGTTGAGCTCTGGCTCTTTGGTCCCGCCACTCAACTGTCAATCAACTGGTGTACAGGTTCCTGAGCCTACTGGGCTCTGTCATATCTACATTTAAAACTGTGTATGGAGTCAGCCTCCACCACATCACTGCCTAATGCATTCCACCTGTTAACTACTCTGACACTGAAAAAATGTTCTTTCTAACGTCCCTGTGGCTTATGTGGGTACTCATCGGATATACTGTGGATATGGTAATATTGTGTCATTGGTCACGTGTCCCCCAAGACCAGTGGTTCCCAAACTGTGGACCATGCACCCCCTTCTCCCTGGGGGGACCTGTGGGCAATATGTAGAAGGGGTCAGAAGTTGAGGCGGCGTACATATAATACCAGAGGGTGGGAGGAGGCCCTGCGGGCCGCTCCAAGCAACAGCCTGGTGGACCAAACTCTCACAAGTCGAGTCTGGCCTCGGGCCGAGCTCGGGGAGTAGAAGAACTCCCAGAACCCCATCAAGCAGGTATCAACCAGGAGGAGGAGAGGGGAGAATACCCAGCTAAAACTGATGTAACAGGAAACTAACTTTTTCCGTTTGTGTCGAATATTTTTATTTATTGGCTCTGTTGTGACACAGTAATCTGGTGTTGACTATCATGACACAGTAGGCTGGTGTTGACTATCATGACACAGTAGGCTGGTGTGGACTATCATGACACAGTAGGCTGGTGTTGACTATCATGACACAGTAATCTGGTGTTGACTATCATGACACAGTAGGCTGGTGTGGACTATCATGACACAGTAGGCTGGTGTGGACTATCATGACACAGTAGGCTGGTGTGGACTATCATGACACAGTAGGCTGGTGTTGACTATCATGACACAGTAGGCTGGTGTTGACTATCATGACACAGTAGGCTGGTGTTGACTATCATGACACAGTAGGCTGGTGTTGACTATCATGACACAGTAGGCTGGTGTTGACTATCATGACACAGTAGGCTGGTGTTGACTATCATGACACAGTAGGCTGGTGTTGACTATCATGACACAGTAGGCTGGTGTGGACTATCATGACACAGTAGGCTGGTGAAGACTATCATGACACAGTAGGCTGGTGTTGACTATCATGACACAGTAATCTGGTGAAGACTATCATGACACAGTAGGCTGGTGTGGACTATCATGACACAGTAGGCTGGTGTTGACTATCATGACACAGTAGGCTGGTGTTGACTATCATGACACAGTAGGCTGGTGTTGACTATCATGACACAGTAGGCTGGTGTTGACTATCATGACACAGTAGGCTGGTGTTGACTATCATGACACAGTAGGCTGGTGTTGACTATCATGACACAGTAGGCTGGTGTGGACTATCATGACACAGTAGGCTGGTGAAGACTATCATGACACAGTAGGCTGGTGTGGACTATCATGACACAGTAGGCTGGTGTTGACTATCATGACACAGTAGGCTGGTGTGGACTATCATGACACAGTAGGCTGGTGTTGACTATCATGACACAGTAGGCTGGTGTTGACTATCATGACACAGTAGGCTGGTGTTGACTATCATGACACAGTAGGCTGGTGTTGACTATCATGACACAGTAGGCTGGTGTTGATTATCATGACACAGTAGGCTGGTGTTGACTATCATGACACAGTAGGCTGGTGTTGACTATCATGACACAGTAGGCTAGTGTGGACTATCATGACACAGTAGGCTGGTGTTGACTATCATGACACAGTAGGCTGGTGTTGACTATCATGACACAGTAGGCTGGTGTGGACTATCATGACACAGTAGGCTGGTGTTGACTATCATGACACAGTAGGCTGGTGTGGACTATCATGACACAGTAGGCTGGTGTTGACTATCATGACACAGTAGGCTGGTGTTGACTATCATGACACAGTAGCCTGGTGTTGACTATCATGACACAGTAGGCTGATGTTGACTATCATGACACAGTAGGCTGATGTTGACTATCATGACACAGTAGGCTGGTGTTGACTATCATGACACAGTAGGCTGATGTTGACTATCATGACACAGTAGGCTGATGTTGACTATCATGACACAGTAGGCTGGTGTTAACTATCATGACACAGTAGGCTGGTGTGCCCTTCTACCATTCAACCACCAAAATACTCAACCATATATATATCTAAAGAGAGAATGTCTGACCATCCAAAGTTGGAGGCCAGACACATGGGGCCCCGCCTCACAAAACTTTGCAGTGGGAATGGTCTGGGTTACAGGGCGGACATAGGCTGGTTAGGGTAACCAGAATTTCAAGAGGGCGAACAGGATGCCTGGGGGTCACATTCTGACACACATGACGATGTGGCACTGCCAGTCGGCTACACTAAATATTAAAAAAAAAATAAAAAAAATAATAATAAACAAATTTTCTGCTATCCATATTTTGGCCGTAGTAGCATAAAACTCCCAACTTCAAAGGCTTTCTCAAGCCCCGCCCCTTTCTCCTAACAAATGGGAAAATATTTTTTTTTAATATTTCTGGAAAAATATTTTTTTTTAATATTTCACAGAGCTAGGCGTCTCCCGCCGGCGGACTACACACGTCAGTAGTAAGCTATTATAGTTTTATCAACTCCTTGGCCCCACCAGGATTCGCACCTGCACGGCCAGGGGTCTTGCCACTGGTTACCCAGCACTAAGACCACTCCACCAGGATTAAACAGCCGCATTTGGAAACACAAATATTGGCGGGGGTGATGTAGGTGGGACAGACAGGTGGTGGGGGTGATGTAGGTGGGACAGACAGGTGGTGGGGGTGGTGTAGGTGGGACAGACAGGTGGCGGGGGTGGTGTAGGTGGGACAGACAGGTGGCGGGGGTGGTGTAGGTGGGACAGACAGGTGGTGGGGGTGGTGTAGGTGGGACAGACAGGTGGCGGGGGTGGTGTAGGTGGGACAGACAGGTGGCGGGGGTGGTGTAGGTGGGACAGACAGGTGGCGGGGGTGGTGTAGGTGGGACAGACAGGTGGCGGGGGTGGTGTAGATGGGACAGACAGGTGGTGGGGGTGGTGTAGGTGGGACAGACAGGTGGCGGGGGTGGTGTAGGTGGGACAGACAGGTGGTGGGGGTGGTGTAGGTGGGACAGACAGGTGGCGGGGGTGGTGTAGGTGGGACAGACAGGTGGCGGGGGTGATATAAATGAAATAGGTAGACGGAATCAATTGTGTAACAAAGGGGAACACTAATAAGTTGCTAATTATACAGAGCCCAGAACAATTGACACAAACTGGTTGAGATTAGATTTAGAAAAGATCTATGACAAATACTAGTTTGGAAACTGGGTTGGTGAATTATGTCGCAGATTACCTGGTAGCGTAACAGACGTGATATCGCTGGAGTGTCACAAGCCCGGGTTAGGTATATACGAATTAGTCTGGCTGGGTAGAAGACATAGGGGATGCCTCGCGTGGAGCAGCCGTAGGTCGTCTTCAGTTTGACATATTCTAATGGTCTTAAATAAAGTAGCGTATGCAACAATATCCAAATCAGTGTCTGGTGCTTGAAAATGATGCAAGACGATAGGTCTTTGGGTGGCAGCGTTCTCAGTAATGTTTAGGTTAGTCTTAATTTAAAAAGATAAGTCATGACTATACAGCATTACTGAAGCAATGGGCAAAGACGCAGTTTCAGAGCGAGGTAAGAAAATAGTTACCGTCGAACGTGTTGATTGGTAAAACTACTTCGCCTGTCTGCTGAAATTTACAAAACAGGTTGGCAGGGCGCACGACCCCCATATTTATGGTTTTTGTCCGTGCTCACCTAATTTATCAACAAGGTAGAGCTGCTACTCCGGACTGCCACACTTTTCCAGATGATTGATTGATTGATAAAGATTAAGCCACCCAAGAGATGGCACGGGCATGAATAGCCCGTAACCCTTTTCCAGCTGTCGGTCACCATAAAGACGTACTAATACATCCCTATATTTTCCCACCTTAGGTAACGCAAGTGAATTCGTAACCGCCAGGAATGACTTGAATTCTTTAATTCCACTATGTATGCTACTAACCCCGTAAATGGTGGCTTCTACCACAACCAGTTCCCGGCATGGAAGCTCCTTTACGGGTTATTCATGCCCGTGTCACCTCTTGGGTGGCTTAATCTTCATCACTCGGAAGGTCTTCTTCCCGGTATCCTCACCACTCGTCTGTGTCGAGCTGTCATCCAGGCCCTCTCGTTTCTCCTTGGTTCATATTGGATAAGTTTAGGTTCTAGACCTGAATAAATACTAGTTTGAAAATAGGGTGGATAATGTATGGAATAAATTGTCGGGTAAGATAACAGACGTGAGATCATTTGATTGTTTCGAGCGTAGGTTAGACATGTATATAAATAGGAGCTGCATGGTATGGGCCCATGGGTCTTCTGTAGCTGCCCTTTTTATAATGTTCCTATGTTCACTGTAAATATTTCCTTTCTACTGAGAAAGTTTTCCTGGCGTGTCATCCTCTCTACCGTATGTAATGACCAGGCTGCTGTTATGTGGGCATCAAGAGCTCAGCCCCAAGTCTCCGTGCTGTTCTCAGTAGCCGTCTCGCCTTTCAAGTCCTTAACAACTGGACTCTGGCATGATGGATGTCACGGGCTATTTATGCCCATGCGACCTCTTGGGTAAGCCTAATCTCCATGAATCAATCAATGAAGGATGAGGACTCATCAGCCGGGATAGTTGTTGAACACACTCATTACAGTTACCCACCCCAACACAGGAGCCTGACAGCTGGGTGGACAGCGCTTCGGATTCCTAGTCCTGAGGTTCCGGGTTCGATCCCCGGTGGAGGCGGAAACATATGGGCAGTTTCTTTCACCCTGATGCACCTGTTACCTAATAGTAAATAGGTACCTGAGTTAGACAGCTGCTACGGGCTGCTTCCTGGGAAAGGGGGGGAGGGGTGTAACAAAAAGGAGGCCTGGTCGAGGACCGGGCCGCGGGGACGCTAAGCCTTGAAATCATCTCAAGATAACCACATACCAGACACCTTATCCCGGGCACTCTTGCTCCTCATCCCACTGCTACTCCTCGCCTGATATCTACCACCCTATAAATATTTCGACTCATCCTCCTGGTTTCTTTACGGGCTATTCATGCCCGTGCCACCTCTTAGGTGGCTTAATCTTCATCAATCTCCTGGTTAGACAGTACTTTTTGTAACTATGTACACCATCGTACATAGACCCAATGGACAATGAAGAGTATAATTTAACATTTCACTTTATGTAACAACTCTTGTATATATCTCAAAAAAAAAAAAAAAAAAAAAAAAAAAAAAATAAAGAGTCCGGAAAAAATAAAGGTAAAAACAAAACATAATATTGCTAGGGCCTAGCATAGCATATATGTGCAATATTAGGCCTCATATAGCGTGTATTAGGCCTAGGAGGGTTAGGTTAGGGTAAAGTTTTCTTAGCAACATCAGTACAACAACTTTTAAGGTCGTGTCCAAATTCAATAATACCGATTTCTACCGTCTAATTGCTCGTTAGGTCAGTATATGTAGGAGGATCCTGGTCGTTACTACAAGTGCTGCCTTAACAGGAGGATGGGCGGTAATATTTACACGCAAAACACGGTCACTGTGTAGCAAACTCTGGTTTTGTCTCACAATGTTATCCTTTAAGCGAGTTTGTCTTACGCTTAACAATTAAGCAAGAGGGCACACTTGTATGATATTGCCACAGCGTAAAAATCAGTGTCTACATTGGGATATCTCACCCATTATATGGCATGTGTGTACATCACGAAAATTAACGTATTGAAAAATGTGACAGTGTCAGACCATAGAGGAAGAATCTTCATTCCTTCTGAAGATGTATTAATATACGAAAGTACTTAAGGAAATTCCTGTTTCAATTATATGGCATATATATATTATTATTAACATATATCAGCAGCACCTCGTTGCTTTCAGAACTAGATGAAATGCCAGGGTCGGCGAGAGAGACTCTCCAGTGATTATTATATAGTGCTAAGCCAGTGTGACTATACAGCAATGTCCAGCAGTAGTCTCGACTCACCCGTCAGGACTCACCCGTCAGGAGCCTCACCCGTCAGGACTCACCCGTCAGGAGCCTCACCCGTCAGGAGCCTCACCCGTCAGGACTCACCCGTCAGGAGCCTCACCCGTCAGGAGCCTCACCCGTCAGGACTCACCCGTCAGGAGCCTCACCCGTCAGGAGCCTCCCTACACAACCAAGCAATGCTTATTTATCGAAGTCTGGCCGGGGCGATGCCATTTCTCTTACCTCGTACATTACCACGAACGAAAATTTAATTATTAGAGAGGAGCTTAACTCCAAAACCAAGTTAATTATGTATATGAATAATTCAGCATGTCCTCCAGGCGAGAGGGAGCACCAATATGTAGTGACTCACCACCAATAATTCACTTCTTGTACTTATAATTTTATAGTCCGTAAAAAAAAAATATAGTTAAATACCAAACTTTACATATTACTATCTTGAGATGATTTTGGGGCTTAGTGTCCCCGCGGCCCGGTCCTTGACTAGGCCTCCACCCCCAGGAAGCAGCCCGTGACAGCTGACTAACACCCAGGTACCTATTTACGCCTAGGTAACAGGGGCATAGGGTGAAAGAAACTCTGCCCATTGGTTCTCGCCGGCGCCCGGGATCGAACCCGGGACCACAGGATCACGCATCCAGTGTTCTGAGCGCTCAGCCACCGGCTCTACTAGGCCTAGTATCGCACTTATGTGCATTATAGTAAGTCTAAGACAGTGTCTATTACTTAAGATTGCTAGGAGAAGTTACCTTCTATATTTATGTGGTGTTAAAAAAAATCCGCCAAATTCAATAATACGTAATGTGTAAACTTTTTGGTGGTCGATCACAACACATTATTACTTTCCACCAAATACTTACTCAAAGTGCTATCACTTGAGGAGGCTGGGCTGGGGTAGTTACGAAGCCATTTAGCTAGCCATAAATAAGAAAAATAGCTGGCTGACCGTGAGTCCGTGATCAATGGTTGTCCTCAAGCTCCCGGCCACCGCTGCTCTTCCACAGGTGTACATAATGCCCTTAACAGCACATTACTAACATATTTACAATAATGTATTTTTTACTTTGTGTCTTTAAATGGGAATTTACTTGATCTGTTTACATTTTAGGCTAATGTGTAAGAATATGCTCTGATTTACAAATACAAATAAAACATTTTTTCTCGTGTATAGCCAGTCTCGAAAGCTACCTTAGGAGTAATAGGAGTAATTCAGACAGACATTACTTAAAAGTTCACTTTATTACAAAAACGTATCCAGTACATACTGTTAATCTGCAAGTTTCTTACTGAACTGTTCACCTAAAACGATATGTCTAGGAAGCAAATCTTACACAAATATACTGCTTATAACCAAGAGAATGACAGGTGTTTGATGAGGCTCTTATCACTATGAGTGTCTCGTGAGGTTATACCATGCTGTGGGTGGTGGTGTGGCCGGCGGGGCTTGGCCGGCGGGGCTTGGCCCACGGGGCCTCCCAGCTGCCTAGGGAACCTGTCTTCTTACAAATTACGTCTGAATTTAGCCGTTTGACACGTATGGCCGAAAACTGACGTAATTTGAAAATTAAAAAAAAAATTGAACATAAATTTCGGATTTTTTTTTCCAAAAAACAGTAAGTTAAGGTCCCCGGGACAGTACATCACTTTCGTGTGTCGATTTCATTTCAAATTACGTCAGTTTTTGGCCATAGCGCGCATACGAGCGAGAAGCGACGTTATTTTGAGATGACAGGTTGGCCTAGGAGCCTTTGTGAGCATGTAAGTTGGTGTCTCGGAATGTAGGCGAGGTGAGGCGAGGGCTGGCCTCTTCAGGATGACCCACTCCTTGTGAAGAACCCACCGCAGGGGACGGGTGTGAGCCATCCCCTGGGGAGGTGTGAGGGGCGCCCATCCCTGATGTAGTGTGAGAGGAGCCAATCAAGGAGGTGTAGGCCTCCTGGCCATCCTCACAGAGACCGAGGCGTGGGCGGTCTCCATGGTGGGTGTGGCCCATGGCGTGAGTGTTGGCTACATGAGAGTAGTGGTCTATGTAGTGGGGTGTGATGGAGGCGGTGGTGGAGAGGTGAGAGAGAGTATGGGAGACAGGTGAGGTGGTGGACGAGGGTGCAGGAAGGCCCGCCACACTGTTGTGGTAGATGGCTCTGAGTCTGCGCCTGTTGCTGACGAGGCCGTGCTGCTTGATGGCGTGCACTCGGAGGCTGTTGGCGTTCTTGAAGGTACGGCAGCAGGTGGCACAAGTGGGGCGGGAACCTTCCTGCGTCTCGTGTTTGTCTCTCACGTGGATACGCAGGTTGTACTTGTTGCTGAGCCGTTTCCCACACACCGGGCACGACACCGCCCCACCCCCGCCCACCACCCACGCCCGCGCCCCTGCAACAAAGACAACACGCCGTAAGCGCTCTTCCTTTACTTCTTGAATACACCCAGTACTTACGTCATCAACAGACAACACAAACACACCAGGCACCAAACTGCAACAAAGCTAACTACTTATGCTACTCTTTTTAACTAGTTTAAGAAAAGTTTTGATCATTTAACAATACTCTTAAATAAATAATCTACACTACTAAATCTTATTTGATGGGTGTATGAGCCATCTGCGAGGCGACCCATGGGGTAGTGAGAGAGCCTGGAGGAGTGGACACGTGGTAGTGGCCGCAGGTGGTGTGTAGGGCCAGCTGACCAACACGAGCGAGGCCTCGTCCGGCCAGGCACGGCCACCGGCGGGGCACCAGCGGGCCACCAGCGGGCCACCAGTCTGGCCCTCGGCACCCGCCTACATCTCCTCCATATGCGACAAAGCTTCCAGGGTTTCCGGATGCATATTACGAACGTGGGTCTTGAGATTGTACTTGTTACTTATTTTCTTGCCACAGAAGGGGCACAGCACTGGTATGTACACGAGCGGGCTGCGCATGGGGGCCGGCGTGCCTGCAACGATACAACACCGGCGGTGAGTGCGGACCCTGCCAACCCTACCGCTCCTACACCCTACTACACCTCCACCGCTCCGACAACCACCGACAAGGCCACCAGTGACACCTGAGCCAGCCTCCACCAACACGGACCACCCAACACCTACAAGTACCACCTCCAGCCTCCACCACTGACCAAACACAACACACTACTTCACAAACGCCTACATTTCAGAAGTACCAAAATAAAGCCAAATGACATTTCATGAAAGATAGTTTTACTAGAAGGCGTAAAGGAAAGGCCTGGATGACATGATCTCTTTTATTATCACTGCCAAGAATACATAACAAGATCACAATTTGGCACACGGTCTTCACTTACAAAAGAGGGGCATTTCAAGGTCCTGCTCGGCAAACCATACGGCAAGTGAATGTGGAGCGTAATACCCGAGAGATAATCTGGAAGTGTATATATGAGTGTGTGTGTGCTGTGGATGAGCGAGTGTGTGTATGGCGTCTAGTGAGGGAGTAGTAGTAGTAGGGGATGGTGGGTGGGGAGCGTGACTAGAGTGGCAGCGGGTGTAGAGGGTGCCAGCAGCGTGTATGTGTGTGTGGGGAGACAATCAAGGCTCACCACTCACTACTGGGCGGCGCTCGGGGCCAAGTTGGTGTATCTATGGTACTGGCTCACGTGACTGAACAGCGTGTGCTTGTTTTTATAGACTTTATGGCAATATTTGCACTGGTAGCCAGGGGAAGCGGGGGCGTGAACGCAAGCTATGTGTTGCTTGAGGCTGCGCCGCCCACCAAGCACCTTGTTGCACTGGCCGCACCGCACCCACTCTGCAACAAAAGAGACAGCGCCCCAGTCAGAGCAGACAGTCACCAAGACAACACCACACGCAACCCACCACACGCACACACACACACACACACACTACCCTTAAGACATACAAGATGGGGGAGGGGGGCAGCAAGTGCTAAGGTAAGACAGAACATAAGTAACAAGAAGGAATGATCTGGTGGTGTAGGGGTAGACCAACGCGGCCCCCTCAAGACTAGGCTGAGAACATAATACCCTTACGCGTGATTACCCATTATACACCCCTTCATACACCTGGGGCTCTCCAAGACACACACACACACACACCTGACACTTTCTACTACACATACACACATGACACTTTACAGCACACGCGCACACACACACACTGATCTGACACTCGTTAGTGTGTGTGTGTGTGTGTGTGTGTGTGTGTGTGTGTGTGTGTGTGTGTGTGTGTGTGTGTGTGTGTGTGTGTGTGTGTGTGTGTGTGTGTGTGTGTCTGTCTGTGCGCGCGTGCGTGCGTGTGCGTGAGTGTCTTGTCTGTCTTAGCAGGCTGTAACACAGGATCAATATAAACGTTGGCGAGATCGAGGTGTTATATACAAGGCGTTATAACAGCACCTGCCCCTATCTATACCGTCTGGCGTTAACGTGCGCACTCGAGAACCACACTCGGACAACCTCCCTGCACCTACTGCACTCACAACACCTCAATTACTCGCACAGTATTCAACGTTTGAGCCGAGCGTGAGAGGTAAAGCCACTATACGCGGTGGCGAGGGGTTCGTGGAGGCTCTTGGGGCGAGGGGTTCGAGGAGGCTCTTGGGTGGTGGGGCGAGAGGTTCGTGGAGGCTCTTGGGTGATGGTGGTGGGTCTCTCCCCTCACTCCACCTGGGCATCACACACCACCGCAGCTACTCTAATATGCCAACCGCCGCGCACAAAATGTCTTCATTCACAGATACTCTCTCTCGCACCCTGGCATGACCCAACCTCCGTAAAGATGTGTGCGTGAGAGAGAGAGAGAGAGTGAGAGAGAGTGAGAGAGAGTGAGAGTGAGAGTGAGTGTGAGAGTGTGTGTGTGTGTGTGTGTGTGTGTGTGTGTGTGTGTGTGTGTGTGTGTGTGTGTGTGTGTGTGTGTGTGTGTGTGTGTACTCACCTATTTGTGCTTGCGGGGGTTGAGCTTTGGCTCTTTGGTCCCGCCTCTCAACTGTCAATCAACTGGTCTACAGATTCCTGAGCCTACTGGGCTCTATCATATCTACATTTGAAACTGTGTATGGAGTCAGCCTCCACCACATCACTGCCTAATGCATTCCATCCGTTAACTACTCTGACACTGAAAAAGTTCCTTCTAACGTCTCTGTGGCTCATGTGGGTACTCAGTTTCCACCTGTGTCCCCTTGTTCGCGTCCCACCAGTATGTGTGTGTGTGTGTGTGTGTGTGTGTGTGTGTGTGTGTGTGTGTGTGTGTGTGTGTGTGTGTGTGTGTGTGTGTGTGTGTGTGTGTGTAATTATGGGAAAAAATGTTTTTCCAGTATGGGTATATAGTCAGAGAGAGAGAGAGGGAGGAAGGGAGGGAAGAAGACCCCCTAAAACCAATGACCAAATGCGGTTCATAACTGCACATCTCTGGCCAACCCAAGAAACAGCCTGATCTAAGACAATCTATACTCGTCCTCGTAAGAAACATCAGAGCGATGCTGATAAGGCTACATAATCAATTTTGAGCTTTGTTGCCAAAGCACAAATAACAATTTTACAAAAAAACACGAAGGCAATATTTGACAAATTCCCCCATTGAGCAGAGTAGAGTACATCAAATTCGTGTAGCACCATCAACGTTAGCAACAATAACACGCTTTTATTTCTAATTTATCTTTCTAATTCACAGTCGTCACAAAACTAGATTTTATATTACGTTACAACAGCTTCATGTTTCATGATCAATATTCCCTGGCTTATATAATTGTGGAGTTATAAACCCGGGAAGGAACACCGCGTTAACAGTTACATCCATACTTTCTCTTAGGTTACAGATATGTTGGTCTCGTTCTTTGTACTCTCTGGGCTCCTGAACCAGTTACTCAACTGATGCTAAAATCACTACCATCCAACATTCTGGCCCTAGCAACGACCCAAACACCTCCAGGCCAAGGATAACCCACCTGTCTAGGATAGATTAGTGGCACCCATGTAGGTGAGGCTTCAAGACGTTACTGGACCCCAGCTTCCGGTGTGCTGTCACCGACTTGGAAGATTTTGAGAGATGGGTTGATGATAGTGCGGTCAAGTGATGGATGGCGTGGTAGAGTGGAGAGTGGCCACCAGTACTGCTATGTAGTGCCGGGGACTCGCTGCCAGTGAGTGTTGTGGTGGTGTTGCAAAGGATCACTGTTGCCGTTGTCTTGCACGAGAGAACCAGTATTGGTGATATTGTTGTGTAGTAACGAGGAGCCACCGTTGTGTAGTTCATATGAGCCACTACTTATAATGTTGTGGTGCAGTGCCAGAGAACCATTGCTGGTATTGGTATTGTGTAGCGATGAAGAGCCACTACTGGTACGGTTGTGGCGTAGTGCCAGGGAACTACTAGAGACACTGGTAGTGTGTAGTGGCGACGAACCACTACTGTGATGAAGTGAAGAACCAGTGGCGGTGGT
Source organism: Procambarus clarkii (assembly GCF_040958095.1). NCBI lineage: Eukaryota > Metazoa > Arthropoda > Malacostraca > Decapoda > Cambaridae > Procambarus > Procambarus clarkii. The sequence goes on from NC_091173.1 coordinate 9,767,896, forward strand.
GAACGAGGGTCAGCGAGGCCTCCTGGGCTGCCTGTGGTAGATGCTCATGTGGTTCTGTAGGGTGTTGCGGGTCTTGTAGTGACGTTGGCAGAGGGTGCACTGGTGGCTGTGAGAGGATGGCGTGTGCACGTCCTCAATGTGTCGCCGCACTTTGTACTTATCCCTCAGGCACTTGCCACAGTGTGGGCACACACACATGGTGAAGCCTCCGCCCTGATTGGCCACCGAGGTGGGCGCAGGCACTTGGATGACGTTAATGTGGTCAGAGACTGTGGGTGTGTGGGTGACGCCCGCGGCAGGGGCGGCAGTAGGTGTCGGGTGTGTGAGGGCCCCTGGGAGACGCCCCCCGGCTGGGTCTCCGGAGGGGAGAAGTGGGCCGGGCGTCAGCTCTGGGGGCCCACACGACCACGACCTCCCCGGGCCGCCTGTAAGGAGGATCACCATCAGAATACTGCACCTAACACAACACACACACCACTAACATTATATATCCTCCCCTACAAACACAACATGCTACCTTAAACACTACTCAATTTTCCTCAACGTTAGCGTTGTACTGAACCACAATACAGCAATACAGGATAAACCAATTGCAAGAAGCAGGCTTCACATAAGCTAAATAAATGAGTAACGAGCGCCTTCATATACTCTTCTGACAAAACTACATATGCCTACTGACTCAAAATGTCCAACAAAGGAACTGTTGCTAGCAACACAACAAAACGTCAACAAACTGTAAAGTACATGTGTTGTAACAAGTGACTACAAAACCCGCTTTTCAGTACGTAATTATAGTATAATGTACTGTGTAACAATTATATCATATATATTGGTAAAGCTTAACTTACATCATACTGTGCTTAATATACACACAAGAGGCACACACAGGTGGCAGAGTAGGGCATGTGTGCGAGTATAAACACAAGAGGCACACACAGGTGGCAGAGTAGGGCATGTGTGCGAGTATAAACACAAGAGGCACACACAGGTGGCACAGTAGATCAGGTCCGCGAGTATAACCATACAAGGCTGCAATATCCCAGCCCTCAACTTTAACTACCCACAACTTCGTTCCCTTCCAACAATTGCCATCATAAACAACCCTCCCTTAACAACAGCCAACATTATACAGAAAGTCTCGCCTTGTTTTAACGGTAGGCTATGCGCTATGTACACAAGGGCTAGAGTGCAACATGTCATCCAATACATCGTGGAGTTGACGGGGTGTCAATCTACCTCCTGATAGCAAGACAATGTGCACGGTTCTGAGGAGCGAGCGTGCCAGGTCACCTGTCCCTCTCGTATCGCCGTCTCAGACCCACAATCACATTCCGCAAGGATCTCTTCTGGGTCCCTTGTAACAAACTTCTTAATTATATCATAAGATGTGCTCGATTCTGTAAACTGGAAGGCCAAAGGTGAATGCGCGAGGCGTCGCCACCAGCAGTGATAGCTACTGAAGGCCAGAAACTCAACATAAAAGAAGGGGAGGGGGATAGATTGCCCGGATTACTTTCTTTGAAGGACAAACGTTAAAGTGGGCGAGTGAAAATGAGCGTGGGATACATGGTGGATAGGGGGGGGGGGATGTACATAAACTCAAAATGGAATGTTTACCATTGGAACAGCTCAGTTTAAGCGTCTTATGCCCAGGGAGGTTGTAGGTTACCCAGGAGGGAATGGAGAGGGGAGGCGAAGGGAAGAGAGAGGAGAGATGGAGAGATGGAGAGATGGAGAGAGAGAGAGAGAGAGAGAGGAGAGAGAGGAGAGAGAGGAGAGAGAGGAGAGAGAGGAGAGAGAGGAGAGAGAGGAGAGAGAGGAGAGAGAGGAGAGAGAGGAGAGAGAGAGAGGAGAGAGAGAGAGGAGAGAGAGAGAGGAGAGAGAGAGAGGAGAGAGAGAGAGGAGAGAGAGAGAGGAGAGAGCGGAGAGCGAGCAGGCGGAGAGAGCAAGCGGAGAGCTAGCAGAGAGAGCGGAGAGTGCGAGCGGAGAAAGAGCGGAGAGAGAGCAGAGAGTGCGAGCGGAGAAAGAGCGGAGTGAGCCAAGAGCCGAGATAGAGCGCGGAGTGAGCCAAGATAGAGTGCGGAGTGAGCCAAGAGAGCCGAGATAGAGCGCGGAGTGAGCCAAGAGAGCCGAGATAGAGCGCGGAGTGAGCCAAGAGAGCCGAGATAGAGCGCGGAGTGAGCCAAGAGAGCACAGAGTGAGCCGAGAGAGCGCGGAGTGAGCCGAGAGAGAGCGCGGAGTGAGCCGAGAGAGCGCGGAGTGAGCCGAGAGAGCGCGGAGTGAGCCGAGAGAGAGCGCGGAGTGAGCCGAGAGAGAGCGCGGAGTGAGCCGAGAGCGCCGAGTGAGCTGAGAGAGCGCGGAAAGCGGAGAGAGCGGAGAGCAGAGAGAAAAGAGAGAAGACAGTTTATAAATTCATAATGTCTTACCTATGTCAATTCTCACGTACACCCCCAGCAGCTGACACCTGATGCCACACCCGCACAATCACTGCCGCTTTGGTCTAAAGTATATAACAGGAAGGCATTTTTATGTCAAGGTTAAACAAAAATGGAAATGAAATGAATTTTCCTTTTGTATCGTTTTATTATCACAAACTAAATACATGTAGAGTACAAACATAAATGCACCTACTCGGGACTCAAACGAGATCAAGTCTACTTCAGCCAAACTAATGACTAAATCGCCTACAAAACTAAACCTACATTTTGACACTAAACAAGCGCCATGGCTTGCTGAGAAAAAAATAGGAATTCATGGTAATATATATATATATATTGGATTTTTATTTTATTCCTTCTGATGTGGAGAGTACAAAATTTGCATTCTGAGTTTCAAAATGTTCACTTAATGAAGTAGCACGATATATGGCACCAGTTTTATGAATCGTATACATGTACATGATGAACCTGGGTATCATGCGCATATCACAAGAGTCTTAGCTACCCACCCCGTGTAGTGGTGGCGCTGCAGGAGACTCAAGGGCCGCGCTGCACGGCTGTGTGCCACAGGCGCCCTCATGGTTTAGGAATGATCAGAAAATGTGTACATTGTCGAGACTTCGTGGAAGATGCGAGTGAATGACATCACAGGTTCTGTGTGGCTGAGAAGGTGGAAGAGAGCGGCGTGGTAGGTGTGTCGTGGGTGTTGTGTTGAGGTGTGGCCCCGGAGTGTGTCAACTGCCCCGGGGACGCCTCGTGAACACCGTGACGACCTGTGCTTATCGCACTCAGCGGTGCTACAACTGAGTCTATAGGGTTATGAAGGGGCATGTGAAGGCCCCCCGGCAGTGTTGTTGTAGTTGTGGGTTCGTGGCGGGTCGTGGAGGACCCACCCACTCCTGCCGCAACGGACGACCCATCCTGCGTGTTGAGACGCGGAGGCGAAGGGCCATGCCCTAGCCCTGATAACAGCTGGCTGTAGGATCCGTCGCGACAACCATGTTGAAGCGGCGGGGAAGAGGGAAAGGCACAGGCGTCCTGCGCGTAGTTATGAACCTTAACCATAGTGTGTCGGGCGTCACTAGTGCCACCCCCTGAACCTACGCCCATGGCCTGCAGCGCAGCACTGAAGGTGGAGGTACAGCTGGGGTCGGCCCGGGCGTAGGGACGGGTGTGAAAAAGGTTCTCGCCGTGCGCCTGTATCATGTGTCTTTTGGCTGAGTACTTATTGAAGAATCTTCGTTTACATAGAGGACACTCAGCTGGCGTGTACAGAATGCTGGTCTTCCCTGCAACAGGAAAGGAAAGTGCCGTTACAATCCACTCTCGGTCCAGCCTCCGCCAACCTTATGGCGGTTAAATTAGGTTAGTTGTCCCCAGAATTTTCGTCAAAACCTGTATCACTGCACCTTAATCATATATCATGCTTAAATCCAGGAAACTACATCATTTTCAGATTTTTTCTTCTTTTTTTTCAGTTGAAGATGTCAGAAAATGAGATGAGTTTATCCCTTGGGATATGGTTCTCTGGGGGCGGGGGGGCGCCGTTACTGAACCCTGGAGTGCGGGGGCTGACATGAACGGAGGCCCGGGCAGCCGCCGCAGCCGCCAATAGCGACGACAGCTGGTGTTGTACGGGGGGAGGGCCTGGGCTCTGACTGTACGATACATTATCGTAATCTGGGCCCAGCGAGTCGGTGCGCTGCCGCCGGTGATAGCGGCTACAGTGGTTCTGAAGACTGTTGGGAGTGCGGTAGTGTCTATGACATATCTTGCACTCGTAAGAAGTCAGGTGAACTGTATGCATGTCTTCAAGGTGTTTTCGTAGACTTGTGCCCTTCAACAGTTTGTGGCAATGGGGACACTCTAAGCGACCGTAGTTCTCTGCAAGAGAGAAGGAAATGGTCATGTGGCGGGGGTTGAGAGCTGCTCTACATGGCATGCCACTACTACGCTCTGGCTACTAGGCTTCAGGAAGCAAGGCGCACACTACCACTCCTACAAGTAACTCACCCTCAGCTCTTTCCTTCTCTTTTGTGGTAAACATAGATATGATTTTGTAGACTATTTGGCGTGCGGTATTCTTTGTGGCAGACGTAGCAGCGGTATGAAGTGAGGTGGACAGTGTGTCTGTCATTTATGTGCCTGCGCAGGCCGTGACTGGTGCTCAGCACTTTGCAACAGACAGGACACTCGAATCTGGCTCGCCCTCCCGCCATGGGCGACGCCCCCATCCCGTCCCCAAACAGCCGGTACATTTCTGCAACAGACAACACATCCCGTCAGTACGGCAAACTCCCTCCATTGCCCACCCGCCCTCTCTGCTACTGGCTGCGCCGCCATTCTCACATATTGTCCTCATCAGGAATAACACTACTCACTATTACTAGTATTATTAATAATTATTTAGTATTATTACTATTATTTACCAGTTGGTAAAGTGGGTATGGAGGGTGAGGGAGGCTCAGGTGGCTCGAGGTTCAGTGGCAGGTCGCGGGGCGGCGCTGCCGTTGCTGCCCTTGTGATAGAGACTCATGTGGTTGCTCAAGGAGTTCTGGTTGCGGTAGGACTTGCGGCAGATACTACACGTGACCTGGGTGTTGGCCGTGTGTTGGTCGCGTATGTGTGTCTTGAGGCCCGAGTGTGAGCGGAGGAGCTTGTGGCAGTAGGGGCAGGCTACCGTGCCTTGGCTGGGTCCGATGGCCATGTGGGCGGCCATGCTCTGCCCTCCACCCACTAGGTAGGTGGGTGAAGTGGCCCCGGGGCCCGCCAGACTAGTGGTCCTGAGGGCGGCAGCCATGCTCCTCATCCCGCATGTAGGAGGCCCTGCGTGAGGCCGGCCGCTGGCTGACAAGGCTGGGGTGTCGTCGGGGGGGCGGCCCTGGGGAAGGGCCTCGCTCACGACGCCCGCAGACACCCCACCTGCAACACGAGACGCCCACGTTACCCTCCAACCTCAAACTTCACCAGGAGCCTCTCACTCACCCTCACCAGGAGCCTCTCACTCACCCTCACCACCACCAGGAGCCTCTCACTCACCCTCACCACCACCAGGAGCCTCTCACTCACCCTCACCACCACCAGAAGCCTCTCACTCACCCTCACCACCACTAGGAGCCTCTCACTCACCCTCACCACCACCAGGAGCCTCTCACTCACCCTCACCACCACCAGGAGCCTCACACTCACCCTCACCACCACCAGGAGCCTCACACTCACCCTCACCACCACCAGGAGCCTCTCACTCACCCTCACCACCACCAGGATCTTCACACTCACCCTCACCACTACCAGGAGCCTCACACTCACCCTCACCACCACCAGGAGCCTCTCACTCACCCTCACCACCACCAGGAGCCTCTCACTCACCCTCACCACCACCAGAAGCCTCTCACTCACCCTCACCACCACTAGGAGCCTCTCACTCACCCTCACCACCACCAGGAGCTTCTCACTCACCCTCACCACCACCAGGAGCCTCTCACTCACCCTCACCACCACCAGGATCTTCACACTCACCCTCACCACTACCAGGAGCCTCTCACTCACCCTCACCATCACCAGGAGCCTCTCACTCACCCTCACCACCACCAGGAGCATCTCACTCACCCTCACCACCACCAGGAGCCTCACACTCACCCTCACCACCACCAGGAGCCTCTCACTCACCCTCACCACCACCAGGAGCCTCTCACTCACCCTCACCACTACCAGGAGCCTCACACTCACCCTCACCACCACCAGGAGCCTCTCACTCACCCTCACCACCACCAGGAGCCTCTCACTCACCCTCACCACCACCAGGAGCCTCTCACTCACCCTCACCACCACCAGGAGCCTCACACTCACCCTCACCACCACCAGGAGCCTCTCACTCACCCTCACCACCACCAGGAGCCTCTCACTCACCCTCACCACCACCAGGAGCCTCTCACTCACCCTCACCACCACCAGGAGCCTCACACTCACCACCACCAGGAGCCTCTCACTCACCCTCACCAGGAGCCTCTCACTCACCACCACTAGAAGCCTCACACTCACCACCACCAGGAGCCTCTCACTCACCCTCACCACCACCAGGAGCCTCACACTCACCCTCACCAGGAGCCTCTCACTCACCCTCACCACCACCAGGAGCCTCACACTCACCCTCACCACCACCAGGAGCCTCTCACTCACCACCACTAGAAGCCTCACACTCACCACCACTAGGAGCCTCTCACTCACCCTCACCACCACCAGGAGCCTCTCACTCACCCTCACCACCACCAGGAGCCTCTCACTCACCCTCACCACCACCAGGAGCCTCTCACTCACCCTCACCACCACCAGGAGCCTCTCACTCACCCTCACCACCACCAGGAGCCTCACACTCACCCTCACCACCACCAGGAGCCTCTCACTCACCCTCACCACCACCAGGAGCCTCTCACTCACCCTCACCACCACCAGGAGCCTCACACTCACCACCACCAGGAGCCTCTCACTCACCCTCACCACCACCAGGAGCCTCTCACTCACCCTCACCACCACCAGGAGCCTCTCACTCACCCTCACCACCACCAGAAGCCTCTCACTCACCCTCACCACCACTAGGAGCCTCTCACTCACCCTCACCACCACCAGGAGCCTCTCACTCACCCTCACCACCACCAGGAGCCTCACACTCACCCTCACCACCACCAGGAGCCTCTCACTCACCCTCACCACCACCAGGATCTTCACACTCACCCTCACCACTACCAGGAGCCTCACACTCACCCTCACCACCACCAGGAGCCTCTCACTCACCCTCACCACCACCAGGAGCCTCTCACTCACCCTCACCACCACCAGAAGCCTCTCACTCACCCTCACCACCACTAGGAGCCTCTCACTCACCCTCACCACCACCAGGAGCCTCTCACTCACCCTCACCACCACCAGGAGCCTCTCACTCACCCTCACCACCACCAGGAGCCTCACACTCACCCTCACCACCACCAGGAGCCTCTCACTCACCACCACCAGGATCTTCACACTCACCCTCACCACTACCAGGAGCCTCTCACTCACCCTCACCATCACCAGGAGCCTCTCACTCACCCTCACCACCACCAGGAGCATCTCACTCACCCTCACCACCACCAGGAGCCTCACACTCACCCTCACCACCACCAGGAGCCTCTCACTCACCCTCACCACCACCAGGAGCCTCTCACTCACCCTCACCACTACCAGGAGCCTCACACTCACCCTCACCACCACCAGGAGCCTCTCACTCACCCTCACCACCACCAGGAGCCTCTCACTCACCCTCACCACCACCAGGAGCCTCTCACTCACCCTCACCACCACCAGGAGCCTCACACTCACCCTCACCACCACCAGGAGCCTCTCACTCACCCTCACCACCACCAGGAGCCTCTCACTCACCCTCACCACCACCAGGAGCCTCTCACTCACCCTCACCACCACCAGGAGCCTCACACTCACCACCACCAGGAGCCTCTCACTCACCCTCACCAGGAGCCTCTCACTCACCACCACTAGAAGCCTCACACTCACCACCACCAGGAGCCTCTCACTCACCCTCACCACCACCAGGAGCCTCACACTCACCCTCACCAGGAGCCTCTCACTCACCCTCACCACCACCAGGAGCCTCACACTCACCCTCACCACCACCAGGAGCCTCTCACTCACCACCACTAGAAGCCTCACACTCACCACCACTAGGAGCCTCTCACTCACCCTCACCACCACCAGGAGCCTCTCACTCACCCTCACCACCACCAGGAGCCTCTCACTCACCCTCACCACCACCAGGAGCCTCTCACTCACCCTCACCACCACCAGGAGCCTCACACTCACCCTCACCACCACCAGGAGCCTCTCACTCACCCTCACCACCACCAGGAGCCTCTCACTCACCCTCACCACCACCAGGAGCCTCACACTCACCACCACCAGGAGCCTCTCACTCACCCTCACCACCACCAGGAGCCTCACACTCACCAGGAGCCTCTCACTCACCACCACTAGAAGCCTCACACTCACCACCACCAGGAGCCTCTCACTCACCCTCACCACCACCAGGAGCCTCACACTCACCACCACCAGGAGCCTCTCACTCACCCTCACCACCACCAGGAGCCTCACACTCACCCTCACCACCACCAGGAGCCTCTCACTCACCCTCACCACCACCAGGAGCCTCTCACTCACCCTCACCACCACCAGGAGCCTCTCACTCACCCTCACCACCACCAGGAGCCTCTCACTCACCCTCACCACCACCAGGAGCCTCTCACTCACCCTCACCACCACCAGGAGCCTCTCACTCACCCTCACCACCACCAGGAGCCTCTCACTCACCCTCACCACCACCAGGAGCCTCTCACTCACCCTCACCACCACCAGGAGCCTCACACTCACCCTCACCACCACCAGGAGCCTCTCACTCACCCTCACCACCACCAGGAGCCTCTCACTCACTCTCACCGCCACCAGGAGCCTCTCACTCACCCTCACCACCACCAGGAGCCTCTCACTCACCCTCACCAGGAGCCTCACACACATACCCAAAGCCTTTACTCGCGTCAACTGGAAAGTGGCAGTGAGGTGACGGACGCCATTAGCAAAAAATAAAAAAAAAATAGTAATAAAACCAGTTAAAACACCTTACCTTAATAACGAGGTCAAACGCAGCAACATATTACTTGTGTCTGCAGTCATGTCAAGAGGGGCATACATAGCGGCTGAGGGAGGGGGGGGGGGGAGGGGGTCTCCACGTAGATAAATAACCGGTCAAAATATTCTCACTAATGACGTCTCCACCCTACTCTCACGAAGTCACCATCCACCCTATTCTCACGAATAGTCACCATCCACCCTATTCTCACGAATAGTCACCATCCACCCTATTCTCACGAATAGTCACCATCCACCCTATTCTCACGAATAGTCACCATCCACCCTATTCTCACGAATAGTCACCATCCACCCTACTCTTACGAATAGTCACCAACCACCCTATTCTCACGAATAGTCACCAACCACCCTATTCTCACGAATAGTCACCAACCACCCTATTCTCACGAATAGTCACCAACCACCCTACTCTCACGAATAGTCACCATCCACCCTATTCTCACGAATAGTCACCATCCACCCTACTCTTACGAATAGTCACCATCCACCCTACTCTTACGAATAGTCACCAACCACCCTATTCTTACGAATAGTCACCAACCACCCTATTCACACGAATAGTCACCAACCACCCTATTCTTACGAATAGTCACCAACCACCCTATTCTCACGAATAGTCACCATCCACCCTACTCTTACGAATAGTCACCAACCACCCTATTCTTACAAATAGTCACCAACCACCCTACTCTCACGAATAGTCACCATCCACCCTACTCTCACGAAGTCACCATCCACCCTACTCTCACGAATAGTCACCATCCACCCTACTCTTACGAATAGTCACCAACCACCCTACTCTCACGAATAGTCACCATCCACCCTACTGTCACGAATAGTCACCATCCACCCTACTCTTTCGAATAGTCACCATCCACCCTACTCTTACGAATAGTCACCAACCACCCTACTCTCACGAATAGTCACCATCCACCCTACTCTTACGAATAGTCACCATCCACCCTACTCTTACGAATAGTCACCAACCACCCTACTCTCATGAATAGTCACCATCCACCCTACTAATACGAATAGTCACCAACCACCCTACTCTCACGAAGTCACCAACCACCCTACTCTCACGAATAGTCACCAACCACAGCTGAGTGGACAGCGCTCGGGATTCGTAATCCTGAGGTTCTGGGTTCGATCCCCGGTGGAAGCGGAAACAAATGGGCAGTTCTTTCACCCTGATGCTCCTGTTCACCTAGCAGTAAATAGCTACCTGGGACTTAAGACAGCTGGTACGGGCTGCTTCCTGGGGGTGTGTGTAACAAAAAGGAGGCCTGGTCGAGGACCGGACCGCAGGAAAGAAACTTCAGCCACAAAATCATCTCAAGATAACCTCAAGATAAAGATAACCACCCTACTATCACAAATGGGGAGGTCACCTAATCTACCAGCAAATGGGATCACCCTACGGGGCCTCGTAGCCTGGTGGATAGCGCGCAGGACTCTTAATTCTGTGGCGCGGGTTCGATTCCCGCACGAGGCAGGAACAAATGGGCAAAGTTTCTTTCACCCTGAATGCCCCTGTTACCTAGCAGTAAATAGGTACCGGGGAGTTAGTCAGCTGTCACGGGCTGCTTCCTGGGGGTGGAGGCCTGGTCGAGGACCGGGCCGCGGGGACACTAAAGCCCCGAAATCATCTCAAGATAACCCTCTAACCTAACCTCTCAAACAAATTGGGTCACCTTTCCACTTACCCTCACAAATAGGGACATCTTTATCACGAGCTAAACGTTACCAATAATTTATTCCTACCAGCTACTTTACCCAGAAATTATTTACGTAATGGACTGGAAGCTGGAGGGAGGGGCGGTACCCGGCGTTGCTCGGGTGACGGGGCAACACCTTCACCACACACTATCTTTATCACTGAGAGATTATAGTGTGACTATCACACTATTTTCTACACACTATCTTCATCACTAACCATTTACACTAAAATTCACGGTAATTATCTACATCACTACCCTCTTCGATAGTTCAATATTATATATATATATATATATATATGTTATATATATATATATATATATATATATATATATATATATATATATATATATATATATATATATATATATATATATATATATATATATATATTGCATGCCCTCCTCCTTTTTTACCACCTTCCCTTTCCTTTCATACTCTTCGCTACCTCTCCACCACCTTCCCTGCCCTTGGCCACCTTCCCAGCCCTTCGCCACCTTCCCTGCCCTTGGCCACCTTTCCTGCCCTCCACCACCTTCCCTGCCCTTGGCCACCTTTCCTGCCCTCCACCACCTTCCCTTACACTCCCCAATATTTTTTCTCACTATGACCATATTCAATACACACACTTCAAGTAAGTTTATTGTTAAATACATATTATAGTTAAATAAAATACACCCCAAAAGCCTATTTCTACCGTTCCCCAAAATATATACTTTTCATTAACAAACTAAATAAGAACCGAACATTTAACCATACACAAAATAATATATACTGGATGAATCTCAGTGAGGATGGAATCTGGTATTTAGCGAGAAATTGATACAATTTGTCAATTCATGCAGAAGTGTGAGCGGGAGGGAGGGGGTAGGAGAGGGAAGGGGGGGAGGGGATAGAAGCATGGAGGTCGGCCGCCAGGGGGCCCTATGACCATCCCTGAGTCACCCTGCAAAGCTTGAAGAGACTTAATCCCCAGCGTCTCTCCTTCACCCGGAGAGGAAGGTAGGTTTATGTAAGTAAACGACTGACTGGGTCTTCTACATTCCGGCAATGAAATGGTCTTTACTGTCTGATAATTTTATATAAAAAAATATATTTCGTTTTGTAAGTAATTTCCCACTTACTAAAGTGAGTCAGCCATTCCAACCACCTCCTTGTACCGTTAACCTTCAATGGAAATTAGTTTAATATAAAACCTATAGTTTCTCACATCTACGTCATTTGAAAATTCACAAGCTAAAACATGCCAATTTTTAGACATTTAACGGATCACAACTCGCTAATTATTCCCTAATATAAACTACAACCAAATATTCTTTCAAATGTGAATATAGTCCTAAGTTCAAACCTGCCTGTACATTGGCTACTAAGTACTTTTAAAATATTCATATTATATCCTCACCATTTATACATTAACAAACTACTGGCATATCCAATCACATGTCAACCGGCTTATTCTTCAAATAATGTATATACAGCATATTTTAATTTGTGTCACTACTTACTGTGCTGGGAGGTTAGGGACCGGGGGACCGGGAGAGGGTTAAAGGTAGGAGGATAAGCAATGAGTAAGGAAGCTGGAATATAGGGAGTGGTCGGGAGTACTGGCCAAGCTTGGCCAAACAGTCGGCAGTACAAATCTAATGAAATGCCGAACAACGACAATCGCCTCGACCAGAACGTACACAATCCGTGTTAATTAACCGCCTGAGGCACACAGTGGGAGCAGAAATGATCAAGTGGGTGTCAAGAGAAGTGTTAAGTGTGTGTGTGTGTGTGTGTGTGTGTGTGTGTGTGTGTGTGTGTGTGTGTGTGTGTGTGTGTGTGTGTGTGTGTGTGTGTGTGTGTGTGTCAATGTGTGAGGGGGGGGGGGGGCAGATAATAATGTTCCTGTCCTGTCCTGTTCCTTGCTCCACTCGACCTGTCTGTTGCCCTCTACTGTACGCCGCCCTTTACCTACCTACCTACCGCTCTATGACAGCAAACACCAGTGGGTTTAAATGAACAAATCCACAAGGGCCGTGACGAGGATTCGAACCTGCGTCCGGGAGCATCCCAGACACTGCCTTAATCGACTGAGCTACGACAGGGAGCTCAGTCGATTAAGGCAGTGTCAGGGATGCTCCCGGACGCAGGTTCGAATCCTCGTCACGGCCCTTGTGGATTTGTTCATTTGATGCATCACGTTAGTGTGATCTCTGTGTACCAGTGGGTTTGATGGTTGACAGTACCAGTGGTGACTAACTTAGACCATTCCAGTATGACGGTGGCGGTGGTGGTGGTGGAGGGTTATGTAACTACCAAAACGGAAGGCTAGACAAGTACCACGGATAATTTGTATGCAAGTATCATAATGGTTGAGGTTGATGCAAGTGTCATAGTTGTGTTGATGCTTTAGGCGAGTATTAACATGACGGCGATTTACACAAGTACCACAGTCGTTGAGGTTTACACAAGTACCACAGTGGTTGAGGTTTACACAAGTTCCACAGTCGTTGAGGTTTACACAAGTACCACAGTCGTTGAGGTTTACACACGTTCCACAGTGGTCGAGGTTTACACAAGTACCACAGTCGTTGAGGTTTACACAAGTTCCATCAATTAAGGTTTACACAAGTTCCATTGATTAAGGTATACACAAGTACTACAGCAGTTGAGGTTAACACAAGTTCCACAGTGGTGGAGGTTTACACAAGTACTACAGCAGTTGAGGTTTACACTTCCACAGTGGTCGAGGTTTACACAAGTACCACAAGTTGAGATTTACGTAGTTACCACTGTGGTAAAAGTTTACACAAGTACCACAGTGGTTGAGGTCAACACAAGTACCACAGCAGGTGAGGTTTACACAAGTACCTACAGCAGTTGAGGTTTACACAGGTTCCACAGCGGTGAGGTTTACAATACCAGTTGTTGAGGCTAACACAAGTCCCACAGCAGTTGAGGTTTACACAAGTACCGCAGTGGTTGAGGTTTACTGTACCAGTGACTAACGTCTAACCGCAATAGTTTACACAAGTACCACAGTGATTGAGGTCAACACAGAACCACAGCTGTTGGGGGGTCTAACGCACGTACCACAGACCATCAGGGTCCAGATTCACGAAAGCAGTTACGAACGTGTACATCTTTTCTCAAATCTTTAGCGGCTTTGTTTTCAATTATTAAACAGTTAATGAGCTCCGAAGCACCAGGAGGCTGTTTACAACAATAACAACAACAGTTTTTTTGTTTTTTTTTGAGATATATACAAGAGTTGTTACATTCTTGTACAGCCACTAGTACGCGTAGCGTTTCGGGCTGGTCCCTGGAATACGATCCCCCGCCGCGAAGAATCGTTTTTTCATAAAAGTACACATTTTACTGTTGCGTTAAACAGAGGCTACAGTTAAGGAATTGCGCCCAGTAAATCCTCCCCGGCCAGGATACGAACCCATGACAGCGCTCGCGGAACGCCAGGCGAGTGTCTTACCACTACACCACGGAGACAGTTGAATGGGAAGTTTTAATGCTTGTAAACTGTTTAATAAATGTAACAAAAGCCGTCAAAGATTGAGGAAGGATGTACATGTTCGTAAGTGCTTGCGTAAGTGCTTTCGTGAATCTGGTCCCTGGAGAGGCCACAACAGTTGAGGTTAACACAAGTTCCACAGTGGTCGAGGTTTACGCAAGTACCACAGTGGTCGAGGTTTACGCAAGTACCACAGTGGTCGAGGTTTACGCAAGTACCACAGTGGTCGAGGTTTACGCAAGTACCACAGTGGTCGAGGTTTACGCAAGTACCACAGTGGTCGAGGTTTACGCAAGTACCACAGTGATCGAGGTTTACGCAAGTACCACAGTGATCGAGGTTTACGCAAGTACCACAGTGATCGAGGTTTACGCAAGTACCACAGTGATCGAGGTTTACGCAAGTACCACAGTCGTTGGGGTTTACAAAAGAACCACAGAGGTTGAGGTGGAACCACATGCAACTTGAGTCGTACAGGTGTAAGCTCTCGTTCGCAATAAGAGTAGTCTGAAAGCGGAAGGCAATACAGGAAGAGGTTGTTGATGTCAATTCTCTCCTCAACTTTAATTAGAAATATGATGAAAAGGTTAATGTTGAAAGGCAATTTAGCGCGCCCGGTATAAACGAATATGAGGAGCTTTTATCTCCCTTCCTCC